>NC_143018.1:152459749-152759749 GCF_055824585.1 Amblyomma mixtum
AGTGGCTACTATTATCCACCTTTTTCCGGAGCCTGACGTATGGAAGGGTCCCAGCAAGTCCATGCCGACTTGTTGAAATGCTTGTGAAGGCGGCTCAATGGGCTTAAGGAATCCGGCGGGCTTCACGGGAGGGACCTTACGGCGCTGGCAATCCCGGCAAGTGCGGATGTAGTGTGCAACGTCATGACCCAGGCGCGGCCAGTAGTACTTCACTTGAATTCTGGCTTGTGTTCTAGTAACCCGAGGTGACCGGAAGCTGGTTGGTCATGGCAGGCCTGAAGAATTTCATTGTGTAGGGACACGCGGACGACCAGCAAGTACGGCCTAGTGTTGGCAGCGAAGTTCTTCTTAAAGAGAACACCGTTACGTATGCAGAGAGACGACAAAGCGCGCCTGAAGGCTTTAGGAACGCGGCTGCTGGCTCCTTCAAGATAACGAATGACGTCACGAAGATCGGGGTCAGCGCGTTGATGCTCGGCAAAATTGTTGGTATGAATTGCACTCAGGAATAATTCTTCGTCGTCAGCAGCGTCATCCGGAGCTGGTTGCACTGGAGCACGAGACAAACAATCTGCGTCTGCATGTGTGTGACCGGATTTGTAAATGACGGTGATATCGAACTCCTGAAGTCGAAGGCTCCATCTAGCTGGGCGGCCGGAAGGATCCTTGAGATTGGTCAGCCAGCATAGGGCGTGATGATCGGTCACTACTTTGAAGGATCGGCCATAAAGGTATGGGCTGAACTTGGAAACTGCCCACACGATGGCGAGGCACTCTTTTTCAGAGGCAGAGTAGTTGACTTCTGTCTTGGAGAGTGCACGGCTGGCACAGGTGATGACACGTTCTTGGTCTCGGTGAACCTGAACAAGGACAGCACCCAAACCAACGTCTCTCGCATCGGTGTGTACCCGTGTGTCAGCAAGCTCATCAAAGTGCGCCAGCAGGGGGGTGACTGCAGGCGGCGTTGAAGCTCTTGAAACGCCTTCTGCTGCGGAGGTTCCCACTTGAACGGTACATACGCTTTTGTCAGGTCAGTAAGGGGTGAAGCAATTTTAGAGAAGTTCGCCACGAAGCGGCGGTAATATGCGCATAACCCGAGGAAGCGACGAACTTCCTTTTGGTCACGCGGCGTTGGAAAATTGGCAATGGCGAATGTTTTTTCAGGATCCGGAAGAACCCCTTCTTTGTTGACGACATGGCCTAAAAACTTTAACTCTTCATAAGCAAAATGGCATTCTTCGGCTTTTAGAGTAAGGCCTGATGACGTTATGGCCTGCAAGACCTCCTCGAGTTGACGAAGGTGCTCCTCGAAAGTCGGCGCAAAAACAATGACGTCGTTCAGGTAGACCAGACGAGTTTTGCCACTACAAATCCGCAAGAACGGTGTCCATGAGCCTTTGGAAAGTCGCGGGTGCCGAGCAAAGACCAAATGGCATCACCTGAAACTCATACAACCCGTCTGGAGTGATGAATGCTGTCTTTTCGCGGTCTCTTTCGTCTACCTCAATTTGCCAATATCCAGACTTCAAATCCATGGAAGAAAAATATCTGGCGTTGCATAAGCGATCCAAGGCGTCGTCAATCCTGGGCAGTGGATACACATCCTTCTTAGTGATGTTGTTTAACCGACGGTAGTCAACGCAGAATCGTAAGGTGCCGTCCGTCTTCTTCACAAGCACTACAGGTGCCGCCCACGGGCTCCTAGAAGGGCGAATAACGTCGTTTGCGAGCATATCTTTCAGTTGTGTGCTAATAGCCTCACGTTCTTTGGTAGACACTCGATAAGGTGACTGTCGGAGTGGCGGAACATGTTCATCTGTAATAATGCGATGTTTCGCAAGATGCGTCCGGCCGACGCGTGGCGAGGATGCGAAGGCACCACGGTAGCGATTGAGCAGTTCCCGCACTGTGACTCGCTGGTTGAGCGGAAGGGTTGGGTTAATGTCGTACTTAACACCAAGTCCGCCGGGCTCAGTTGTTGAAGCAGTTGTAAAACTGTGCACACACCTATTGTCACTAAGAGCGTCAATATACGCCACAGTTGTCCCCTTGTAAGGTGTTGGTGTTCGTTGCTGAAGTTGGTGAGAAGAACGTTGACCTTGCTATCTTCAAGGAAGACAACCGCTCTGGCGACGGAAATTGCTCTGTCCAGTAGCAACAGCTGCTTCCTTTCGACGACACCCTCAATTTGCCGTATGTGCTTTGTGCCGACGGTTACCATCACACTGGAATGTGGAGGCACGGTCACGTGTTCGTCCAGAATGTGCAGCGCCGATGGGAGAACACTATCCACGGATATGGCCTTCTCGGTCGAGAACTTGACGGACTGCGATTGCAGATCAATAACTGCACCGTTTTCGGTCAGAAAGTCCATACCGAGTATGACGTCCCGGGAGCACTCGGCTAACACTACGAACGTTGCTAAGAATGTTTGGCCTTGCACGGTTACCCGCTACGTGCACGTTCCCGTAGGTGTAATTAAATGTCCCCCTGCAGTACTCATCTGTGGGCCGTCCCAAGCGGTTGTGACCTTTTTTAGTGCCGCGGCGAATTGTCCACTAAGTACTGAATAATCGGCACCAGTATCCACCAGCGCGGTTACATCGGCGCCGTCAACCGAAATCTCCAAGTCGGCAGTTGGTGGTGTCTTCGTTTGGGGATGTCGAGGCATTCGGTCTCGGCTGTGGTGCGTCGAAGGAGTTCGGCATCGAGGAAAGGCGTCGTGGCGGCTATGGAGGGGTGCGTCAGGACATCGGCTAGTTTGAGGTACGTGGGCTCAATAATCGTCGGTGCGGCTGTGGAATTCGGCGTTGGTTGAGAATTGTCTTGTGGCGATGGAGGGTCTTGTATAATTCGTCGTTGAGCAGCCGCACTTCCAGAGGCTGCTGCATCTAGTTTCCCCTACGGGGACTCTGAGACTGGCCTCGTCCTGGAGAACTGTTGCGACGCGGTGATGGAGATCGAGAGAAACGGCGCTGTACGGAGTCCGCTTGCGAGATGTAGTCCGCGATCTCCTGCGGTCGTTGTCCATACATCGGACGAGGACAACCGACGGGGAATCCTCGAAGGCCCATTTCCTTGTATGGGCAGCGGCGATAAACATGGCCAGCCTCACCGCAATGGTAGCACAGCGGCTGATTGTCTGGCGCTCTCCAGACATCCGTTCTGCGGCGTCCTAGCCGCTGTGGAGAATTCGGCCTGGGAGGTGGAGTTCCGCTAGCGGCGGAGGCAGGTGTGTCGTAACGTCGGTTCGGCTGGGATGGAATAAAACGGCGTGTGACGGCGGCGTAGCTGAGGTTCGGGGGCGGAGGCAGCACAGGGCCAGGAACTGGTAGTGCTGTACAAGTACCTAGCGCTTGCTCCACCTCCTTACGGACAACGTCAGCAAGTGTGCTAGGCTGAGGCTTTTCCTTGTCCGGAAAGAGCTTCGCTAGTTCCTCCCTCACGATACATCGAACCATCTCACGTAAGGAGTCTGCAGAATTCACCGTGGCGCCCTCCACAGTGGCGGTGAGCGTCGATGCGGTCGTACGGTCGTACTGCCGGGCACTCATGTCAAGGGACTTTTCGATGCTGCTTGCCTCCTTGACAAAGTCAGCTACAGTGACTGGAGGACTTCGAACCAGGCCGGCGAAGAGCTGCTCCTTGACACCCTTCATGAGGAAGCTGACCTTCATCTCCTCCGACATGCTTGGGTCCGCACGCCGGAAGAGCCTCTTCATTTCCTCCACGTACACCGTCACATTCTAGCTGGGGAGTTGATGTCTGGCCTTTAAAAGCAGGTCAGCCTTCTCTTTGCGCAACGTGCTGTCTTTGAAGGCTTGGAGGAACTCCGTTTTGAACGTGTCCGAGGTTCCAAGGCCAGATTCATTGTTCAGAAACCAGGTCCGCGCGTAGTCTTCAAGGGCGAAATAAACATGCCGCATCTTGCAGTCAGCGTCCCAACCATTGTAGTTGGCCACCCGGTCATACTGGTCCAGCCAGTCTTCGGCGTCTTCGTGTGGTTGGCCGTGGAAATGGGGTGGCTCCCGTTGGTGGTGGAGCAGAACCGGCGACACTGTAGCGGAACGATTCATTATTGTAGCACCTGCCCTCCGTGAACAATGAGAAGCAGGGAGAAGTCCAAATTCGGGAGGTAAGCCCTGTAATCGGCGACTGGCCTGGTGGACTGGCGTGTCTACCTTCGGTATTTGTCCGGGGCTTGAATCGCGGCTTGAAGGGGGCGTACGGTACATTAACGACGTACCCAGCACCTCCACCAGATGTCACGGTGGTAATCAGCGGCTGAGGGTCAAAAGCGGCGTAGCCCAGACGTGCGCTTCCAGGTGCACTTTCACACACACACACACTTCCTCTTCTTCTTAAAAGGCGCTTCCGTCTGCACGAGCGCTAACGTCATTATTACTGGCGTAATTTCTATGTGGTGGGTAATTTGATATTTTTGAAGAATGGGTCAGTGAGCATTAAAGTGACGGCCACTATGAAAAGAAATATGACTGGTTGAGCCGTGATATACGTTTCCATAGTTTCAATTACTACTTTTATTAATCGTATGGTGGCCTGAAGTTATGACGGAAAGTTTTTCATGCATGCAGCACATCCATTCTTCACATAATAAGAAGTATCCCAATTAAACTGCTACGTCTTGCAGAAATTGAAGTGCGGTTTGCGGCAAAGCAAGAGACGTTTATTTCGTGCACTCATCTCCAAAATATGCGCAGTCAGCTAGCTGCCTAACAGCGCAATGCCTAGCAATCGTTCGATGACAGTTGAACGTTAATAGTTTCATAAAATGAGGGTATTGAAAACAGCTGCAAAAGCACAGCAGAAGCACAAGGGAAGCCTGTTTCTTTCGTTACTTCGGACGCCTTCCTTTCTCTCCTGAGCACTGTCACGGGCTCTGAACTTCTTCCACGCCCGCTGGTGCCGGCGGCTGTGGAGCGGTCAAATAAGCGGTAACCATACATTGACGACAAAATCGCTAAATGACCTATGTGGACTATGCGTGAAGAAACCCACCCTATTGCTCTATCGATGTCAGCAGACCTCTAGTAAGCTTTGATCATGAGGGAACGCAGGCGCGCACGGACATAGCTAATATATTCTGGATCACTAGAATATTCAGATTGTCTCGCTTACTCATTAACATTCCTGTATTGAAAATGCATTCGTCGCAAAAAGTCAGAAGAGTATAATAAAATAATAGTAATGTAACGTACTTATATTCGCGAACCTCCCGTCATAATCCTTTCAAAAGTGGCGGAATAAGCATTGGTGTTTTATACTTTTTTCTGCGGAATCAACACTCAAGATGCTCATTATTGTGCCCAGCTACTTAATTAACCCCTTCATCTGAAGATAGACCTTATGTGAAAAAATTGTTCTGTTCTAGATTCCCCTGGGCTAAACAGACATCTTTAGTAGTGACGCTAGCAGATAGAAACATGGCCAAGCATGTTGTGACGGACTAGAAGACGATTAAGCGGGCAGTGCCGTATGCAGGAGCGCTCGTGCTAGGCCCGCAGCCATTAAATCATATCGTCATCTCTCATCACGTCTAGTTCTTCGGCTTGCCGTAACGTAACGTTTGGTGTGAGATGCTGGGTCCCTTCTTCATCCCGGTCCCGGAGCTCAAGAGCCTGCTGTCCACCGAGGTCCTCTGTGGAATGTTCATGGCTTGTGGAATGTTCAGAGCGAATCTAAAGGTTGGCAGCAGCGGCGACAGCGAAAATCAACTGCTCACAGTTTTCTCTGCGAACCTTCTACGCAGATCAACCTGGGAAACTGAAGCTGCGCTACGCTTGATAACATCGCCAGTGCTACACCAGTGCTACGCCAGCCGCCCCCTAAACAAGCGCCGCTGCGGGCCTACGACACCAAGCTATCATCGACGGGATTGGCTGTGCCACTAACAGCAATGCTATAAAACCACCGGAAAAACGAGCCGACGGTCACTTGGCAGCAGCGGCGACAGCGAAAATCAACTGCTCACAGTTTTCTCTGCGAACCTTCTACGCAGATCAACCTGGGAAACTGAAGCTGCGCTACGCTTGATAACATCGCCAGTGCTACACCAGTGCTACGCCAGCCGCCCCCTACACAAGCGCCGGTGCGGGCCTACGACACCAAGCTATCATCGACGGGATTGGCTGTGCCACTAACAGCAATGCTATAAAACCACCGGAAAAACGAGCCGACGGTCACTTGGCAGCAGCGGCGACAGCGAAAATCAACTGCTCACAGTTTTCTCTGCGAACCTTCTACGCAGATCAACCTGGGAAACTGAAGCTGCGCTACGCTTGATAACATCGCCAGTGCTACACCAGTGCTACGCCAGCCGCCCCCTACACAAGCGCCGGTGCGGGCCTACGACACCAAGCTATCATCGACGGGATTGGCTGTGCCACTAACAGCAATGCTATAAAACCACCGGAAAAACGAGCCGACGGTCACTTGGCAGCAGCGGCGACAGCGAAAATCAACTGCTCACAGTTTTCTCTGCGAACCTTCTACGCAGATCAACCTGGGAAACTGAAGCTGCGCTACGCTTGATAACATCGCCAGTGCTACACCAGTGCTACGCCAGCCGCCCCCTAAACAAGCGCCGCTGCGGGCCTACGACACCAAGCTATCATCGACGGGATTGGCTGTGCCACTAACAGCAATGCTATAAAACCACCGGAAAAACGAGCCGACGGTCACTTGGCAGCAGCGGCGACAGCGAAAATCAACTGCTCACAGTTTTCTCTGCGAACCTTCTACGCAGATCAACCTGGGAAACTGAAGCTGCGCTACGCTTGATAACATCGCCAGTGCTACACCAGCGCTACGCCAGCCGCCCCCTACACAAGCGCCGCTGCGGGCCTACGACACCAAGCAATCATCGACGGGATTGGCTGTGCCACTAACAGCAATGCTATAAAACCACCGGAAAAACGAGCCGACGGTCACTTGGCAGCAGCGGCGACAGCGAAAATCAACTGCTCACAGTTTTCTCTGCGAACCTTCTACGCAGGTTGGTGCCGAATCTTAGCCTTTTATATTTTGGTTA
The DNA here is from genome assembly GCF_055824585.1 of Amblyomma mixtum. Taxonomy (NCBI): domain Eukaryota; kingdom Metazoa; phylum Arthropoda; class Arachnida; order Ixodida; family Ixodidae; genus Amblyomma; species Amblyomma mixtum. The sequence continues at coordinate 152,466,801 of NC_143018.1, forward strand.
CTGAGTTCTAGCTGTTGCTGCTGCTGCCAGTGCTGCCAGTGTTTCCTGTATTGTATTGCTTCCTGTACTCAGCGATGCCTAAGGAAATTGCCGCACTTGTGGAAGAATTAAAACAGGAGATTCGGTCTGAACTGAAGTAGTTCATGGACACTTTTGACAGGGACTTCAGAAAAGAAATGAGAGAGATCAAGGCGAGCCTGAGCTATATAAGCGAAGGGTATGAGGAAATGCGGGCTGAGAACAAGGCCCTGAAAGAAGCCAACCAGAAACTTGAAGCACGATGCAGTGACCTTGAACACCAAGTGAAAGCCCATGAAAATCGAATTGTAAACATGGAACAGTATTCCCGCAATGCAAATATAGAAATCAAAGGCGTCCCATACAGTTCATCTGAAAACATTTCTGACATTGTGACCAAAATTGCCAGCAAGCTGAACCTTTCTTTGGATCCTTCTGGTATCGAGGTTGCTCACCGTGTCCCATTGGCAAAGGACGCCTCTGTCAAAAACATACTTGTGCAGTTTACCCGCAGGCAGACTCGTGACAGCTTTCTTGACAAAGCTCGCCAAATACGACTAGTTGGGAAAGACCTTGGGTTTGACACAGAGGAATCAGTGTTCGTGAACGAGCACTTATGTCCAGAACTAAAACGCCTACTTGGTAAAGCCACTGCGCGCAAACGCGAAGTGAAATGGAAGCACGTCTTAGTGCGCAATGGACAAACAGACACTTCTTCGGTCATCAAGATTACATGCAATGAGGACATTCAAAGAATGACGAATTCACAAGGAAACTGAGCGCTGAAAATTGTTGCCGTTTGCGCTGACATGATGGAACTTGATAACAAGATGCCTGATAACACAGTGCAATGCATCACGCCAGCAAAAACCTATCTCGATCGTGACCTGCCTGATACGTTAAGGGCCTATGTACATGAAAAGGATTCTTTCACAGCGTTACATCTTAACATTCGTTCAATGAAATACAAACATGAGATGATTGATGGCCTCCTGAATGACCTCCCGGAATGTTTTGATTGCTATATGTTCACTGAGACTTGGTGTCAACAAGAAAGCGACTTTATTCATTTAGACTCTTTTTCACTTTTCTACTTAAACAGGCTGTCACGAGGAGGGGGCGTGGCCATTTATGTAAAAGCTTCTTATAAATGTGAACTCATTGCAGAACTTTCAACCTCGACAGAAAACTATGAAATACTAACATTACGTCATAAAAAATACATAATATCTGTAGTGTACCGGCCTCCTAGTGGAAACTATGATCTCTTTTGACAAAATCTAAACCATCTTCAAGAATTTTGCTCTTTAAACCAATACAGCTTAGTTATGGGTGGAGATTTCAATATTAATATGAATGAGAAGAGCCCAGCATCATTAGCATGTTCCAGCATAATTGAATCGAATGGATTTACTAATGTGATCTCTTCTCTAACAAGAATTACGCCATCTAGCTTAAGCATCATTGACCTTTTCATAGTTAATGTTGGTATCACCGCTCATTCTGCTGGCACTTTGTCATGTGATATTAGTGACCACTGTCCGATTTTTGTGTGTGTCCGTAAAGATGCGCCGTTGTGTAATTCATATCCTTTCATAAAGTTCCAGTCATTCAGTAATGAAAACCTAATCTCGTTTCGACAAGCCATACAGAACATGGATTGGTCAGATATTTATAATCACACCTGCGTGAACGAAGCATACCATTCATTCATTGAAAAGTTTAAGGGTATCTACTGTTCCCATTTTCCGTGGATAACAAAGCGGAAACACAAAAAATTAAGGAAACCTTGGATTACCCCTGAACTTTACCAGAAGATTAAAACAAAAGATAAACTTTATCAAAAATTTGCGGTGGGCAGGAACAAAGAAGTTTTAGTTGTTTTTAAAAAGTTTCGCAACTCACTGAATACGGAACTACGAAGGGCACGAAAAGGCTATTATTTATTTATTTATTGGAAATACCTGCAGCGCCCGAAGGCATTATTGCAGGGGGGATGAGGATACATAACAGAAGAATAGGCCAGAAAAAAAAGAGGAAGAAAAAAAAAGCAATACAACAAGGCATGACACAGCAAGTACAAAATGAATGAAATATGAAACAACAAAAAGACATGACGAAAAAAAAAAGCCAACTGCGCACTCATACATCCGACAGCAACGCGCGGAACATAGACTCTGAACGGCACTCAACAATTTCATGGGGCAGGCGATTCCAGTCATGAATAGTAGATGGGAAAAATGCGTTTTGATAAGTGTTAGTTTTGCATTTAATTTCTCTAATCTTCCACCCATGGTCAAGTCTGTTTGACCTGAAATGCGGTGGAAGCAAATAATTTTCTTTATCTATTTTTATTTTTCAGTGAAAGATCTTATACAGCATTTCTAACCGGGAGTTGGTACGGCGTTTCCGTAACAGCTCCCATCCCAACGTTAGTTTAATGTTAGCAACACTTCTGTTAAAATCATAATTACTTGAGACAAACCGAGCGGCAAAGTTCTGAACCCGCTCAAGCATGTCTGTTAAATTTAAAGTAGGGGGGTGCCAAACAACGCAAGCATACTCCAATATTGGCCGAATATAGGTGAAATAAAGAAGCTCTTTAACTTTTAGTGGTGCCATTTTAAAATTTCTTCTTAGAAAATTTAGCATGCCATAAGCTTTAGCAGAAACGTGCTCGACGTACTCATTCCAGGTGAGATTAGAAGAAAAGTAAACGCCGAGGTATTTATAGTTAGTAACTCTGGAAAGTCGGGTAGAATCTAGTTTGTATTCAGCCAAGAAAGGGTGATGCTTGCGCGTGAAAGAAATAAACTGACATTTCATTGGGTTCAGAAACATCTGCCACTTCAAACACCATTGTTGTATGCGGTCCAAGTTGCACTGCAAATGACAAGAATCTGAAGAACTGTTAATAACATGGTAGATAACACAATCGTCAGCATATAAACGTATTTTACAGGTCATATATTTAGAAATGTCATTAATATAAACTAGAAACAGCAGAGGTCCTAAAACAGACCCCTGCGGCACCCCCGAAGACACAGGAACATAATCAGACTGGGGCCCATTAATCAATACACGTTGTTTGCGTCCCTGCAGGTAACATTGAAGCCAGTTTAGAAGGGAAGTTGGAATCTTGATCAAAGATAATTTATACAGTAGTAAATCATGAGGTACCAAATCAAACGCTTTGTTGAAATCTAAAAAAATGCAATCCGTTTGTAGACCCTTGTCAAATGATGAAAAAATATCATGGCTAAATTCTAAGAGCTGCGTCGTACACGAGTAACCTGATCTGAAACCATGCCGAGCTTGAGTGAAAAATTCATTTTGTTCCAAATGCTTCATCAATGCGCTATATATTATGTGTTCAAGCGTTTTGCAACTAATACTTGTAAGCGAAATCGGCCTGTAGTTAGCAACTATGTTTTTAGGACCACCCTTATGAATGGGCACCACGTTAGTGTTTTTCCATTGCTGGGGTATTATTCCTGTATCTAACGATTTCGAGTATAGAATAACTAAGTAATGAGCAATGCTTTCAGCACAGACCTTCAAGACATGACCGGGAACATCTTCGGGCCCGCTTGCCGAAGACACCTTTACGTTATTCAGCAGGTTTAACACACCGTTGTATGTAACTGTTAGCTCAGGCATTGTCTCTTGCACTTGGGCATCCATGACTGGCATTTCATGATGCGAGTTCGCTGCGAAAACAGACTTAAAATAATCATTGAAAAAGCATGCCTTATCAAAATCATCAGTTATAGGTTCAGCGTCGTTATTCAGTGCCGGAATACCGACTGATTCACGGCCATTAACTTTAAGAAATTTCCACAGTTCTTTTGGATTACTCTGAATTTTAGCACCTAACTCATTCATGTATCTTTTTTTCGCAGCTTTATTTTTAACTTTTATGTCTCTTCCAAGAGCACGTACCTTTTCCAGAACTTTTGCGTCCTGGTATTTTTTGTACGTGTTTAGGAGACGATGCTTTTTCTTAATCAATAGTTTAGTTTTCCGAGTTACCCACGGCTTGTCCTTGCGCCGCTTAGCTGATATGTGTTTGAAAGGAACATATTTGTCGATGAGCACATCAAGCTTCTGCTTAAATATGTCCCACAGCGCAGTAGTATCGAAACGCTGGCTCATGAATATGAAGTCTTGTAAATAGTTGGCAAGCTCGCTAGATAGTGATGAGTAATCGCGTGGGAGGGAACAGCGCGAAACAAAACGACGGACAAAGGAAGAGGACACAAAGACGAGCGCTGACTCGAAACTGAATTTTTTATTGAAAAACGAAAAACATATATACATCAAACTCACGTGAACAAACAGAGCAACTACCATTGGTCTAGTGGAATCAAGACCATCAAACGCACAATACGCCACGTGGTGAACTCTGAACAAAAGCACCCCTGAATCCCGAAATGAAGCAAGTCATGAATTATCTAAAAACGATACTTCTTTGTTAACTAATGCTAAAGAAGGCTGGCTGATACATTGTGATTCCTTCTTTCGTATGAAATAAGCTTCCATAATCTCCCTTGTCAATTTATCCCGGTGTCTAAACAAAATTTTAGTTTTTGTGACCAAAGGGCGGCACTTTTTCTGTTTATCATTTTCCTTCCCACACTCGCGGCAATGATCTTTCAGATGAGAGTATCTGGTGTCTGATAGTGAATTAAGATGTTCCCTCAGGCGAACATTAATACATCGGCCTGTCTGACCAATGTATACTTTTTTGCACGATAGTGGAAGCTCGTAGACTACAGAGCATGCGCATTCCACCAACGGTGACCTGTGAGTAACAAGACATTTAAATGGACTAACTCCTAATACACTTTCACTACGGTTTCTGATGGCCCGGCAAAGCCCGCTCAACTTGCAAGGTGCCGAAAAAACAACTTCGACTTCAAACCTACCAGCTACATTTTTTAGATTATGGGCTACTTTGTGAATGTAGGGGATGACTGCCCTTTTCATACATGCCTTGTCCCTCTTTGACTTGACGAAATCCGTCCTCACCAGCCGCACCAACTTTTCGCACGTTGCCGAAATAACCGAATCAGGGTACCCTGCGGTTTTCAGCCTGCTGACCTGTAACAATACACTCTCTTCGATCCGGTGAAAACAAGAATTCTGTAAGCTCGAGCGGAGGGCAGACACAGCTATTCCATTTTTTACATTTTTTGAATGTCCGGAAGAATAGTGCAAAACCTGTTTCTGTGATCTTGGGGAGTAAAACCAACAAACATGGTCGTTCTTGAAAAACAACTTAATACTAAGAAACTGGAGAGAATCCTTCAAGGGCACTTCTGAGGTAAACGACAGGCCATCTGCGCACTCTCGAAACAACTTCAAAATGTCTATCATCGTCCTATTGAAGTTCTCTCTTTTTGTCAGTACCAAAAAATCATCCACATATCTGAAAATCTTCACCACCATTCCCTCACTGTGTCTACTAATTTGTTTGTCAATCTCACCTAAGAAAATATTGCTCAAAACAGGTGCTACCCTAGACCCGATACAGATCCCCTTTTTTTGCACATAGACGCCGCCTTGCCAGCCTACATGAGTTGACCTTAAATAAAACGATAACAGTTCAAGAAAGGTGTCAAGAGGAACCCCGCACTGACCAATAAAGCCTACTTCATCATTGTCATCAGTGATGCACTTTTTTACTGCTTTCATAATCCCATTGTGAGGAAGTGAATAGTAAAGATCTTCAATGTCAATACTGAAGCCTGTACAACCACCTGGATTGCTATGCTTTAGGAAAAGGGTTACCTTGTCTGTATTACTAACCAGGAAAGGATCATCCACAACCAGATACGAAAGGTGCTTTTGTAGATAACTAGATACACAGTGCTGCCAAGTGCCAGTTTCCGAAATGATAGCTCTGAAAGGAATGTTAACTTTATGAGTCTTGGCGGAGAAAAACAGATCTAACTTATCGCCTTGTGCTTTTCTAACAGCCGTCGCCAGCGGTCCAAGATTACATCGGTTCAGTAACGAAACGGCCTGTTCCTTAACACTCTGCGAATCTACATCGACACGATTAAAGCACTTACTTACAGCCTGTGAAGCCTTTTCAGCAAAAATGCCTTCGGGTATGACAACAAAATGACCTTCTTTATCAGATAAAACAAGCCGCAAATTATTGCACTCGAAAAAATCCACTAAAGACCGTAAGTCCTTACGTCGTCGAGGCGCCCCTGGGGACGCAACCAAAGCGTTGACGCTCTCTTCAAGGAATCTCGGGCGCACCCCTTCAACGACTTCCCTGGAAATGGTTCTTGACAGGGCCAACCTTTCCACCGGTGACACTGGCGGTTCGTTGGCGTACTTTGGTCCGCGCTCAAGGGTCTTCAGATGTTGCGCAGGAAGTTGCGCGTCGCCCAAAAGCTGTACTTTACCGGCAGGAACCTCCTTCTTCTTCCTAGGAAGGTGTGGAAGTGTCGATGCCCACAGAAACTCCGTAGTCTGCTGTGAAGTGTCGAACCATTCTCTGCACATCCTGGCTCGCTGACGTTCGTCGCCGTACCCACCACAAGCCACCCACAAGCACTCCTTGAAGTAGCGAGCTTGTCGCCAAAGTTCGGAGCGCAGAATGCGGCACATCCTTCTAGAATGCCCCGTTGAAGGCTGTAAAGGACCGCAGCAGAGCTGAAGTTCCAGTGGACACAAGCCTCTCTTGAAGTGCCAGGCAAAAACTCGTGCTCTGTATACACACACCGCATAAAGCGTTGCTACACACGCTGGGTTAGTTAGGTTGAAGTTGAAACACTGAAAAGGGCCCTGTGCAATAGAAATACATTGAAGAAGGATGGATGAGTAATCGCCTCTATCAAAGAAGAAAATTTTTCTGGGGTTCCTGTGTGGCACTGAAGGCTGGGTCATTGGCACGTGTGCAACGACACAGTCGTGGTCACTGATACCTGGGATAATATAACTATCGCGCACAAGTGAATCTCGGTTAGAAAAAAGCAAATCTAGAACAGACGAGGAACCATGGCATGACCTGGTTGGCTCCTTAACAAACTGATACAGGTCGTTTGCAATAATGAGGTCGCGGAAATCAACGTACAGCTTTGACAGGTTGGTAAGGACTGGTTTATTGTCAACCCATGTAACTTCAGGCATGTTGAAATCACCTCCAATGATGTAATCGTTGTGTATCTTACTTATAAATTCAGAAAGGGATACAAATACATCTGGATTAGCCCGCATAGGAGAACGATAGAAACAGCCAAGCGCAAGCAGCTGCCCGTTCTCTAAATGTAGATTCCGCCAAACAGATTCTTAGCAGCCATTAATTTCCGGCAGAGCAGAACAGCGAAGACTCGAGTGAATGAGCAGGAAAACGCCACCTCCACGTGAGTGTCTATCGCAACGGTACGCTTCAAAATCTGCTGCAAAGACCTCGGAGCTGTGAATCGAATCGTCCAGCCAGGATTCAGTACCCATGACTACATGCGGTTGGACTGAGGAAATAAGCGTGGCAAAATCATCAGTTTTATTCTTTATGCTACGGCAGTTGACCACAAGTATAGTAAGATCAGATATGGACTGAATCCTGGCAAGACCGCAGTGAATGAGGGGCTGGAACCCATTGCGCAGCTGCCTGGCCTTTTGCTAAGGTCTTGAAGTGGGTTATAAACGAACCACTTTTTGTTGATAAGCATTTTGTCATAACGAAGTTTAAAGTAACTTTCTTGGCACGAGCATAGCTTACAAGCTTAGCTCGAGCCACCCGCACCGCCCGGGTGAAATCTTCGCGGATCGCGAAGTCTGTGTCTTTCAATTTATTTCCGCAAGACAAAATGCGTTCCTTGTCTTTAAAGTTAATAAGGGAGTAATTACTCATTGACATCCACCCGAGCGCAGCCATACGGCTACAACGGACGGAAAGCTATACAGCTTTCTCAGAAACTTCGTATTTAAAGAAAAATTCGTCCTGTTCCGGGGTTCGAACCCGGGACCACCGCTTCACCGGAGCAGTCGCTCTACCAATTGAGCTAACCGGGTTGGCAAGCTTATGTTAGGGCCAGAGCGAATTGATCAATAACTCAAAGTGGGATCTGTGTTGGTCAAATATTTAGGGGAATCCCCCAAGGTGGAGTAGATTTGTAATAAGGGAGTAATTACTCATTGACATCCACCCGAGCGCAGCCATACGGCTACAACGGAAAGCTATACAGCTTTCTCAGAAACTTCGTAGTTAAAGAAAAATTCGTCCTGTTCCGGGGTTCGAACCCGGGACCACCGCTTCACCGGAGCAGTCGCTCTACCAATTGAGCTAACCGGGTTGGCAAGCTTATGTTAGGGCCAGAGCGAATTGATCAATAACTCAAAGTGGGATCTGTGTTGGTCAAATATTTAGGGGAATCCCCCAAGGTGGAGTAGAGTGGAGGAGAAAGTTGCAGAACCGAATGACTATCGGGCGGTTTTTATCGTCTTGGAAGTGGCCAATACGATGTGCACGTTCAATACTTTCTGAATGAACGGGCTCACCCAACTGGTTTAGACAGAAGGCACGAGCCTTCTCTTCAGATTCACTCCATGTCTCTGTAGCCGAGTCAGCCAAACCCAGAAGAACCAGGTTATTTCTTCTTGATCTGTTGTTCGCATCATCAAGCGATGTCTTAAGCTCGGCCAAGTTCCGCGCTAGATCATCAACGGCTTGTGGTTGAGCAGATACACAAGCAGCCTCATTACGTTTTATGACTTCCATATCATTTTCGAGAGCTGAAACTCTGCCCAGAAGACCATCCAGAGATGTATTCATGGCATTTTGGTTCTCTCTTATTGCCTGCAGTTCTTGAAGGAAATTAGTTTGGCCCAGTTCTAAGCGCTTAACAACCGCAAAGATCCCAGCGATAGTGGCAGTATCGGTGGTTACACTCAGTGTACTCGATGTACTGTTTGCGGAAAAAGGGCCAGGATTGCTTTCAACGTCCCCGGAGAGCATCAGTAAAAACTGACTCAAACCGAACAATACACAATCTATAAAGGCATGGCACACTCGCACGATACGAAACAGGTCGCTGGGGCACGACACCGCAATAACACAGCGATTCGAACTCCGGTAACAAGATGCAGGGTACAATTAACTAACCTGGGCGAAAAAGATGCGTAAACGCATGGCTGCAACGATGTCGTGCCCCGGGAGCCTCGCACTGACTGGCCGCTTAAGTAGCCGTTCCACAGAAGTACCGCCCATTGGTTGTTGCCAGATGAGCTGTTGCGTCGGAGTCAAGCCTGGATGCATACACGGATGAGCTTCAAAGCCATGATGCGGTCGCTCCAGAGTACTGCTGTCCGCCTTGTTGAATGACACAGAAGTAGATTCATGCCTTGCGGCATTCCACGGTAAGTCAGGATCCTCTGATATAGCACCCAGCAGTGACAGAGTCAGAACCTGGGCGAAAAAGACGCGTAAACGCATGGCCGCAACGATGTCGTGCCCCGGGAGCCTGGCACTGAGTGGCCGTTTAAGTAGCCGTTCCACAGAAGTACCGCCCATTGGTTGTTGCCAGATGAGCTGTTGCGTCGGAGTCAAGCCTGGATGCATACACGGATGAGCTTCAAAGCCATGATGCGGTCGCTCCAGAGCACTGCTGTCCGCCTTGTTGAATGACACAGAAGTAGATTCATGCTTTGCGGCATTCCACGGTAGGTCAGGATCCTCTGATGTAGCACCCAGCAGTGATAGAGTCAGAACCTGGGCGAAAAAGACGCGTAAACGCATGGCAGCAACGATGTCGTGCCCCGGGAGCCTGGCACTGAGTGGCCGTTTAAGTAGCCGTTCCACAGAAGTACCGCCCATTGGTTGTTGCCAGATGAGCTGTTGCGTCGGAGTCAAGCCTGGATGCATACACGGATGAGCTTCAAAGTCATGATGCGGTCGCTCCAGAGCACTGCTGTCCGCCTTGTTGAATGACACAGAAGTAGATTCATGCCTTGCGGCATTCCACGGTAGGTCAGGATCCTCTGATGTAGCCCCCAGCCGTGACAGAGTCAGAACCTGGGCGAAAAAGACGCGTAAACGCATGGCCGCAACGATGTCGTGCCCCGGGAGCCTGGCACTGAGTGGCCGTTTAAGTAGCCGTTCCACAGAAGTACCGCCCATTGGTTGTTGCCAGATGAGCTGTTGCGTCGGAGTCAAGCCTGGATGCATACACGGATGAGCTTGAAAGCCATGATGCGGTCGCTCCAGAGCACTGCTGTCCGCCTTGTTGAATGACACAGAAGTAGATTCATGCCTTGCGGCATTCCACGGTAGTTCAGGATCCTCTGATGTAGCACCCAGCAGTGACAGAGTCAGAACCTGGGCGAAAAAGACGCGTAAACGCATGGCCGCAACGATGTCGTGCACCGGGAGCCTGGCACTGAGTGGCCGTTTAAGTAGCCGTTCCACAGAAGTACCGCCCATTGCTTGTTGCCAGATGAGCTGTTGCGTCGGAGTCAAGCCTGGATGCATACACGGATGAGCTTCAAAGCCATGATGCGGTCGCTCCAGAGCACTGCTGTCCGCCTTGTTGAATGACACAGAAGTATATTCATGCCTTGCGGCATTCCACGGTAGGTCAGGATCCTCTGATGTAGCACCCAGCAGTGACAGAGTCAGAACCTGGGCGAAAAAGACGCGTAAACGCATGGCCGCAACGATGTCGTGCCCCGGGAGCCTGGCACTGAGTGGCCGTTTAAGTAGCCGTTCCACAGAAGTACCGCCCATTGGTTGTTGCCAGATGAGCTGTTGCGTCGGAGTAAAGCCTGGATGCATACACGGATGAGCTTCAAAGCCATGATGCGGTCGCTCCAGAGCACTGCTCTCCGCCTTGTTGAATGACACAGAAGTAGATTCATGCCTTGCGGCATTCCACGGTTGGTGAGGATCCTCTGATGTAGCACCCAGCAGTGACAGAGTCATAACCTGGGCAAAAAAGACGCGTAAACGCATGGCCGCAACGATGTCGTGCCCCGGGAGCCTGGCACTGAGTGGCCGTTTAAGTAGCCGTTCCACAGAAGTACCGCCCATTGGTTGTTGCCAGATGAGCTGTTGCGTCGGAGTCAAGCCTGGATGCATACACGGATGAGCTTCAAAGCCATGATGCGGTCGCTCCAGAGCACTGCTGTCCGCCTTGTTGAATGACACAGAAGTAGATTCACGCCTTGCGGCATTCCACGGTGGGTCAGGATCCTCTGATGTAGCACCCAGCAGTGACAGAGTCAGAACCTGGGCGAAAAAGACGCGTAAACGCATGGCAGGAACGATGTCGTGCCCCGGGAGCCTGGCACTGAGTGGCCGTTTAAGTAGCCGTTCCACAGAAGTACCGCCCATTGGTTGTTGCCAGATGAGCTGTTGCGTCGGAGTCAAGCCTGGATGCATACACGGATGAGCTTCAAAGCCATGATGCGGTCGCTCCAGAGCACTGCTGTCCGCCTTGTTGAATGACACAGAAGTAGATTCATGCCTTGCGGCATTCCACGGTAGGTCAGGATCCTCTGATGTAGCACCCAGCAGTGACAGAGTCAGAACCTGGGCGAAAAAGACGCGTAAACGCATGGCCGCAACGATGTCGTGCACCGGGAGCCTGGCACTGAATGGCCGTTTAAGTAGCCGTTCCACAGAAGTACCGCCCATTGGTTGGTGCCAGATGAGCTGTTGCGTCGGAGTCAAGCCTGGATGCATACACGGATGAGCATCAAAGCCATGATGCGGTCGCTCCAGAGCACTGCTGTCCGCCTTGTTGAATGGCACAGAAGTAGATTCATGCCTTGCGGCATTCCACGGTAGGTCAGGATCCTCTGATGTAGCACCCAGCAGTGACAGAGTCAGAACCTGGGCGAAAAATACGCGTAAACGCATGGCCGCAACGATGTCGTGCCCCGGGAGCCTGGCACTGAGTGGCCGTTTAAGTAGCCGTTCCACAGAAGTACCGCCCATTGGTTGTTGCCAGATGAGCTGTTGCGTCGGAGTCAAGCCTGGATGCATACACGGATGAGCTTCAAAGCCATGATGCGGTCGCTCCAGAGCACTGCTCTCCGCCTTGTTGAATGACACAGAAGTAGATTCATGCCTTGCGGCATTCCACGGTAGGTCAGGATCCTCTGATGTAGCCCCCAGCCGTGACAGAGTCAGAACCTGGGCGAAAAAGACGCGTAAACGCATGGCAGCAACGATGTCGTGCCCCGGGAGCCTGGCACTGAGTGGCCGTTTAAGTAGCCGTTCCACAGAAGTACCGCCCATTGGTTGTTGCCAGATGAGCTGTTGCGTCGGAGTCAAGCCTGGATGCATACACGGATGAGCTTCAAAGCCATGATGCGGTCGCTCCAGAGCACTGCTGTCCGCCTTGTTGAATGACACAGAAGTAGTTTCATGCCTTGCGGCATTCCACGGTAGGTGAGGATCCTCTGATGTAGCACCCAGCAGTGACAGAGTCAGAACCTGGGCGAAAAAGACGCGTAAACGCATGGCCGCAACGATGTCGTGCCCCGGGAGCCTGGCACTGAGTGGCCGTTTAAGTAGCCGTTCCACAGAAGTACCGCCCATTGGTTGTTGCCAGATGAGCTGTTGCGTCGGAGTCAAGCCTGGATGCATACACGGGTGAGCTTCAAAGCCATGATGCGGTCGCTCCAGAGCACTGCTGTCCGCCTTGTTGAATGACACAGAAGTAGATTCATGCCTTGCGGCATTCCACGGTAGGTCAGGATCCTCTGATGTAGCACCCAGCAGTGACAGAGTCAGAACCTGGGCGAAAAAGACGCGTAAACGCATGGCCGCAACGATGTCGTTCCCCGGGAGCCTGGCACTGAGTGGCCGTTTAGGTAGCCGTTCCACAGAAGTACCGCCCATTGGTTGTTGCCAGATGAGCTGTTGCGTCGGAGTCAAGCCTGGATGCATACACGGATGAGCTTCAAAGCCATGATGCGGTCGCTCCAGTGCACTGCTGTCCGCCTTGTTGAATGATACAGAAGTAGATTCATGCCTTGCGGAATTCCACGGTAGGTCAGGATCCTCTGATGTAGCACCCAGCAGTGACAGAGTCAGAACCTGGGCGAAAAAGATGCGTAAACGCATGGCCGCAACGATGTCGTGCCCAGGAAAATAGGCGCGACAGGAAATGGGACAGGATTGGAAATAGGGACAGGATTGTTCCAGGAAAATAGGCGCGACAATCCGAAACTAATGTGGCGGGCTGTGAATGAGGTAATCAATAGCTCAAATAGAAATGAGAACATCGGGTAACGCCCATCGCCAGTAACGGGTACCGCCTTAGCAAACCGCTTCAATCAATACTTCATCAACCTGCCAAACACTACTTACAATAAAGATGCGGCTTGCTGGATTGCAAAGCAAGTGAGAAATTCATTGTTTCTTCAGCCTACTGACCCATCTGAAGTTTTCTCTACGCTTATGGCACTAAAAAACAGCTCTAGCTTGGACGCTGAGGGTTTCACTATTAAACCAATTAAATTTATTGCCGACCTTCTTGCACCACGTCTATCGCATATTTTTAACCTATCCATTTCGACCAGTGTTTTTCCAAATAAAATGAAGCAGGCGAAAATTATTATTCTTCATAAAGGTGGCTCAAAGCATGACATGAGCAACTACCGCCCGGTGTCGATTCTACCCGTGTTTTCAAAGCCACTGGAAAAGATCTTACTGAGGCGTTCAGAACGTTTCTCTAATCAACACTCCCTTATAGATGATTCCCAGTTTGGTTTTCGACCAGGCCTATCAACTGAATCTGCTCTGCTGATACAAAAAGAACTCATTCTACAAAATACAGAAGAAAAACAATTAACCTTAGGCATATTTATTGATTTCAGCAAAGCCTTTCACTGCATTAATCATCATATTCTACAGGACAAATTGGAAAACTATGGAGTCAGGGGAAGTGCACTGCAGCTGATGGCATCTTATCTTAATAAACGTCAACAGTGTGTTATCATTAACGACTTCTGTTCTTCTTTTGAATATATTAACTGTGGTGTACCTCAGGGAAGTATACTGGGTCCTTTTTTCTTCATTTTATATATTAATGACCTGGCACAAATTACAGATATGGCAAAATTTGTAATTTATGCTGAAGATACTAGTTTGTTCATTTCGAGATTATCTGCAGATGAATTACTTGAGAAAGGAAATGCTGTTCTAGAAAAAGTTCTGCACTGGTCCAGTATGAACTCCTTAAAAATCAACAACACAAAATCTAAAGCAATAATCTTCCGTCCAGTAAACCGCACAGTATCTGCACTTACGTCACTTACTCTGGACACAAATAGCATTGAAGTCGTCACCAAACACAAAAATGTAGGAGTCATCTTTGACGAACAACTTAAGTGGTCTGACCATATTCAATATCTTACAAGTAACTTAGCAAAAACTGTAGGTGTCATCTGTCGGTGTCGCGATATTCTACCCGTAGCAATTAAGAAACTGATATACCATACATTATTTAACTCTCAAATTAACTACTGCCACTTAGTCTGGGGGACCGCAGCCCGTACACATATTAACCACATTCTCATCTTGCAGAAAAAGGCCATCCGTATTATTTCCTCCGCTGATTACATGACACATACGCCACCGTTATTTATCCTATACAATATTCTACAAGTAAAAAAAATGTTAGAGTACAACGTCCTGCTTCTTATGAAATCCGCGACCTCCCACCGCAGTAAATTCCTCCTCAAACTTGCATCCTTACAAAAAATAGACGCACCCAGATATACACGTCAAAGAAACGAATGGTCGGTACCTCAGACTCGCACAAACTATGGGAGGCAAATGATGCGCTTCCTAGTTCCTAACACACTTAATTCAAATGAATGGTGGTGTGGGAATGCCGGCTTTAAATTAAATGTTTTTATCAAAGATTTTCTTAGTCGTATGGATGATGACAGTTTTTTCTCTTAACTATTGTTTTGTGCACATGCTTGTACATCCTCACTGTGTCTCTTCACAAACAGAAAAGTCTACTTCCCTATTTCTATTATCTCATAGTGAACATCATATTTTGTACTTATGTCTCTCGCTTAGAAATATTTAGTAGCGTTGTGTTCTGGATGTCTGGTTTTGATTTCATTTATTGTTCTTCTTGCCTGTTTAATTATTTCTTTATTTATTTATTTATTTATTTATTTATTTATACATACTGCAGCGCAATTATATGCGCTATGGCAGGAGTGGGAAAAAAACAAAAAGCAAAATACTAAAGGTAACAAAATACAACAATATGTACAAAGTGAGCACAATCAAGTTCAAAACACACAAAAAGTAACAAACAAAAAGGAACTGTTAATGGCACGGTCGGAATATTCAAGTATTATGTGTCTTCCATGGCAGTTATAAAACTTTGAACTGGAGATGAACGAATGGATCCAGGTAAAGAATTCCAGGCTTCTATTGAACGGGGAAAAAAACTGAATTTGAACAAATTAGTACGTGCAAAATACAGTATTAAATTTAGCTCGTGATGACTTCTTGTAGATGATAAAGGTGCAAAGTTAATGTAGTGGTTAACTGAGAGCCTTACCGATGAATTGACGATACAATGTAAGAATTTTAGTGATTCAGTGTGGCGACGGGCAGAGAGCGTGGTTAAATTCAATGAGAGAAGTGTAGAAGAGGGTGAGAAATCGCGATCATAACGATGACATATAAAACGCACAGCTTTTTTCTGGACTGCTTCTAACATGTTAATTTCAAACTGCTTGTACGGGTTCCACACTACAGCTGCGTAATCAAGAACAGGGCGGATTAGAGATTTATACAACAGTAGCTTTGTGTCTTTTGGTGAATTGGGTAGCGTGCGTCGTAGATAACCTAGTTTTTTTAGTGCTTTATTACATACGTAATCAATGTGTTTAGACCAAGACATGTTATGCGTGAATATGACACCAAGATATTTATTCTGAGAGACCTTATCTACCACACGGCCATTGAACGAGTAACTAAAATGGGAAACGGAAGATTTGTTACAAAAGGACATGAGGACGGTTTTGTCGAAATTAATTCTCATTTGCCAGGTGCTACACCAACTACAAAACATAGCAAATGACTCTTAGAGGTGACGATGATCATTAGGGCCATTAATTACTTCGTATAAAACGCAGTCATCAGCGTAAAGACGAATGTTAGAAGAAACGTTATGTGGCAAGTCATTTATATATATTAAAAAGAGTAGCGGTCCAAGGACGGAACCCTGAGGCACTCCTGACGTCACATCAACAGCAGCGGAATGAGAAGAATTATAAGATACGAACTGGGAACGGGATGAGAGAAAGCTAGAAATCCAATCAACCAAGTGAGGATTGTTTAGTACAGCATTTAGTTTAGCAAGAAGTTTGGAATGTAGAACAGTATCGAACGCTTTCGAGAAATCTATAAAATTGGCATCAACTTGGTTGCCGATATCGAGGTTAAGTAATATATCATGAGTGAATTCTGTTAATTGTGTTACCGTACTAAAACCGCGCCTAAACCCATGCTGAAAGTTAGATAGCAAATTACTGGATTCAAGAAAAAGCATGATGTGTTTATGAATGACGTGTTCCAACATTTTGCATGATTGTGATGTCATTATTAACAGGCATGCTTCCGAATGACTGGAAAATAGCAAAAGTGGTACCAGTTTACAAAAGTGGCAATAAACATGCGCGTGAAAACTATCGCCCAATTTCTCTAACATGTATCTGCTGCAAGATGCTCGAGCACATTATTGCGTCTCATATTTACGGTCACTTGGAATCTGTTCATTTCTTTTTCCCCAATCAGCATGGCTTTAGGAAAGGCTTTTCATGTGAATCACAGTTATTCGAATTCACTACTGACCTTCATTCGAACATGAACAACAACTTACAATCTGATTGTGCATTCCTCGATTTCGCAAAAGCATTTGATCGTGTCGCTCACTGTCGCTTAATATCTAAGCTTTCGGCGCTCAAACTAGATGCCCTAACTTTGTCATGGCTCCGTAATTTTCTTTCGAATCGGCAACAGTTCACAGTCATTAATAATCACTTATCTCCTCTTTCTGATGTTACGTCAGGTGTGCCACAAGGGAGCGTCCTTGGTCCCTTACTTTTCTTAATTTACATAAATGACCTGCCGTGCAACATTTCATCCCGCATACGAATATTTGCTGACGATTGTATTGTATACCGATCCATATCCTATACCTATATCCTTAACGTCATCTTGCTGCAAATTAAAGGAACATATTGTCGCAACTAGCATTAATAAATTCTTAGATCGCAACAACATTCTGACAGATTACCAGCATGGTTTTCGCAAAGGGTTTTCCACAGTAACTCAACTACTTTCAGTTATCCATTCATTTGCGGCATCACTTGACAATAACAGCCAGATTGACGCGATCTTTCTAGATTTCAGTAAAGCGTTTGACAAAGTTCCTCACCATAGCCTAATTCTAAAACTAAAAACTATTGGACTTCCGCCTATTTTTATTTCCTGGATAAATGATTATTTAACTAACCGGAGTCAACATGTTTCAATCGGTCGGCACCAGTCTGGCTGTCTCCCAGTCACATCAGGTGTGCCACAGGGAAGCGTACTGGGGCCACTACTCTTTCTAATATACATTAACGACATCATCGATGAAGTTTGCCCTGGCGTACATATTCGATTATATGCTGATGACTGTGTCCTTTTTCGCGATGTTAACAATGAAAACGATCAGAGTGACCTACAAAATACGCTTACTAATATTGTACAGTGGTGCAAGCGCTGGGACATGACACTGAACGCAGATAAAAGCGTTTCTCTTCGCATAACTAACAAGATAAACGCTCTAGAATATGTATATAAATTAGAATCATCACCATTGCAACAAGTAGCGTCCGTAAAGTACTTGGGTGTAACACTTACTAATAACCTTTCTTGGAACTCTCACATAGATAACATCTGTTCACTCGCATTCCGTAAGCTCTGTTATATAAGGCATAAACTTCGAAACGCCCCCGCTAACGTTAAGCTCTTAGGTTATAATACTCTAATTAGACCCAAGCTTGAATATGCTTGCATAATTTGGGACCCGTATACTAAGTCTAACATATATAAGCTCGAGAACATTCAAAGGAAAGCAATTAGATTCATATATTCAAAATATCTACCCTCTGACTCACCCTCAGACTTGATGCATGCTAACGGTATTGAAGAACTACAGGTAAGAAGACGAAATTTTCGTTTAGATTTTCTTTCATTACTTCTTAACAATAAACTCAGACTTGACCCTTCTGCTTATCTTTCCCCAATGCCAACACGGAATACAAGACACTATCACAAAGCTCTTTTAAAACCATATTTTGCCCGGACAAACTCGTTCAAGTTTTCCTTTTTCCCACGCACCATATCCGACTGGAACTCATTAACCGAACCTAATCAACCCTGAAAATCAGACGCGTTCCTCAGCCATCTTTTTTGATATTGCGTATTATGTATTTTTTCTGCTTTGTCTTGCATTGCTGTATTATTGTTTTACTACATTATCTTTCCTGTATTGTTGTATTTTTGTTGCTACAATTTTGCTTTTTGTGCACCTGCCCTTCCTGCTTGGACCTAACCATGGTCTGCAGTATGTACATAAATAAATAAATAAAATAAATAATAAATAAAGAGTACTAACGACCACATTTCACTTCAAAGTGACCTGGATTTAATTCATGATTGGTGTAGAACATGGCTAATGACCCTAAATGTTTCCAAGTGTAAAATAATCTCTTTTTCTCGAAAATCGGCAAACTCTTACTTCCCTTACCACATTAATAACAACATATTAGGTCGGGCTACTCAATACAAATACTTAGGCGTTCACTTCTCACCGAACCTTTCTTGGACTGCTCACATAACCACCATTGCTGCCAATGCTTCACGATCATTAGGTTTCCTGCGCCGCAACTTACAAAACACTACTGCTAATGTGCGTAAACAAGCCTATATAACTTTTGTTAGATCTCAGCTCGAGTATGCGTCTTCCATCTGGTCTCCTCACCAAAAGTACTTAATTGACATGCTAGAAGCAATCCAAAATAGGGCTAGTCGATTTATTTCACGAAATTATAGTTTTCAATCAAGCGTTACCCAAATGAAGCTGGAACTTTCTCTCCTTCCATTAAGAACTCGTCGAGACATAGCCCTTTTATCTCTGTTTCACAAATTAATCCATGCCACTCAGTCACCTTTATCGCACCTGCAACGACCCTCTTATTCATCAACCAGATCGCACAATAACCTCAACTACACGCGCATTTATGGCAGTACTCACGCCTTTAACTTTTCTCCGCTCCCACGTGCTATATGTCTATGGAACGATCTTCCAAACTGCATTGCATCGCATCGCAACCACGGCACGTTTCATAATCATCTGGTCAAACATTATATAGATAACACCTAGCACGTTTTCTTTGCCCGAGTCATGCCTGTTTTTTTTTTTTTTTGTCACACCCTGTTTATCAGCCCATTCGCCTTCCTGT
Source organism: Amblyomma mixtum (assembly GCF_055824585.1). Lineage (NCBI taxonomy): Eukaryota > Metazoa > Arthropoda > Arachnida > Ixodida > Ixodidae > Amblyomma > Amblyomma mixtum. Next base: position 152,486,331 of record NC_143018.1, read on the forward strand.
GTATTTGCTCATGTTCTTTTTTTTCCCGTTACTATTATGTCGTATTTATATTCTATTTTTTATTTAATGTTTTTCTGCATGTATTTTGTACTGTCGTGATAATTTGTAATCAGCTTTTAGAATGTAACAGTGTTTGTTTCTACGCATTTTTGGTTTCTTCTAGCTACTGTTGCACATATATATTGCTCCCCCCTTACTCAATGCCTCCCTGGAGGCCTGTAAGGTACCTGTAAATAAATAAATAAATAAAGAAATGGGTCTATAGTTAGACAAGCATTGCCTATCACCGGATTTATAAAGATGGAGCACTTTGGCTAATTTCCATCAAGAAGGGACAGTAGCAGATGATAAAGACTTATTGAATATGATGGACAGGTATTTCGATGACCACATGGAGTAACGAACCAGGAACGCATTGTATATTCCATCTGGACCGGTACATTTCTTAACATCGCATAGCGGACAGTGGGGATGCATGCGTGAGTAGCACGTCCCTTTCACTACTATCAAAGGAAAGGGCATTTTTGCAAAAGGGAAGGTAGGACTGGACATGTGACGAGACAGTTTGTCGATTTTTTATCATCCGGGTGTTACCATCTTCCATTTTTATCAGCTGCTGGTGTGCATAAAGAGCAGTGTTTCCCGAATAAAAATTCAGTTGTAAGTCCAGCGCTATGTGTGTGTGTCTCTATCTTTCAGTCCGTGTCTTTTAAGCGCAGGTATATTTCAATATGGCAAACCAACTCGCCCAACAAACCACTCTGCTAAACTTCATTTCTTATACATCGGGCTCTTTTTCGTGTTCTTCTTTGCAACCATGTTCCGTCATACCCCTCCTAGCAACGGCGTGCTGCCATGCAAGATCCCTGTCCTTCTGCATCCGGAAGCGTGTGATACCGCAAGCAGTTAGGGCTCTCTTCGGGGGTTTCGAGCCCTCTATGCGGATGCGGCATGCGGATGTGCAGGATTTTACGATCGGAGTGGAGGTGTCAAGTCCGTACATTCAGGGATCTCCTGCGGGTGCAGGTACTTGGCTCAACAGGTGCTCCTCGGGCCTTCAGAGTTCTTCGGGACTATCAGCGTACCGCTAACTGCACGGCAGAATTTTGTGGCAACAAGTTCTGCCTCATCTTCGTGCCTGCGTTCCTGCAAAATCAGTGACGGAAGTGAAAGCAGTTCACACCCTATACGACGTTCGCCTGCCTCAGGATGTGCAGCGGGTGCTCTCACTTGGCCCCAAGTTCGCCGTGGAACCACGGAGGACCGCGCCTGAGCTGCTGTCCCTCGTGCGCCAAGTTGCAAGGTTCGCTCCAACGTCCGAGAGTGAACGATGCATATCTGAGGGAGTGGACGTTCTTTCAAGATGTAAGCCTGCGAAAACCAGTCTTCCAATAGGGCGGGTTATTTCAGTGCTGCGGGATGACTCTTTATGTTTACTTACTGCAGACAAGGACGGTGGTTTCGTTGTTTTAACGAAAGAGATGTTTGGTAAAAAAGCTTTGGAATTCAGTTTTTGAGAAACTTCCCCGTAATTCCTTACGCAGGTTGAAAGCAAACGGGAAGAAACTATGTGAAAAACTGGAATTAACTAGACTCGTTTCAAGTATAGATAAGAGTGAATGCAATAGTCTGAAATTTATGTTTACGGCTAAGACCCACAAGCCTGGTTGTCCCCTAAGGGTTATCGTATCTGAGTCGGGAACATGGCAAAAGTCAATTGCTGAATTTCTTAAAGGCAAGCTCAACCTACTGAGCATCGATGATCCGTTTTTGGTGAAGGATTCCCAACAGATTATAACTTTTCTGGGCAATCACAAAGACAGTCGGTTCATGGCGTGCTCGTTTGATATAAAGGATCTATATTATTCCTTGCCACATCAGGAGTTGCTTCAATGCGTGGCGGGTTTGCATTGATCAGTTTGGAAGTGTAGCATTCCAAAATGAAACGGGAATGTGCGTGAGCAATTTTCTGGAAATGTTGTCCTTCTATTTGGCTGCCACGTGCGTCACTTGGAATGATGTGGTTTATCGGCAGAAGAAAGGTTTTTGCATCGGGTCGTGTATCGCGCCAGTTCTAAGTAACATTTTCCTTGCCCAATGTGACAGAAAGGTGGCTATCCTGTTGCGAGATCAAATCAAAGTTGACGGCGTTAAAGTGTTCCTGTTTGTGGATGACTTTTTAGTGGTCTTTAATCACCTTGACGGTATTTACGACTCTGCTGTGCAAGAGCTACTTGCTGTTTTTAGTAAAACCCTTAACCTACTAATAATCACATATGAAGAAATGAACGAAGGCACGATACGCTTCCTCGATATCAAGCTGTTACTGGCGCCTGATGGGACATTTTGGATGTACCAGCCTAGAGGTAACAAAGGTTTGCTTCCGTTCAGCTCTGCACATTCAAAATTAGTGAAGAGGGCAATCGTGAGGTTATGTTTTCATAATGCGTTGAAGAAATCTTGCCCGGAATTAGTCAAAGAAAGTTTTGAGCAGCAGGTGGTGAGGCTAAGGGAAGCAGGTTATCCGGATCAGGTTTTAGTGTCGGTGGCAAAAAGCATGCTCAAGAAATTTGGCAAAAAGGGTACGGTGCCTAGCAAGGAGGGAGAAAAACAAAAGGAGAAAACGGTGGTGATTCTGTACATTCATGGGGTGTCCCATAATCTTAAAAGAATTGGTTCGAAGGTAAAAACTAGGGTCGTTTTTTCAGCCCCGGACAAATTGGAAAACTTATGCAAAATAGTAACGTACCCAGAAAGAAAAGCTAAGGGGTGTAAAAAGAAACACCAAGTCCCCATGGTCGCATGCGCAGAAGGAGTGGTATGCAGGTTGCCGCTTACATGTGGCAAAGCATATGTAGGCCAAACGGGGCGATGTTTGAACGAGCGGCTCCGTGAACATCGGAAGAACATGGAACGGAAAGGCGATGGGAATTTGGTGGTTCATTGTCAAGAGTGTAAATGTGTACCTTCCTATAACGAGACGAAGATAGTAAGCAGGAACCGGGACCAAACGGCGCGTGAAATAATTGAAGCCATGAGCATAGCGGACAGTGGGGATGCATGCGTGAGTAGCACGTCCCTTTCACTACTATCAAAGGAAAGGGCATTTTTGCAAAAGGGAAGGTAGGACTGGACATGTGACGAGACAGTTTGTCGATTTTTTATCATCCGGGTGTTACCATCTTCCATTTTTATCAGCTGCTGGTGTGCATAAAGAGCAGTGTTTCCCGAATAAAAATTCAGTTGTAAGTCCAGCGCTATGTGTGTGTGTCTCTATCTTTCAGTCCGTGTCTTTTAAGCGCAGGTATATCTCAATTTAACATCGAGGTTTAGTACAAGATTTAGGATGCCATCAGGGTTTACCACAACATCACTGATTGCTGAAGAAGAAATTATATTGGTGAGCGGTGGAATGACATTGTTATCGGGCACGAACACTGAGTGAAAATATTTGTTGAAAGCATCTGATATTACTGCCGGCTCACTGCTGACGTCATTATCTAATCTGAACGAAGTGGATGAAGTATCGCGAGGTAAGATGGATGACCAAAATTTTCGGGGCTTAGTTCTTAACAGATCGCGCGGGTGGACACGAAAAAAGAAAGCTTTCGTCGTATGCAACTTAAGATTAAATTCCTCCTTCGCCTTCTGAAATCTCTCCAAGGTTATGGGATCGTTGCTTCTTCTAGAACGCCTTAGCCTACGAACGCGACGAGATAAATGCAAGATGTCTCGAGTCATCCAAGGAACATTAGTATTTTTTTCCTTAGTTTTAAAAGGAATAAAGCGTTGGACACAATCGTTGACAAGACATTCAAAGTAATTAACAAGAAAATTTACGTCTTGGCTTGCTGAGAAAGCAAAGAACGTATCGAAATGATCAGCTAAAACATCAATGATGGAATTGTCGTCAGCACGAGTGAAGTCAGGAAAAGTAGTAAACAAATAGGGTGATTTGGAGACTGGACAAGGGAGCGAAACTAACACGCCTTTATGGTCTGAGAGCCCGTCAATTACTTCGCAGGAGAAGGAATTATGGGCCAAAGAAGCGCTTAGAAAAACTAAGTCGAGAATGGAATTCAGCCTAGTAGCATTAGATACAACCTCAGTTAGTCCAAACAATAAGGAGATGTTTATTAGTTCTCTACAAATTGCAATGTCACGACCAAAAGCAGACAACGAAGGCCAGTGGATGCTAGGAGTGTTGAAGTTGCCCATTCAGATAAATCTTGATGAAGCAATGTCGATCTTGCTCATGAAATTTGCGACAGCATGAAGGATATCAACGGATGAGCCAGGTGGACGATAAATAACACTGATTATAATACTATAATTGTTTAGATAAACTTTACACCACAAGGATTCTGTGTCAGGGGGAGAAGGTAACACTGAGAATCGCAAATCCGATCTGATCAGCAATGCCACACCTACACCAGTACTGCAACTTCTGTCTAAGCGCACGGCAACAAATCCTGGTGGAGTGAATTCGGAGTCGTAAATTGGACTATGCAGCCAGGTCTCCGTTATGCCAATAATATGGGGAGAGTGAATAGAGATAAGGGAAAGTAAATCAGGAAATTTTTTAACAATGGTGCGAGCGTTAATATTTAAGACGACAAGCTTATCAGGACGGCCAGAGCTAAGTCAGGGAGACGATGATGCGGCGGTCAAGGACGCAGGCCCAGAACAAAGAGGATCATGATACGCTTTTACCAATGAATTAGAACTTTCATCACAATTATAACGAACCTTGTCAATGAAGGCATGATCGAAACTTAACTTCACTACAGAACCGTTGTCACGAAAAGACACTGATGCGTCCCATATCTTTTTCCGAATGGACCTAACCCTTGCAGAAAAATCCTCTGTAATGAAGAAGGCAGAGCCCTTGAGTTTAGACACGTTTTTGAAAACCACACTTCTGTCGGTGAAGCTAGAAAGATTTAGAATAACTGGACGAATATAACCCTTGCGAGCTACACCGAGCCTGTGGAAGCGCTCAATACTGGGGCAGCTAATCTTCAACTTATCAGTGAATACAGATGAGATTCTGGTCAACAATGTGTTAGCGGTTTCGTTCGGATCTTCTGAAATGGCGTGTATGATAATGTTATTTCTCCGAGAGCGATTTTCTAGGTCATCGTTTTTTTGCACCAGCTGTGTTACTTTGGAATTTAAAGAGTTAATTTCAGCCTGTAAATCACAAATTAGATTGGTATTTTCGGGCGTGGGTGAAGATTCTAATGCAGCCACACGCGACTCCAAAGCATCAAAGCGACTGGCAAAAGATTGCTTAATGTCCGCAATGTCACGGGCCAACTGATCCTGCCCTCCCAGTATTCTAGAGAACATGTCAAACACTGAGGAATTTGAAGAGATTTCACTGTCAAGATTTACAGTGGAAGCACTCGTATCGTCAGCCTCCCCGAGAGTGAGACTGGAACCACTCACAGACCGGGTTAAAGGTCTGCTACCAGATTGACTGTTTTTACTGGAGCTCGCTGGCTTTGATGGGGGGCCTGGATTGAGTTCCACGTCACCACTCAGGAGGAGATGACTTGCACAATAAAACGCGTGTATGCACCAGGACGCAAGAGTACGTGGGCAAGGGTACAGCAGCAAATATCGATCATCAGATCGGATACACTCAGCGCCAGAATAGTAACATACCTGCATGAAGAGCAAGCAGCGGTTAAACATGATGCCGGTGCCGCTGCAGCCTAGCCCACTGAAGAGTCGGTCCATGCACATGGCTTTTATATCCTTGGCAGGTGACGTCATAGACCAGCAGTGCAGCGAGATTGGCTGGTCCAACGAGAAGTTGGCGAGGTGACTGGATTGCAGACATTTGAAGAAAGCGGCAAGCCCGACGCTATCACGCAGGGTATCAGCTGGCAAGTCCAAGGGCAAGCACACGGTGGTATCCACGTGCCCATTCAGGAGCGAAGAAACCAAACCCGACGAGACGATTCCGCAGGGGCCGTAGTCAGCAAAACAAGCGATGAACTGCATGAAGAGCAAGCAGCGGTTAAACATGATGCCGGTGCCGCTGCAGCCTAGCCCACTGTTATATTGTGTCATGTTCAATTTGATTTAACTGGTAAAAAAAAACCCTTATAAGTTTCGTCTTTTTTGCGTTCGAAATTGCAGTGCTTAGTCAAATTGATGCTGTGCTTTATTATGTCCGAATTCTATATGCCCTGCTGCCTTGTAATGGGCCCCGGGCCTAGTCGAGCTACTCTGAAGTAGCTTTTTGCCCAGGGGCCTTTTTCTCTTTTAGAGAAATAAAGAATATGTGTATGTATTGAAAGGGGGTTCACGTACTAGTGAACTCAGCAATACAGTTCCCAAACAGCTGAGCGGATGGCAGCAAAATCACAGTTAGTCTACACAGCCAGAGAGCTGGAGCCGCGCGCCGGCACACTTCGTCGTCAACTTCTTCGTCTGCCATCGAGGCAACCTGAGGCGCATTCATAATAGTTCAGGCGCGTTCATTGTAATTCACTACAATGGCCCCGGGATGGAAGAGAAGCCATTCTGGCGACCTATGGTGATGGCAAGAGGAGCGGGTCGTAATAAGTCTTGAGGCGACTGACATGGACAAGCTCACGGCCGCGACGACGCAAGTCCGAAGAGGGTGTAAGCGGCTCTACAATATAATTAACAGGGGACGTTGATTCGACGACGCGGTAAGGGCCATGATGTTCTCGGCGAAATTTCGAAGACTGTCCTGGTGTAGTGGAGGGGACCCAAAGCCAAACTAATGAACCTGGAGAGAAAGCGTGCGCGGTTTGATGGGCATCGTGTTCATGCTGTCGGCGACCTTGGGAGTCCGAGGTGAAAGAACGGGCCAGTTGGCGACATTCCTCGGCGTGCTTGGCGAGTTCGGAAAGGGGCGTGCATTCAGAGGCGTCCGGAGTGTACGGCAAAACCGTGTCCATTGTGGAGGACGGCTCACGGCCATACAACAGGTAGAAAGGGGAAAATCCGGTGGTTGACTGAGTGGCGGTATTGTATGCGTACGTCACAAAAGGCAGGACAGCGTCCCAGTTAGGCTGATCTGACGAGACGTACATGGTGAGCCTATCGCCGAGAGTGCGATTAAAGCGCTCAGTCAGCCCGTTAGTTTGAGGGTGGTAGGCAGTAGTGGTCCGATGAATGATGCGACACTCTCTGAGGAGGGCTTCCACCACGTCCGAAAGAAAGACACGGCCTCGATCACTGAGCAACTCGCGCGGCGCACCATGGCAAAGAACAAAATTGTGCAGCAGGAAGCGGGCAACGTCACGAGCAGTCGCAGCGGGTAGTGCGGCGGTCTCGGCATACCGGGTTAGGTGGTCGACGCCAACAATTATCCAGCGGTTCCCAGATAACGTGTACGGCAGCGGGCCGTAGAGGTCGACGCCAACACGATCGAATGGGCGAGCCGGGCACGGCAATGGCTGCAAGGGGCCGCTCGTACGGGGCGCGGGAGACTTGCGTCGCTGACAGGCGATGCAGGAGCGGACGTATTGGCGAATGTACCCGTACATGCCCCGCCAATAATAACGTTGAGATATTCTTTGAAACGTCTTCAACACACCGGCGTGGGCACATTGTGGGTCAGCGTGAAACGAGGCACAGATCTCAGAACGTAAATGGCGAGGTATCGCGAGGAGCCACCGTCGACCATCTTGCTTGTAGTTACGGCGGTAGAGCAGGCCATCACGGAATACAAAATGGGGTGCCTGGCGGCGGAGAGTGCGCGAAGGCACAGCAGTGTGAGCGTTGGTCACGACGTCGATGATCGACGCAAGCCACGGGTCTTTGCGCTGTTCCGCAAGCATATCAGAGGTGGTAAGAGGCGAGAGGACGGGTTCTGGCACGGATGAGCATGCAGCGGCGGTGGGCAGAGGAGATCGAGATAGAGCGTCGGCGTCCATGTGCCTGCGGCCAGAGCGATATACAACGCGGGTGTCGAACTGAAGGCGGAGAGCCCATCTGGCGAGGCGGCCGGCCGGATCTTTAAGAGACGACAACCAGCAAAGCGCGTGATGGTCCGTGACGACATCAAACTGGCGGCCGTACAGATAGGGTCGAAATTTCATGAGTGCCCAAACGATCGCTAAACATTCCTTCTCCGTAACGGAATAGTTGCATTCAGCCTTGCTGAGCACCCGACTCGCATACGCCACGACGTATTCCTCATAACCATCTTTCCGCTGAGTCAGGACAGCTCCGAGGCCGACGCCACTTGCATCAGTATGCACCTCGGTAGGGGCTCTCGGATCGTAGTGGCGAAGTATGGGCGGCGAGGTAAGAAGACGGCGCAGTGTGGTGAACGCGTCGTCGCATTCGGGGGACCAAGCGGACAGGTGGTTGTCGGTTCCAAGCAGTTTCGTGAGTGGCGCAATGATCGACGCAAAATTGCGGACGAAGCGCCGAAAATAGGAGCACAGACCGAGAAAGCTCCGAAGCTGCTTCATTGTTGTCGGCTTGGGAAACTCCGCAACAGCGCGAAGTTTGGCCGGGTCGGGGAGAACGCCTTCCTTAGATACAATGTGACCCAAGATGATCAGCTGCCGGGCGCCGAAGTGGCACTTCTTCAGATTAAGCTGTAGGCCAGCGTCGGTGAGGCAAGTCAGAACCTGCTGCAGGCGCGTGAGGTGAGTGGAAAAATCTACCGAAAAGACAACGATATCGTCCAAGTAACAGAGGCACGTATGCCACTTCAGCTTGCGTAAGACGTTATCCATCATTCTTTCGAATGTAGCTGGCGCGTTTCACAGGCCGAATGGCATAACGGTGAACTCGTAAAGGCCGTCGGGGGTAACGAATGCGGTCTTCTCATGGTCAGCGGTAGCCATCGGGACCTGCCAGTAGCCCGAACGCAAGTCAAGAGAGGAGAAGTGTTCGGCGCCTTGGAGACAGTCAAGAGCGTCATCGATGCGGGGAAGCGGATAATTGTCTTTGTGGGTAATTTTGTTCAGTCGCCGGTAATCGACACAAAATCTGATAGAACCGTCTTTCTTCTTGACCAGCACCACCGGAGAAGACCAAGGGCTGTGAGAGGGACGGATGACGCCACGGTGCAGCATGTCTTCAACGTGCTCACTTATCACTTCACGCTCAGCCGCAGACACACGATAGGGGCGCTGCCGAAAAGGCGGGTGGGAGCCGGTCTCAATGCGATGAGCCACGGTTGATGTACGGCCTAAAGGCTGATGGGCTGCATCGAAAGCGAAGCGGAAAGTGTGGAGAAGGGCTGAAAGCTGCTGACGGTAGGTGGACGGAAGAGTATCGTCGATGGCGGCGCGGAAAAGTTCGTCAGGCTCAGGTTCAGTAGCGAGCTCGGAATGCATGGCGTTTAGAGAGGGACCGCTGGCTGCCTTGTGGACATTAAGGGCAGAGAGAAGGCAGACAGGTTGAATGCAGCCAGGGGACTCACCAGGTAGCAGGGTAAGGGCACACGGGGATGGATTGTAGAGCAGCATCTTCGTGACACCCCGCCGGACATCGAGGACAGCAGAAGGTAGCGGCAGGTTCTTCCGGCGTACAAAGGAAGCAGACGGCGTAAATAAAACGGTGTCATCCGACGCGGCACGGCACGACAGAGAAACAAGGGCAGATGCTCCCGGAGCTACCTCAACATCTGCCGCGCGCCGGCAGATGTTGCCGCGCGCCAGCACACTTCGTCGTCAACTTCTTCGTCTGCCATCGAGGCAACCTGAGGCGCATTCATAATAGTTCAGGCGCGTTCATTGTAATTCACTACAGTATGGGTATGTATGAGGTACGGGAAGATGTTCAACAGGCACTTGAGACCCCGACTACAACGGCCACAGAACCCCAGGCCATGACTTATGCCGCCACAGTACGCTGCGAAATGCGCCCTGCCACTGTGCGCCACGAGCACTGTGCTCATCTCCAAAAATTCCAGTGGAACGTCAGCTCATGTGTGCTGCAATCTCGAACAAGAAAAGCAGACCTCAGGAGGAGCCCCGATCAGCGCTGCCCCCTCTGCTTCCAGTGCGGCGAAGCAGGCCACATTGTTGGGCACTGCCCCTACAGACGAATGGGCCTGCGTGGCTTCTCAATTGATGCGCCACGATCCTAGCCCGGCTAACGATCGCGGGAGATCGGCGAGTATCTGCGCCGAGAGGATTACATGTCATCGAGCCGTCTTTCCCTCTTACCATCATCTTACCATCAGAAACTGTGTCTTATTGTACATGTGTTGACATCTTCATTTCTAGCAAGCCACTAATACCATGCTTTAATCGGTTGAAGTGTTGCAGAGCTTTCATTCAAACGTCGGCCTGTTTATCCAATGTAGTCTTTTTTTTTTACAAGCAATGGGAATACTGAACACATCCTTCGTGACGGATTTTACAGATCTTCGTGACGTGCTTAGTATTGCGCGGCGCAATATTCTTTCTTGTTATCATTGTTCAAAGTTTTTACTCTTCCATGGCGCAGAAAAAGCGTTAACGTTGTATCGATATTGATCGAAAATTGCTTTATTATTCTAAAGAACGCGCATATTTCATCCTTGAAGACGCTGTTTCCGATGTTATCACGGATTTTAAGGTCGCTGATGGAGGCTTAAAGTTCACGTACGGATTTCCACGCGTAAACAACATAGTTTTAGACGTGAGAATTTCTTACGTTGACAACCACATCTATTGTATGTATAGGCCCAGGTCACAAAATACCTCCTTTATAACCGCTCATATTCTAAAATAGAAAGAAACGTGGGGTTGCAATGAATGGCATCTTAGCCGCCTTGGAAAAAACAAACTTGCCTACATATATTAAGAGATAGTCTCAAGCGGATACTCATGTCTGCTTTCCCTGCTGACAGTATTTCATACCGTTACGTGCTTAGCACGCACGGGGGTTTATTTACTGAGGGGATCGGTAGAAGCAGGGCGGCGACGAAGCCTACAAGCGTCCTTCTCTTTCTTGTCCTTTTCCTCTTCCGGTCAGTCCTACCTTTGATCTTCTGCTGCTTCCTTCGATGTTCTGTGAAAGCGCGTGACAATGTTTCCGGCAGTTTTCTGCAGAAAAGCGAGAAATAAAAAATTCAGCAGATAAACAATAGGAACAGGATACCAAAGTCATTCCGTATCTGCATACGATATCCCAAAACCCTAAAAAATAGCCAGCCGATGCAACTTTAAGTTTGTTTTTTCTCCACCATGCAAGTTGTCAGATTTGCCTCAAAATAAGTGGCCATGCCATATTACGCACGTCACTAAGTTCCCAAAAATTTGTCACAAAAGTAGTTTACCGTATTCCCCTTGCTAAACTGGCCAAGGTTTGAATGAAAGAGCACTACATTACTTCAATGCGGTAAAAGGTGCTTTTAGTGGCTATCTTGCTTTCCATTGCCGGAAATCCAAATGTCAACCCATCTACAATACGATTCAGTTTCTAAGGTACAATCATTGAAGCTTTCTTTATCAAGAAGTCTCGTTGTTTTGATTCAACTTGACATCTGCTGAGGATGCATGTTTTGAAGAAAAAAGAAACACCTTTGCTGAGTGACCATAACTTACTTTCAGCAGTGCACTTTAGTGAATGCACTTTTCGAACACATTTCTGTGAGGGTGTTTTAATCGGAGCGCACGTTCACGAGAGAAGCCGGCGTCCTTCCATCCGCTTCACAAAAAAGCACACGGTTCACAGTGAGAAGGTGGCAGCCTTGGCACGGCACATCAGCTGATCGGTCGAGAGAAAATCCATATTCCATGACTACAGCGCAACGAACGGGACAAGAAGAAGGACACAGGCAGAGACACAACACAGCGCTGTGTTGTGTCTCTGCCTGTGTTGTGTCTCTGCCTGTGTCCTTCTATTCCATCTATATATACATCTATTCCATATAGCATATCCATCATATATCCATCTATTTCATATATCCATCTATATCCATCTCCGTCCATAAAACTTCATTCATGACAATCAAGAGTTGTTAGTGAAGTGTTCCTTGAAGAAAGAATATGTGGGAAAATAGAAAGTTGTCTGTAAGTGTACAGAGATGTCTTGGGCGAATTCTTTGCCATCGAAAAGCGGTGATAGCTGATGAGCTGCGCACCAATTTCGCATTAGGAAGTAACCTAATCGTCGGCAATTTTTGATTCCGCTGACCCCTAAAGATTGGCTGGTGCTCTTTAATCTTCCAGAAATTTGTATTGTGGCATTAGGCCACTATATTCCGAGAGCACACAACGACAGGAACCATGTCGGAAGATTACACATGCCGACTAATACGCTCTAACATGAGGGTTATTATCAGCTTCCTCCGACCGAAAACATACTATGTATATGGACCTTTTTTCAGGGTAATATTCTAAGGCCGATGTTTCATCACGTGTTAGATGTCTCAAGTTGAGCGATCCGATCATTGAATGGCATCATGATTTCTCTTCCTCATTTATGATAAATGAGATTTTGATGGCATCCCAGTTGAAAAATCCACCAGAACGTTCTGGTGTGTTCTGGTGTTAACACCAGGATTTCCTGGTGTGGCTGGTGTGGGCACCAGGCCAGCCTGGTGTGCACACCAGACCAGCCTGGTGGTGCTGGTGTGCACACCAGACCGGTGTGGTGGTGTCTGGTGTGCACACCAGACCGGTGTGGTGTTGTCTGATGTGCACACCAGACCGGTGTGGTGTTGTCTGATGTGCACACCAGACCGGTGTGGTGTTGTCTGATGTGCACACCAGACTGGTTTCATGTCGTCTGGTGTGCACGTACACTAGACTGGTTTCATGCCGTCTGGTGTGCACGTACACTAGACTGCTTTCGAGTCATCTGGCGTATATGATCCAGCTCAAGCACACCAGACCTGTTGCTGTATTCATGTGCGGGAGCCGAGCGCCACCAAAAAGATCTGTTCGGTTCATTCTAGTTTGCATGATGTACCAGATACAATCTCAGGCACATGCCAGACATGTGGCCAAGGATTATTTCATGCACTGACCAACATGTAGGTTGGTTTGGTACTTACTGAGATTAATGAAAGATTTCTGTCCTGCTTAATTGCATAGTCCATTGTTGCAACTATGGGTGTTCATGTCTTCACACCACAGTCAAACCGTAAAAAAGTCCAAGGTAAATTGTGAGGTGCATTTGCATATCATACAGCATATAATTTAGTAGTTATTACTATTACACTAAGGATGAATAGCAGTCTGTTTATTATGTGGACAAAAAAGGCACACTTTTTTAGCTTCCAGGTATAGTTAAATGCTCATATCAGCCAGGACAACAAAAAATTTGTATCTGGTGTGACTATGAAAACATAAAGGCATGACAGCAGGTTGAACTAAAGCTTGAAAGAAATTAAAACACATTTATTCTCAAAATTCAGCATAGAACTCCTTCGTTTCAGAGTTGCAGTAGTGCCTTCGCGAAATGGGCATTTGGGAAAGTGCCCCTGAAAGCATCACAAAAGAACACCATCAATTAATTCCCCTGAATTGTAGCAATGTGGGGCCTTTCATACAGCCAGGCAGCTTCCACAGTGCTTACCAGTGCCTTTCACAGTGATCAAGGCAATGAAATTACTGGAATCAGAATGGTGATAAGGAGGTGGGCTTTTGTGCAGACACAATACTTGACGGGCAGGTGGGAAAGCACTGAAGTTCTGCCAGCTGCATTAAGCACAACAGCAAATGCCAGCTCAGTTGATAACAAATTTTGCAAGGGCATTTGAAGACAACTTCACACAGCACTGTGCATTTGGTCATCGACGCAATGCCAGAAACCATAAGGAACAGCAAGACAGGAACAGGCATGGCTGAGTTGGCAACAGTAAAAAGTGCTACACGGCAAAACAGCCGAAAACATCCTAAGCTCCCCCTGTGCTATAGATTCTGCCTGTAAGAGCTTAATTTTCTGACTGACATGAGAGCTGTACATTGTTAAGAGATGAAGAGAATGTGAACTATCATGTTTAAATGGCCAACGATTATTTCGTGCACTGACCAAACACCACCAATTGCATAGCTGCTAAAAGGAGCATTTTGCTACTAGTTTACTTGTTTTAACACCCGCTAGGTGAGATGCCCCAGACAACTTTTTCATCAACAGCCAAACAAAGTCTCAAGGTCAGCACATGTAGGTAAAAAAAACAAGCAAAAGACATTTTACATATCATTATATAAAGGGTCTTGGAAAACAATGCCCTTCCAAAGTTACATGCACTGAAAAAATTCCCCGCTGTACATTACCACTGAAGGCTATGGAAAGGTGCAAAGGAAGTGCAAATACACTGTAGAGAACATCTTCAGCATGAGTTGCTGTTTTTCATGACAATGCCTACTTCGAAGCATGAAGGACAAGAATAAAAAAACTCGTGCTCAGCAGCAGAGCAGAAAATAATGCACAAGACAGTACGCCGCAACTTGACATTACTTAATAAGGCACAATATTATATAAAAAAGGGCTCATATCACAGGATACAATGTCAGTCAGGTTATCCAGCTGAATTAAGCAAAGAATAAAAATAAATGGGTGCAGTTTTCACTGGATATAAACGAATGCATGAGAACTGCTTCAAAGAACTGTTCATGAACTCGGAACAGATTGAAAACACAGAGATAACAGTCCCTGATAAGTGTGTTCATTTAACAGAAATGAACACTTACAAAAAAGCTGGCTCATTCGGGTTGCTAAGTCATATATATAGGGATACATCTTGTAGAGAAATCATCAGCTAAACTGCATATACTGTGGGGCAAAGGCTTCTCCGAATACTAAGTTCCGAACCTCATGTGAAACACGGCACTGCAGGAGCATTCATGCTTTGGTTGGTCTGTCCAGCGGGCTCAATATTTAAGGCTACGTGTTCCCTTGATGGAGACAGTTGGCAAGTACGTATGTGAATTTTGTACTAAGCTGCCATTGAAGCATGTATGTGTTGACGTGTTGGCAAATGCAAAGAAAAACATGCCTATCGAAACATTTTCTTGCTGAACATGCACAAGACAGTGTACTGGATGCCACTGCCATGTGACAGTGAACATGCACAACAAACAAGACAGTGTGTTAATGATAATGCAACACGCTGCAACCTCAAACAACATTAACTAGGTACCTTGCAATGTGCTGCCAAGTTTCATGACATTTTGAATTTTGTAAAACGCAATAGCAAGTTGGCCACAATCATAAATGGAGATCAGTGAAAAAGTGGATGAGTGAAACTGCTATGAGGAAGATGTGCAACAGACTGGGCAAAGGGTATTTTGTCTATGTCGAAAAGATCAGCATCATCATTTTTGCATTTTTCACAAAGCTGTATTCGTGTCTCACATGCTGCATACATATCGTAAAACTGTGCTCAGAATGACATCGCTTTGAACCAGTTTTGACCACTGGTTTGTAGAAAAAGAGAGGAACAGAGCTGTAGCAATCACTTCATAAAAAGACCTCAAATATGGTAAATATCCATACCGCAGTCTTTTGGATGTATAAGACGACTTGCTTGTACACTGAAACTTGCTTCAAGAAGTATTATGTTGCAGTTCACCGATGAAAAAAGCTCAAAAGCTGAAGAAGTTTAAATTTTTGTTTCCCTGCAAAAGTGGGCCGTGTCGAACTGTACGCCCGTGCTTGTAAAAATATAACACCAAGGAGGCCTAAAAGTTAAAAATATGCTGAATGGTTTGTTTCATAGCTCGGTAGTATCCAGCATGCAAAAATATGGTGCACAGGGGCGGCATTTTCCCATTTGACAGCATTTGAAGCAAGTGGGATACAAGTGTCTTACTCAAGAATATTTTCATGCTGTTCCCTCATGGTACTGAAAATGACTAATCACTTTCATGAAGATTAGGCATCTTCACTAAGAATGTGCTCTCTTGTTCCACAAGCACACAAGGTGAAACAACGCTTTCTTCGCAAAGCATGCAGAGAGCGATGCCAAATGGAGGGTGCTCGATTCTGAACAAAAAGGGCAGCTCAAACACTTCAGTAATCAATTCTTGACACAACAGCAAGATTTTGCTGTCAGCAGCAAACACCTTGAGAATTTTAACAAGTTTGCCGTTACTTGCTTCCAGGTAGCATGAACATGTTCTTTTTGCTTGTTGATAATGGGCGCTGTGTACAGTGAACCCCTTGACACGAGCTCTAAGGTACTCACTTACGCATGCCTCGGAACCAATGTTTTGCCTCAACAGTATTTGGATGGGTTCTTCATAGACACAAGGTGGCAAAGCTGCACCTAAGACACTAGATTTGTGCTGTTTAGAAATTTTACCTGAAATTAGCTCCTGCTGCTTTTTCAAATATGGAGGAAGAGGTACCAGACGTTTCAAAGAATTTAGAACTCCATTCATAATGAATCTTTCTGATATTTGCCGAGGAACCCCTTTCGCAGCAGACACAAGCTTCAAGATGTCCCCGTTGCCCCCTTCAAATGGGAAGGCTGACGTGGCCCACAGTGGACCTGTCATCCTAACAGATTTCGCCAGATGTAGAAGTTGATGAACATTGAATGTTTGCGCACTTTCATCATAAAATATTTTCACTTCCTCCACAAACTGTTTCAGCAACCTTTCTGCAATAAAAGTGTCACTGCGTTCAACACTTTCTCTCAGCAGCATAAAAATGCCTTCTACCAGCAATGAAAAATGCCTAATATATCTATCTGGCAGAATGTTTTGAAGGCATGGCACACTGTAGTATAGCAACCAATACTTCCATTCTGTGGCTTTCCAGAATGCCCTCTCTGAAATTGGCCTTGGCAGTCTCGAGAAGCTTATTGGTGGCCGTGCTTTCAATATACGCTGATTTAGCTCGGCAATTCTATTTCCTACATACCAAGGCTTCCCAGTTGCAGACAGCCAAAGCTCTGTCATTTGTGCAGTCACACCCTCCAGGACACAATGCATATAATCGGGAGGGAAGCCCCAGACCAAGTCCAATGTTCCTAGCTTCGTAACTGGAGATGGCCCCTTCACTCCATCGACAGAGCACTTTCTTGTAACTGCAAGGGACATGGCTGACAGCACAGTGTCGTGGGACCTTTCAACCATGGCACCGCCTTCAAACGTGTACTTTACTGTGCCTACAACAAAAACACAACAAATCATTAAAATCAAAACTCACTTCATGCCGCACAGATCAAAGCAGTAGTAAAGAACAAATGAAAATAATTAAAAACATGAATATAACACCGGCAAAGTATAAAACATCCAACTAGCCAAGTAGGCTGTTATTCCTTACTTTTACCGCTGGCAACCAATCTGCCATGTAAAACATATGCTGTATATCTGTGTCCTTCATAAGACTGAATGAAAGCAGGAGTCTCACCGTCAACTAAAGTTCCCTTGTTAAGACACCAAGTGCAGCCGTAGTACCCGTTGTACTGCTTTGCATTGAGCAAAGCAGCTCTGGCCGGTGAGTCGACACAGCAGCACACAATTCTGACTGCAGACTCCACAACTTGATCAGCAAAGGTCCACATCAGGCTGCCAACCTCTTGGAACTTGTCCACAAAGGTTTTCATGAAGAGATGTGCAGGTGGATGCTCCTTGCCGAACCACACTGCTCCAACCAAAATATTCTTCCACCGCAGAGGAACGGGAAGCTCATTGAGGGCAACTGGTATTGGCCACACAGAACCTTTGCTTGACTTAAATACCGGTGCACCATCAGTATTCATCGTCAAAGTTAGGTCACTCCACTTCATTTTGTGGTCGCTGCGAACTTTCTTGTAGAGCAGGCCATCTGTGATATCGGTGAAAGCCTCTGGGCATGATGAAGCAAGCTGAAGCAGGTTGCTTCCAACTATTTTGCCCATGCGTTTCAGGAGCTGTTGGAGTTGTCGCTTCAAGTTAAGAGTGATGAAAAAGCTCCCCTTCTTCAAAACCTCTCCTAGGCTTGCAACTTCTGAACAAATTCGGCAACGCCAGTGGCTGGTACCATTGCCATCAATTAAGAACTGGCAAGTCGGGCAGAAGGCATGAATGCTCACCATTTTTGACTGCTGAAGCCTCCACAGTTTTCGAAAACCATATTTGATTGAAGGAAAAACCTCTTCAGCAAAGAGGGCGTTCAGAAGCTTGAGCAAGCTGTCAACTTGTGTCCATGGTAGCTTAGCTGCCACAACAAATGATAATATCAGGAGCATGGCTTGCAGTCGAGTTGTGGACTGGCCAGGAAGAGTCGTCTTTGAGTTGGCTGCGATGAAATCAGAAAGATCATCATCTGGGTCGTCAGCTTCCGCATACACATCAGGGTCTCCCTGCTCAGCATTCTGGTTAAAAGAGGCAGCACTTCCTGCTTGTTCAGAGAGCTGAGGTAGTGGCAGCAGACATTCTTCACTCTCAGTTTGTTCGTCTGTAACCTCAGCGTCCCCTCTTGGTACCTCATTTACTGTAGCTAACTGCAAAGAATAAACAAAAGAGGAATGTATTAGCTACATCAGACAGTGACGAAAGCCCGAGTGGCATGCTTTGAGAAATCTGGCCGATTAGTGGGTCAGCATCTTATCATGGCATGATGTGAGCCCAATTAATGCTGAATTGCTGCTCCATCCTCACACCGCTTGTTCTTTACCCAGATTGAGCATTTGAGACTATTCCAGCTGACGAAATGGGAATGGATGTGAGAGGGCAGCAGTTGTAATTGCGTCCACTGCACACAACTCTGCCATTCGCTGTGATAAGATGCTGACCAAGTGACCGGCTCCAGCTCTCACAGTGCTATAAAGTGAGCTTCACACACTTGCATGAGAAGATTTGTCTGAACCGGTGTTCTGCTGGACAAAGAGAGAGACCTGAGAGATCCGCTATGTTGAGGGCTCAGTGTTTTTACTTTTGTCATTCTTACTGCTATGCACAGGAATTTTCCATAAAAATTACTACGGGCTTTAAAATGTATCAGTGCAATCCGTGCTGCTCACAGATGATGTCAGAGCAGAATTGCATGCATACTTCCCGGCATTTGTTGCATACTTAACCAAGTGTTGTCAGTAATCAGAGCTTTATTTCCTCGGATGTCTTTTATGCCATCGCCTAGGATGGTGAGAAATGACAGGTGGTGGCTAATGTACGACACGTAAACTCATGTTTGCCACATCTACATATAGTATGCCGATGTAGTCGACACCTCTCACACATTTATAGTGTTCAGTTGGAGTTCGTGTTTGACTGCATTTATGTTGATGAACTCTTCTATACGCAGCATTTTTCATTGGCGCCTGTGCTCAAGTCCCCATATGATGGCGGCTACATCCAATTTGGCTGCTATTTGGCTGTATTTCAGCCTGGCTATGTTACAAAAGGCCCTCACAACGCAATATTTCGATCCACATTTCACCTCACCAGTCTCCTTCTGCTTCTGTTTCTTGTTTCTCTTAATTCGATGCTGCGGAGTGCTTTTTTTCCTGATCATTGTACACCCGCGCTGCCTTGCTCTTCTGCCACAATCTTTGATGCGACAAACTTTTTTGCCATGGTTTCATTCATCACATTCATCATTTCCGTTTCCTAGCCCTGTTTCTCATTTCTGCATGCTGCGTTCTGCTATCAGCCGTCTGCATCCATCACAGACAATATTTTGGACGTTGATAGGCCATGTAAGCAATGTAAGCTCCGCCTTTTCAGGAACTCTCTTTAGATGCTTACCGCGCAGGTAAGAGCATGACCACTGCCTGCGGTGGGTGTAAGGACGCTAGGTTCTCGCGATTCCGCAAAAGAAAAAAATCTGACTTTAGCTTTCTCCCCCCCCCCCTTTCACAAAGAAAAAAAAGTGTGTGTGGTGGGGGGGGGGGGGGGGGGGGGCAAGTTGAAATACAGAATAAACGAATAGGTCCAAGTTATTCAAAAGGCAACGCTTCAAAGGAGCGCGGCACAGTCTAGCGAAGCAAATCTCCATTACGGTAATGCACGCACAACGCACAGCAGCAGCCGCGCCGTCATGATCCGTGCCGCCGGTGCTCGGCGTTTCGAGCTGTCCAGCTCCAGCACCCGTTTGCCCTTCTTTGCTGTCCCTACTTCACTCAACTTCTGCAGTGCCTTTTATTTCGCAGCGACCCGTACCTCTTTTCCGCATCCACACCCACAAATATGCACTTGCTCGCCCCGCGTTTTGCTTCAAAAATTCACTGAAAAGCGGGCTTCTCCTCACGGCTCGCAAGCTTAATGGCAAAGGTCGCTTTTGCAACATTGCACAGCTCGGAAAAAAAAAACACTTGCGGATTCTTTATGAGTTCATGGAATGTAAAACTTTTCGCCGCAGAAAGTGAATGGGCCCTAGCATATGACATAAACAAGTCGGTGAATTACCTGCGGTGCTTGAGACGTTGCAGCGGATTCCTTTTGCAGCCGGCTCCATGTCGTCTGCCGCGGAATTTTCAGTGATAGCGCATTTGGCTCCAAATAGGCGCGGTAGCGTTTTTTGGGAGGCATGTTGGAGCACCTCCTTTGCACGCTTGTAACAGGCTTGTACAAGTAGATGAGGCGTTGGCTTGTATGAGGTGCAAGAACGACACTGAAGACAGATGGAACGTACAACCAAGGAGGCGACTACAGACTGCGCGGGAAATTCCGCGCGCCCGCCTCTCCTTTCCTTTTTTTTTATAGCATCAATGCGTGCCCGCCTCTCCCAGCAAGGCAAACGCTACAATCTAGCCAAAAAGAAAGTGGCGCTTACAAAGTTAACTACTACATTTGCAACATTTACAGATAACTCAATCTGTTTCAGAGCAACGCGCTAAAGCAGTCTCATCAGCATGCAATTTTTTGTTTGACAAGACTGCAGCGCCACACACACCATTACGTTGTCAAAACATCATGTAGATAGTTTAATTGTTCCAACCGTTCCAACATCCTTTTTGTTCTATACTGCGCGACATTGGTGACTTAATTGCTCCCGAGTGTGCATCAGTGCAATGGTGTTTTACATTTACGTGAAGTTTCTGCTTGACAACGTGAAAAAAGTCACTTCATCGGTTCTTGTGAAAAATTTCCACCCAAAGAGCACGGAAGATTTTGCGGCGGGAAATATCTATCAGGTCTATTGGGAGGGGGACGACAAAACAAAGGGCGGATACTACGACGCGGAAATCCTACAGATCACAGGTAAGAACACTTTTATTACTGTCTGAGTACTTTTGTAATTTCTACTTTGTGGCAGCTGTAGCTACCCGTGTATTTCCAGTGGTTGATTGATATTGAAACTTCATTCAGCCTCTATGTATGTACCGCCGTGAGCACGCTTAACACAGACGCTCGAGCGATTGTCTTTCACTGACGTTAGTGCCGCTGGGCGTCGGCCGCTGCGTCTGGGACAAAATTAAAGTGGAAGCAGGGCACGAGCTGTCTCCAACGTCCGCAAACATACCGTGCAGTATGGCCTTGGACTCTGCGCCCAGCGCTCAGAGGCTGTAATATCAGTGCAGGACGCGCAAGCGAACGTTCCTCCAAGCAACCACAGATATCCGTCGGACGTACGAGCTAGATCCGAACGTCCTTTGCCGAGATCGGACGTCCATCGGACGTACGAGCACAATCCGATTTCGGATATCCGTATTCATACATCCGCCGGACGTACAGACAGTATCCGCTTTTGTCTATCCGCATTAGAGACAAGGTGTACGTCCGAGGGGTGTACGGTGGAGTATAT
This sequence comes from Amblyomma mixtum, assembly GCF_055824585.1. Classification (NCBI taxonomy): domain Eukaryota; kingdom Metazoa; phylum Arthropoda; class Arachnida; order Ixodida; family Ixodidae; genus Amblyomma; species Amblyomma mixtum. The sequence continues at coordinate 152,507,952 of NC_143018.1, forward strand.
TCTCCGGATATGAGTATAGAGTTTTTTTATAATTGTTCACACAGAAAAGTCGCCCGTTCGAGTATGTAGAGTTCGCTTTTTTAACCTAGAAAATTTTATTCGCGAAGGAAATTTTGTCAGTTTTATTGGCTAGTGTGCGAGAAATTGCGTTAATATCTGCATATCTGCTTTGGATAAATTATTTCCATGAGCTACACGGTTTGACTTGAGGACTTTTGTAAATTCGCGCAATTCCCTAGTCATATACTTGCAGTGCAAGGGCCATTGCTGAACTAAATTTATTTAAGGGTAGGAGCGAGTGCTACACAAATTTACAGTAAATCAATTACTAATTTACATCTAGAAAACATATAAACATCAGTAGCGACATCGTGTCCGCCGTGGTAGCCACCCTAGCCGTGGTAAAACGCGATTGAAACCACTTGTAAATTCAAAACTCCCGTTTAACTCCGCTATCATCATCATAAATGCAGCTTGTAGTCAGCCCAATCCAATCCATCAGCCACAGAGTGCAGCGGCGTAATGGCGGCGTTGCTGGTTTGGTGCGAAGTGTGGTGCCCCTTTTGAGCTCTGTTGTTACTAGAATGTGTGGCTTTTTTTAGTCTGCGGACGAAAGTGGTGTGTAACTTGAACAATTCGAAGGATGCGGCAAGTGCCTGAAGCCCTCCTGGAACGCTGGAATATCGTACTACACCGACTTCGGATGAAAGAAGGCCTAGTGTGATTGCCTACGGCATGCCCTACGGAGGTAAGTGCAGTACACTGCTTGGGAATTACTTTTATGACAGTGGAGCAGGATCTGTAACATTCTCTCGCGGGAGAGTTGGAGTTATGTTATGGCTATACTGTGGTGTGGGCTACGGATGGGTTGAGACTTGTTGAGAATGGGTTGAGAATACCAATAACAAAGTTGCCAAGCATTTTTGAATTTATCATGGTCTACTGAGATTTGGCGTGGACATGATTACTAACCTTTTTCTTTTCATTTTTTGCAGAAAGCTGTTCGCTTCTGCTTCATCATGGAAGTAGGAAGATGGATGTGCGCTCGAAGTTTTACGTCTTATTGAGGAGTTACACACTTCACATTAACTCAGTCCTGTGCTGATGTACAGTCACAATAAAATATTCTCGCTGTACTTTCAGTTGCTTTTTCATTTTATTGCCCCGCGGACACGAAGAAAGTATGCATGTGCCATATATGCAAACATCCGAGAAAGATCCGGGAACGGACGTCCGAAATCGATGTCCGTCCGGAACATCCGAAACGGACGGCCAACGGCCGGCCGATGGATAGCTGTGGTTGCTTTGTTAAGCGTGCTGACGGCGGTACAGCACTCGAATTTGCTTGTCAGGGCTATAGGAATGTGTTCTTGAGCTTTTCTGCCTTTCGTAACGCGCACCGCTGTTGTGCAGTTCTCACGTTCAACTTGCAGGTTTGCGAATTCCGTCCTGTTTGCAGCATGTTGCATGTTGATGGATGTAACGAAATTAATCTGGCAGTGTCCGGTAGATGGTAGAGTCGCCCAGCTGAAATTACCCCGGCACCTCCATCAACTGGGCCTCGTGAATACGTTTTTTTTTCTCACTGGCGCCCCTCCAGGCATTCTTCAGTTGTAGTAATGAACTGTCTTATGTACAAGTGATGAGTGGCTGGTCTTCCCAGGGTGAACCCGTTGCTTTTTTTTTTCTGGGGGGGGGGGGGGGGTGTATCACTTGGGACTAGTTCGGAAGCATAAAATGTATACTTCACTGCTCTTGGTTATAGCTCAGTTGATGACCATGTCCTAGCTACGTGTATTGAATATTAAACTGTGAAGACCTCTGTAGCCGAGAAAGCTGCCAAATGTGACAGAGGTTCTCACGCCACACTAGGTAGGAAGTGTCGATTCTGCATTGTTTTTTGAAAACTTGACATGAATGCGAAATTCTAGAGGCCCCCGTGTACTGTGCGGTCAGTGCACATTAAAGAACCCTAGGAGGTCGAAATTTCTGAAGCCGTTCACTGCGGTATCCCTCATAGCCTGAGTTCCTTTGGGACGTTGAACCCCCATAAACAAAAAAGCCTGGGGCTGCAGTTTCATATAGCAATGTTTGTTACTGCTGCTGAACAGTGGCGAAAATGATTCATTCTTAAAAAAAGGACAGACTACTCAATTGAGCAGCCAGTCTCTGATGAGTGTTGGGGGAATTCTGGCTGATGGCCAGATAGGCACTGTCAATTAAATAATTTAGAATAGAAGCTGCTGCAAAAGGCTTGGTGCAGGAAACATTATCTTGCATTTTATCTTTACAATCAATGTATGGAAAATTGTGCGAACATACTCCTAAAAGAGATTTCTTCCCAGAATCCAAAGAAGAAATGGACCAACATATTTCTGGTCAACGACATCGTGGCGCAGTCGCGCGCCCCGCAAAACGCCCAAGAGACCTGGCACGTGATAAAGTATGTATGCGCAATTGAAACCCGAACCTTGTAATGAAATGTGATGTTTAATAGGTTTTCAGTAACGTTGTGTCACATGCAAGCATTTCTGCAGTTTGCGTCCAAAGAAATTTAATTTTCTGTATAATGTTAAAGACAATATGGGTGAATATGTGTTTTGACACTGTGTTAACTACTGCAGGTTCGAAACATCAAAAAGTTGCGGATGCTCGCGCAGCAGGCCGCAACGGACGACCTTAGCACGGAGACAGCAGCAGAGAAAGAGGTGCAGAAGCTGAGAAAAGAAAATGAGGAGCTGCGCCAGCTGAACATCAAGCTGCAGCACCAGCTCTTGCGCTTCCTCTCAGCTGATGGTACACTCCTTATAAGGAGTTTTTTTTCCTGTATTTCCTGCTGGTCAAGCTTATTGATTAAATGTTTTCAGGTCACATAACCTGGAAAAATTTTTGGGTGGTTTAAGAAGGAAGTGTGTGTGTGTTGGGGTGGGAGGGGGGGAATAGCTTACGGCGCATATTGAAATCTGCGGACTGAAGAGCAACTTGCTCTCACTTTGAAGGATTTAACCTAGCCATGACTGCCGACAAATCTTTTTGTGTTACTCTTTTACTCTCTTCCCTTGCTTTAAAACACCATACCAATAATTGTTGTACCTGCTTCGGTGGCTGAGTGGTCAGGGCACTTGGCTGCTTAGCCAGGACACCTGTGTTCAATCCTGGCCGTGGTGGCGGCGTTTCGAAGGAGGCAGAACACAAAAAGGGTCCGTGTACTCTGCAACGTCTGCCCATTAAAAACCCCTTGTGGTCAAAGTTATTCCGAAGCCCTCCACTGCGGTGTCCCTCATAGCCTGTGTGTCGCTTCGGGACATGGATTAATTGTAAATTGTGGCTAAGCCATAAATCACAATTTTTTATTTGTTCACAAAGTCAACACGCTAGTAGTTCACTCAGTCATGTTGGCTTGTTGAATAAGACCAAGCTTTCCATTAATGTCAGATTTAAAATTCATTACTTCAGGTGTTAGAAAAAAAAATAATAAATACCTGACAAAGCCATATCTAAACATGCAGTTTCTTGTGGGACACGAACTGATAGATTTTTTGGCACAGCAGTGAGCCATGCCGCAAAAAATCCCAAGCTATGGGAAGGAATAACGGGGGATAAGGTTGTAGTGGAGCTTATTTTGGAGGCACTTTTCGCACAGATGCATGGCTGATTATGTTGGAATCAGTGTAACATCTACCACAAAACTGCGTCTAAACTTGAGTCGGGCATGAATCTGCAGTCGAATTGTCAACCAGCACATGCATGAGCGTGTATAAGGGCTGTTTGTGGAGTGCGAGGCGTTTACCATGGGAACAGGCACACAATATTATAAATATACGGGACATGTGCCTCGCGGCCCGCTCCTAACAAAGACTCAAGACTCGTCCTCTGTGGCTTCAACATTTCTCTTTGAAGCACTGAGGCGACCAACTTGCAATGCATTCTTGCAAAGAGCAGTAAACACAGGAGAGGACGCTGCAGCCAGGCAAGGGTTGTACTGCTCCACTCCGCACCGCTGAGGAGCGTTCTTTCAGTGTTGTAGTTTAGAGGCCTTGCACTGGATAAAGCGTGAGTGCTCCACATTGTACTCTTGAGGGTAGCTTAAGTATTGTCTGTTTTCTGCCTCAATATATAAAAAAATTAAGCTGTGCTCAAATTTCGCATTACAAAAAACCATGATCGTTGGTGAAGTTATTTTCATTGGCCTACATCTGTGCCACCCTTTGCAGCACTGCCTGCTGCGTCTGCACCTTCCGCGGCCGTGGCGGCTGCATCTGCTAGTGCTGCTTTTGCCTCTGCTGCACCTGCCCATGCTGCATTTGCCTCTGCTGCATCTGCACCTGCGGCGTCTGCTTCTGTTCCACCTGCGACATTGGCACCTGCGGCATCGGCACCTGCGGCACCGGCACCTGCGGCATCAGCAGCTTCGTCGCTGATGGCTGCTACATTGGCAGCTGCTACTTGGGCGCCTGCAAAAGATGCCCCTTTGGCTGAGGTGTTCCCAGCTCCCTCCTCTCCACCTGCAGCCACCTCTGAGCCCCCACCGAGCCCCATTCCTGAAGCCCTGGTTCATGTGGAGTTCACAGAGGGTGGTTTGGGCAGCCAGGAGGAAGGCCCCACCAGGGAAGGCACACAAGTGTGCACAGTAGCAGAGGATGGGAGGGTATGGTTAAAGATACAGCTTAATAATACTTAATATTAGTAGTAACGTTACCACTTAGTTGTTTCACATAATAGCGAAGGCGAGACAATGAAACTCTTGTGTCTTGTGCCACAGGCACTGGCAAGGTGGCAGAAGCAGAGTACATTCACAAGCAACAAACTTGCCGGGCAATTACTATTCAGGCAGCTTCATTCCTTCAGTGACAGCCATAACATTAAAGGTCCCCTGACCATGTTCAGAGATTACAAACAAACAAGTACTCTGGATAAATTGGGTCGCTAGTGGCAACATCTGTACATCGTTTTTTGGTGTTTTCTAGCTGATAAAAGCTCACATTTTGAATGAGAGTGGTCTCTGAGAATATAACGGGATGCATGCCAACTCAAATTTATATTGTGTGTTCCTCTAAATGATAGTGTAGGAATGCAACAAAAAACACACCTGTATTTCCATCTTTTCATGGCTTGCAGTGTATGTGTGCGTGCTTTGATAATACTGCACTTTTCAGTTGCTGGAACCAAAACAGAAGGCGGCGAAATTTCTTGATTGTGATAGCTATATCTCCAATATTAATTGGTCAATACAGAAAATTTTTGTGGGAGGGCATTCTTTGAAACAGGCCGGAAACCATTGAAGTCAAACAAAAATCCAACCAGATGGTGGTCAGGTGCACTCGGGTGCGACGAGAGCAGTGTGGAATGAAGCACAACTCTTGGTTTGGAATATTCGAGCTTAACAATAGACTTGCATGGGACCTTGGTATTGATTTAGGCAAGATGTGTGGTATATAGCTGGTTGTCTGCGAGTGTGAAAGCTTCGACAGCTAGTAAGAGGACACATTCTGAAAATATTTGGGGCTGTGAATTCCTTATGTTTGTTATTGGAAATCCGTGGGGGGGGGGCATTTGTGTTGCAGTGGACGTAACATGGCCAATTTTGATTACTGTAATTTCTTGGAAGTGCCTACCTTTTTCTTGTTTTGTTGTTTTATTACTTGGCCAGGGGCCGCAATATTGTCATGAGCTGAGGGCAGATAGGAAAGTGACGTAACTTTTTTTTGTGCTGCATTAACTGCTATATTCCAACCTACACTGAACACAGATTGCCTTGAAGCAGCTGTTTTTATGGGCTGTATGGCTGTGTGTGTTTTTTCACATTATGAAGTGGTGTTGAAATTAGTTTGTTTTGATTTCATGCAGGTTCACCTGGCCAATGGGGTCTATTTGGCCAAAGGGGTGTACGACCAATTGTTGACAGTGCCCAAGGACTCACACTTCGTGAAGCGAGCCGCGACTGCCATTTGGTCGACGGAAGGGCTCGCCAAGCGGAGTGTGACGGGCACACTGTCCAACCGCTTCGTCGCCCAAGGCGGAGAGAAGCCGCCTCAACAGCCCCTCACCCCCCACAAAGTTGATGCACTGAAAGGTGAATGCGGTCATCTTGCTCTCTGTTCTGTGATTTAACTGCAGTTTAACTCTCAGATTTATTAGTTCTGTGATTTAACTGCAGTTTAACTCTCAAATTTATTAGTTCTGTGATTTAACTGCAGTTTAACTCTCAAATTTATTAGTAAGCAGACTAAAGTTTTCACTCAATGTGCTCTGTGTCCGCAAAAATTGATTGCTGTTAGTGTTACACATTCTGTGTGATTGATATTGTGCTTCCACCTTCAGTCATGAAATTAAATATTTAAGTGTTTTTAAAAGAAAATAATGCCTGAAAGGTTTATTGTTCACAGTGGGAAAGCAATTGAGGAATTTTGATAGCAGATAATTTGACAGCTAGTGGAAGAAAGGACCATATGTTGTGGCATCATCACAACATCCCGACTGGATTGTGAGAAAACTGCCCATCATGGCAGGTAGCAGTGAAATTAATGATTGGTTGTGAGAGGTGGCTCTTAAATAAAGAAAACTGTGAGCCGCAGAGCTTAAATGCCCCCTCAAATTTTTTTGTTTGTTTACAGCTGCATTCTAATGTACCGCAGCTAAATTAACTAGAGCGGAGATCCAAATGTGCGGCATTCTAACACTCATGGTGCATTTTCTTTTCTACGCAGTGTTTTTCACGCACTACGCATCACGAAAAGGCTACGGAGAGGAGGACGTCGCCAAAGCCTCGAAAAACATTCGAATGTGGTTGTCCCAAAAAGCCTGTGAGCTGCGGCGACAGAGGCCCCCGAAATAAACATCTTGCGTAAGCATAGAAAATTGCATGTTTCTTTATCCAAGAAGTGGCATAGGATTTTTTCCTATGCAACTTTCTCCATATAATGCACCATTACGTCTCACCATACATACCGAATGCAGCAGGGCACATGCCAGGCTCGTGATACGAGCCTGTATGCCTGCATGCATGGAAACGTCGTCTGGTGTCACGGCCTGGTGGATTTTTATGCCCATAAACATCAGCCCGGAAACACCAGCCCGGAGACACCAAACCGTATTTTCTGGTGTTAACACACCAGGCACAACCTCGTGGGTTTCTCGGCCCCAGAAACACCAGCCCGGAAACACCAGCCCGGAAACACCAGCCCAGAAACACTAGCCCGGGAACACCAGCCCGGGAACACCAGCCCGGAAACACCAGCCCGGAAACACCAGCCCGGAAACACCAGAACCGTGTCTGAATTTCCACTCTGGTGTTAACACCACATACGGCCTGGTGGAATTTTCGATTGGGATGTAGGTTGAGATTTTCAATCTTAGCCCAGAATTTTCGTGGTCTCATGTGTTTATGTTCAATGGACGATGGAGAAAGTGCACAACATTCGATATTTCACTGCTTCAATTTTGCCGGCACGCTCTTTTCCCCACAGAACGTAGGCAATGGTATAGACGTCCGAACTTCTAATTTAATTTTCAAGCTTGGCTCTTACCAATTCTTGTAGCGATGACTGTAGCACAGGGAGAGAAGATCGGAAAAGCGGTAACACTGAGTGGAGCATCCTCAGTGAAATAATGAATATTGTCACGGAACCAGGAAGGACCAAAAAGGAACGGCTGAACGTCAGCTGCTCAACCGTTTACATCAGCTGCGTCGCCGCGAGGACACGCGCGCTCCAGAACAACGGAAAGACGAAGAATGCATTGTGACAACGGCCCCCGTCCAAAATAAGCATCGTCCCGATGCTTTTAAAGATGCGCCTTAAAACAAACTGGCAGGGAAGCGAGTAGTTCTGCGCACAAAAAAGAGAAGCCGAACTCTACCGGTCGTAATAAGGTTTGAGGCGGACCACGTGAAGCACCTCCGGGAGCACGGATCGTCGGGACTTTTGAAAGCCATTAGGGACGACCTCGTCGTTTGAGTCCCCACTGGTCTTATCACTCGGTAAAATCCAAAAATATCGGCAGAATAGGTTTCGGTTGAGCCCTCCCCGGCGAATAAGAAACCGGACCATCACACAGTCTCCAGCTGTGTACCGAGCATCACGACGTCGGACGTTATAGCGTAGAGCTTCCCGGCATTGTTTATGCTGAATCCGCATCCTGGCCAGCAGAGGAGCCTCTTCGGCGAGCTGAAGAAAGGTGGGAACATCAGAAGAAAGGTCGGACAATGAGAGTGCTTAGAACCAAGCTCGCTTCGTTGGAAGTTGAGCTAGAAACATGCCTGCGCGAGCTCTGTTACGAGCAACGTGCAAAGCATCGCAATCAACGGTAGCATTGTAGAGCTTCTTCTGCCGGTAGTATCAGGTAAGTCTAGTCGTGGATGAAGAATTTACTACGACGACCGAGAATCAACTCGAAACACAGTGTAGCACTCGAAAAAGTACGTCAAATACACGAAAGTGACGAAGAACGCTGATAATTCAAGCATTTGGGAGATTAGACCTCCTTTATCCCGACTGGGACCACTTGCAGCTGGTTCAGCATCACACCGCTGCAGCTTGTAGTAGGGACGCAGTGTTGTCTCGAACAATCTCTGGAGGAGTTGATCGTAAGCTCTGGCGAAGCGATAGCTCTCACTCAAGGGAGTCGAAGCAAAAGCGAGGTTTAATGGTTCAATAAAACTTTTTCCTGGCCGAGTTGGTTCATTTTGCCTGAGGGGATGTTTTGTAGCGCGACAAAAACAGACAAGGGACCTGTCGTGAAGACAAGCGGGACAAGCGCTAACTCTCAACTTGTTTATTCAAGATTCGATCGCACACATTTGTACATTTCTCTTCTCCTTCAAGAACATATCACAAGAACACTCATGCGAATGACTCGCAAAAAATTCACACGCTTGCATCAGATCAGGCTATCTAAAAAGTTATCCTCGTTAGAGTAAATCTTCACCGAAGGGGTGCTGACGCAGTCCGGCCCTTTCTTTTTGATATGGAACGCCTCTCAGTTCTCGCGTTAGGGCATCTTTGCTTCGGCCAATGACCTCTGTCTTGTTTAAAATTGGTGAGCATTTGCATGATTTGCAGTGAACTACCATATTTGTTCCGCTCCCATTGTCAAGGCATTTTTCATGCTCGCGCAGGCGCTTGTTCAAGCATCGTCCGGACTGGCCAATATAGACTTTACCACATGAAAGCGGAATCTGATAGACAATTCCCACCTTGCAGCCAACATATCGGTGTTCATGCCTCGTTTCGCATTCCTTTTTGGCTTTTTCCTCATTCACCTTTAGACAAAGGCTTTTTAGCTTGCGGGGCGCAGAAAAAACCACAGGAGTTTTGTATTTATTTGCCACTTTTTTCAAGTTGTGGGCCACGCGATGCGAATACGGAATGACCTGTGGCTTTATGTTGTTTTCTCTCTCTCTCTTGTTACCTTCTTAATCTTTTGCAGCAATATTTCTGCAACCATAACCAACTGAGAGAAGGGAAAACCTGCTGATAGCAGCCTAGATACTTGCACATCAAAACTTTCCTGGACAGCATGAATACACAACTTTTTGATGGCTTCTTCAATGCACATGGTTGCACCGGCTCTTTTTACTGTCTTGGACTGGGCTGAGTCGAACGGCATTATTTCTTTGTGGGCACAAGGCTTATAGCCCCAGCAAGCATGGTCGTCATACACAGAAATATGAAGATCTAAAAACTGCAACTTGTTGTCTTCGGCAGCCTCATGAGTAAAGTTCAGCCCCCTTCCACAGTTTCTAAAAGTAGATGAAATTTCCACCACAGTCTCGTGGTAGGTCACAGTTTCTAGTTTTTCTAAAAACTCTAAAAAATCGTCAACGTACCTGAAAACTTTAATTACTTTTTCTTGTCTAAGACTTCGTCTAAAACGCGGTCAATGGAAGCGAGGAATATTTTACACAAGACGGGCGCCACACATGACCCAATACATATGCCATTCTTTTGCTCAAACGCCCTACCTTCAAAATTAACAACCGCTGCACCCAGATAAAATTCCAGAAGTAACATGAAGCTTTAAACAGTTATGCCAGCTGAATTCTGAAAAGCTATCACGCCATTCTCTTCAATGCACTTAAGAACAGAGGTAAACAATTCATCGTGGGGAATAGAATAATAAAGATCTTCAACGTCTATGGAGAACATGCTACCAATTGAACGGTTGTCTTGTAGAAAACTTGCAATGACATGTGAATTCCTGGTCTCAAAAGGACCTTTGACACAGAGTGCGTTCAAGTTTCTTAGGAGGTACCGGCTCAGCATTTGCTGCCAAGTGTATCGTTTACTCACGATACTCCTGAAAGGTATTCCCGGTTTCTGGGTCTTAGCAGCGAAAAAATTTTTAAGGCTATTCTGATTGCAATCCGCTATGCTTTTTGCAAGCTTATTCAACTCCAATTTGGTACACAGGGAAACAGCTGCAGTCTTTACCTTAGCAGGCTTTAGCTTCGCGGCAATGAAGTTCTTCTTGACAGCCCGCATGGCTTTCTCGTTGTACATCCCCGCAGTGAGGACAACGAAGCCTCCTTCCTTGTCACTCTGCAGGATTCGAAGGGCTTATTTCAAAGACAATTCCCTTCAAATTGTATGCGAAGACCACTGCAACAGAAGAGAGGCAAGGACATAAAATAAAAACACTTAAGATACCGTCATTCGTGCACTGACGTTATCATAGATTTACATTTATACATAAAAAAGCAAAAGAAAGACACATTAGTCTTAACATCACATCCTCGTTGATGACAGTACAGAATTGCCAGCAATTTCAACGAATCTTGTCAATAGTTGACTGCGAGACCACACTCTGATCTAAAGAATTCCAGTCACGCACAGCTCGCGGGAAAAACGAAAAACTGTATGTATTATTGGCACAAAAATATTCTTGGAGTGTCAATTGATGCTTATGACGGGTTTCTCTGGAAGTATTGAAAGAAATGTAGGTATCAGGATTTACTTTCATGATGTTCTGCAAGATAAGGGACAAAAATTGCAGACGTTGTAGCATCGCACAGCTGGTTAGTGTATGAAGCCCAATCTCGGTCAGCATCTGCGTGGGAGAGTCGGTATCTGTTGCAGATAAAACGCGTGGCCTTCCGCTAGACAGCTTCGAGCGTAGATATTTGATTTTGGACAGACGGAAACCATGGCACGTTCGCATATTCCAAGGTCGGGCGAATATACATCACGTAAGCCAAAAGCTTGACTTCCCTCGTAGAGTAACGCAGGGCCCGTTTTAGATACATTAACTTCCGCATCGCTTTGTTTGCCACATAGTCTATATGAGGTGACCATCCCAGATCTGATGACACCACGACGCCCAAGTACTTATACTCAGTGGCTGTTTAGAGGATCGTACTGTCACATCCGTACGAAAAACAAAGCTTAGATTTCTTTTTTGTTATAGACATTGACACTGTTTTGCTGACGTTTATGGCCATTTGCCAGTCCGTGCACCGTTGCGCTATCAAACCAAAATCCTTGTTGAGAGCAATTTGGTCTTGCCGGTTCAGAACTTCTCTATACAGGACGCAGCCATCTGCGAATAGCCTTATCATGGAATCCACCTGACTAGTTATGTCGTTTATAAACAAGAGGAACAGGATAGGCGCTAAAAGGGAGACCTGTGCTACACCCGAGAGGACTGGCATTGTTCGGGAAGTATGGGCGCCGAGCTGAACAAACTGGCGGCGATCAGATAAGTAACAGCGAATCCATGCGCACAACTGGCCCATCCGCTAAAATATATTTGAGTTTCAGAAGCAATTTTTCATGGCAGACACGGTCAAAGGCTTTTGAAAAGTCCAGGTAAATTGCGTCTTTTTGTGTTTGGTCATTAACTGCTATAGCGAAATCATGTAGAATCTCAAGAATTTGGGTGACAGTAGACAGACCTCTTCTGAAGCCATGCTGGTGAGGATGAAGAATGTTATTTCCTACGACAAACTGCGTAATAAATTTTAAAATTAGATGTTCTAAAATTTTGCAGCAAGTACACGTCCGAGAAATGGACCTCTAATTTGACTGGCAAGAAATATCTCCCGACTTGAAGATAGGCACTATTTTTGCAATTTGCCAATCAGCTGGGAGGCATTGTTCACTGATGGATTTATTGCAAATTAGGCTTAAATATTTGCTTATAGGTTCCGCATAACGTTTAAGGAAGCAATTAGGGATACCGTCTGGGCCATTACAATTTTTGTCATCTAAATCTAACAGCAGCGAGAACACTCCTGCTTCAGTTATAACTAGTGCACCTAATATATCGCCTTGCTGCATAATTTCTGGCCTGTAATCACGCATCGTTCCATTATCAGGAGTAAATACGGAATGGAAGAACACATTGAACGCTTCAGCTTGCTTTTTTCCTTCCGTCGGTGACAACGGTTCTCCGGGGTTATCTTTGTGACTAATATAGCGCCAGAATTTCTGGGGCAAATCTTTGACAAAATTGCTCAGCGTTGTACTGCAAAATCGTTGTTTGGCTGCTGCTGTTTGTTCCTTTATTTGTCTGCTTAATGCATTCAGTTTTTATGGTAATCTGGAACTAGGCGTAATTTATTAGATTTCCTTAACCTGCGTTTTATTCTGCGTCCTTATTGTGCGTTTTAAATGGATCACTTCACGTGTAATTCAAGGATTGTGTTTATTTGTAGTCGTTATTACCTGCGGTACAAATTGCCTCAAGCAGCGCATTACATGTGCTTTGAACTGTAAGCAGATTTCGTCTATGCTAGCAGAGCCCTCTGTAAAGAGTTCATGTAAATCGTAGTACTAGTGGGCAAGGTAAGTCATAATAGCATCATTATCTGCTTTGTTAAATGGGTACACGCGCTTTCTAGTGCTGGGTTGGCGAATTTGATTTGTAATCGACAGCGTGCACAGAACCATATCATGGTCAGAAAAACCTTCAAGTATATCGACATTAATCCTTCCTTTTAAGAAGTAGTCACAGACGAAAATGAGATCTCAAATGGATCTTGGAGTGCAATGCACACGAGTAGGCTTGGAAACTATTTGAGTCAGGTTTAAGATAAACAGAAAACTGAGCCAGATGTTGTTTGTAAGATTCGATAGGCTCAAAGAGCTCCAGTTCACGTCCGGGAAGTTAAAGTCTCCTGCCATTATTATGGCACTTCCCACCATATGCGTGCGCACATAATCTAGAAGCTGTTCAAGATAAGATAGTTCAGCCTGGGGGGGGGGTCTGTACACGGCACCGACACACACATGGCTCCGGCCTGCCTGGATCTTACACCAGACCCCTTCTACACCTGGGACATCTGGCATTACTGAGTAGCTTATGCCTTGTTTCAGAAGCGAAGCAACAGCGCCGCCTCTAGATGCTCTGTCTTTTCGCACAATGGTATAGCCCGAGGGAACCAGTTCGTGGTTTTCAATGTCAGTGTGTAGCCATGTCTCAGTCAGGCAGATAATATCAGGCGCGTGGGCGATAAGGATCGCCTCTAACTGTTCAAGTTTGTTCACAAGGCTGCGCGCGCTAAGCCTGAGGACAGTTACGACCTGACCTTTTATATTACTTATAAAAGAAACTGTACTGTGCATGTACTGTGCTATCGTGGATTAGCAGATAGGCGAGAACTAGGTGTGGGATTTCTCATAAATCAGGATATAGCTGGCAACATCGAGGAGTTTTACAGTATTAACGAGAGAGTGGCAGCTATCGTAATTAGGCTTAATAAGAGGTACAAGCTGAAGGTGGTGCAGGCCTACGCGCCTACATCAAGCCATGATAACGAGATAGTTGAAAGCTTCTATGAGGTTGTGGAATCGGCAATGACCAAAGTAAAATCACAGTACACTGTACTGATGGGCGACTTTAATGCAAAGGTAGGTAAAAAGCAGGCTGGAGACAAGGCGGTAGGTGACTATGGCATAGGTTCTAGGAACAGTAGGGGAGAGTTATTAGTAGAGTTCGCAGATAGAAATAATTTACGGATTATGGATACCTTCTTCCGCAAACGAGCAAACAGGAAGTGGACGTGGAAGAGCCCCAATGGTGAGACTAAAAATGAAATAGACTTCATACTGTGTGCACACCCTGGCATTGTAGAGGATGTGGATATCCTCGGTAAGGTCCGTTGCAGCGACCACAGAATGGTAAGGTCTCGTATTAGCTTAGATTTGAAGAGGGAACGGAGGAAACTGGTGAATCGAAAGGCTATTAACGAGTTAGCATTAAGAGGGAAGGTAGAGGAATTCAGAATGTCGCTGCAAAACAGATTTTCCGCTTTAACTGAAGAAGACGACCGTAGTGTTGAAACAGTGAATGATAATCTTACAGCTATCGTTATAGAGTGCGCCGCAGAAGCAGGTGGTAGGATGGTTCGACAGGATACCAGCAAGCTATCTCAGGAGACTAAAGATCTGATTAATAAACGTCAATGCATGAGGACGTCTAACTCCACAGACAAAATAGAACTAGCAGAGCTATCTAAGTTAATAAATAGGCGCAAGGTAGCCGACATAAGAAAGTTTAACATGGAGAAGATCGAGCATGCTCTAAGGAATGGAGGTAGCCTAAAATCAGTGAGGAGAAAACTGGGCATAGGTAAAAACCAGATGTATACGCTAAAAGACAAGCAGGGCAATGTCATCAGCAATATGGATAAGATAGTTGAATTAGCCGAAGAGTTCTACACAAATCTATACAGTAGCGAATGTAATCAAGTTACTAAGGGAGGCAGTCGAGCACAGCAATGGGACATCCCGCCAGTAACGAAGAAGGAAGTAAAGAAAGCCTTAGGAGCAATGCAAAGAGGGAAAGCAGCTCGTGAGGATCAGGTAACAGCAGATTTGTTGAAGGACGGAGGAGAGATTGTGCTACAAAAACTAGCCACCCTGTATACGCAATGCCTTGTGACCTCGAGAGTACCAGAAGCTTGGAAGAACGCTAACATTATCTTAATTCATAAGAAAGGAGACGTCAAGGACTTGAAGAATTACAGACCGATCAGCTTATTGTCCGTTGCCTACAAGGTATTTAATAAGGTAATCGCTAATAGAATCAGGACAACCTTAGACTTTAGTCAACCAAATGATCAGGCAGGCTTTCGTAAAGGATACTCGACAATAGACCACAATCACACTATCAATCAGGTGATAGAGAAATGCGCAGAATATAACCAACCCCTATATATAGCCTTTATTGATTACGAGAAAGCATTCGACGCAGTGGAAACCTCAGCTGTCATGCAGGCATTGCGGAATCAGGGTGTGGAAGAGTGCTATGTGAAAATATTGGAAGATATTTATAACGATTGCACAGCTACTATAGTTCTCCATAAAGTCAGCAATAAAATTCCAATACGGAAAGGTGTCAGGCAGGGAGACACGATCTCGCCAATGCTCTTCACTGCCTGCTTACAGGAGGTATTCCGGGGACTGGAATGGGAACAGTTGGGGATAAGAGTTAATGGAGAATACCTGAGTAATTTGCGATTCGCTGATGACATTGCCTTGCTAAGCCACTCAGGACAAGAACTGCAAAGCATGATCAATCAGTTAGACAGGCAGAGCAGAACGGTGGGGCTAAGAATTAACATGCAAAAAACCAAAGTAATGTTCAATAGCCTTGCCAGGGAACAGCAGTTCGCAATTGGTAGCGAGGTGCTAGAAGTAATAAGAGAATATGTCTACTTAGGGCAGGTAGTGACCGCAGATCCGGATCATGAGAGGGAAATAACTAGAAGAATAAGAATGGGGTGGAGCGCGTATGGCAGGTTCTCTCAGGTCATGAATGGTAGCTTACCAATATCCATGAAGAGAAGAGTATATAACAGCTGTATCCTACCGGTACTCACCTATGGGGCAGAAACGTGGAGGCTAACAAAGAGGGTTCAGCTTAAGTTAAGAACAACGCAGCGAGCTATGGAAAGGAAAATGATAGGTGTAACGTCAAGAGATCGGAAGAGGGCGGAGTGGGTGAGGGAACAAACGCGGGTTAATGACATCCTAGTTGAAATCAAGAGGAAGAAGTGGGCTTGGGCAGGGCATGTAATGCGAAGGAAAGATAGCCGCTGGTCCTTAAGGGTAACGGAGTGGATTCCAAGAGAAAGCAAACGTAGCAGGGGACGGCAGAAAGTTAGGTGGGCGGATGAGATTAAGAAGTTTGCGGGGATACAGTGGCGGCAACTGGCAAAGGACAGGGTTAATTGGAGAGACATGGGAGAGGCCTTTGCCCTGCAGTGGGTGTAGTCAGGCTGATGATGATGATAAAAGAAACTCACAGTTGAATAACTGTCGCCCACGTGTATAAAACTTGAAACATTATATACTTACCAATAATTAAAACGGTTTTGTGGCATTTAACCGAAACAGTCATGCACACACAATATTTTTCGCACACTGCTGACAGGCGCTGGACGCGGTGGGTAGCGTCCGGGGACAGGGCGGTCCCTGTCTGCCCTCACGTGACTCTACGTCACCGCTTGGTCGAGTGCGAGCGCTGTGGCTGCGCAAGCGGAGGGCACGTGTCAGCTGCTTCCACGCTGCACGGTGCAACGCAGTGTTTTTGTTGTAGCGGAGGCTGCACTCAAGCTGACCTGGTCAGCAACGACAATCGCTAGCATGTTTCTCGCCGCGGAAGAACTATGGTTGCAGTCTATTTATACTAGTATTAATTTTTGCATGCACTTACAAAGCGCGAAGACGTTTCGGGCAGAATAATAGCTAAAATTGTGGACGAGAAAATATATTTTAGGAGTTTAAATTATTCCAGCCTCAGTGTAGGGCAGAATGCAAGGAAGGATAGCTCTGTTGTTTTTTAGTGCGAAAGCACTTCTAGCCGCAGTCCCCGAGTTTAGCAAGCACAGGCCTCCGTTGCTCTCCAAATAAATCGGAACTCCTGCAGCTGAAGCCCCTCCCCAGTGAACCCCAGATTGAACTGCACATGTACGGGAATCCAGTGCCCATTGTACCTAAGGTGAAGATTCTCGGTCTTCGCATTAACAACACACTCGATGCCACCGCCGCCCTTCAGGTCTTGCAATGACAGACCAAACAGGTCGCTGCACTTATCAGGCGGGTGGTAGCACGCAATCTTGGGCTGTCTGAACACGAGACCCTCAATATGACAAATGCACTAATCATTAGCCGCACCCTCAATATGACAAATGCACTAATCATTAGCCGCATTACATACCACCTACCATACGACGTACTCACTCAACGGCAAACACAACAGGCAGACATCCTAAAACGCACGGCTGTCACCTCAGCCCTACGTCTTCCACGGACAGTTAGCACGAAACATCTCCTGGCCGCTGGCGCCCACAATATAGTGATCGAATTAAAAGGCTCAACGCACCAACCAATTAGTCCGCCTGAGTAGCACAGAAACAGGACAACGCCTACTACGACAGCTTTGTCTCAATCCACCCATTCCCACCCCAACAAGTCCTACACCTTACATGATTTCTCTGCGCACTCAGGATCACATATGTACGAAGCCCCTACCGCGCAATATCAGCGCTAGTCTCCATCAGGGTAGGCGGCAGGCACGAGCGAGCTATGGTCAGTTATACAGCGACATTTCCTCCAAAGTGTATTTATCAAACTTAATTTCGAACAGCAAGATTGCGTGCGAAAGGAGGTCTTTGCCATTTTGGCTGAACACTAACTACGAGGCTCCTTGAACGTGGCTCCTTCGACCTGCGCACCAGTAAACAAGCTGCTCGGAGGAAACCACAAAGTTCCGCCAAAAAGGTTCCGCCGAGATGCGCGGAGAGCAGAGCTATCTGTTGGCAAACCAAAAAACCAAAATGACACGTGACTGCACGCTGATTGATGGACGCCGGGCGTGACGTCAGTGGACGCGCAGCGCGAGGTATTTTGTTCTACAAGCGTAGATCCACGCCGCGGCGCGATTTCGTGTTGCTGCCCGCAGCCCCCTCGCTGCCTTCAGGCTACTCCTGGAGTTCCTTCTGGAGACAGACCTCGACACTCGGCTCTAAGCCGATACCCCTCCCCAGCTGCTAAGCTGTATCCCCCTCCAGGACACCAGCCGCCGTGCACCAGTCCCGGTGCATAGGAGCCCTCCCCGGTGCGAGCTGCACCACACGCCAGAGGAGCCCTGTCCAAGTGACGAAAACTGCGCGCCCGCTCCCTGCAAATCCCCCCCCCCCCCATCCCCACATCCCCACCCCGCTCCAAGCAGTGCCCCCGTTCAAAAGGGTGGCAGAATGCGAGCGTACCCCCCCCCCCCCCCCCCCCGTAGCCACAAGTAGTAGTAATGGTTCAACAGCGCAAACACACACAGACCAAGAAGGAGAGAAGACACACACAGCGCTGAACTTACAACTGATTTTTTATTAGGAAGAAGCATGTCATTATATACACACACGAAAACAACACACATGAAAAAACAGCGCACAAGCGCAATGTCAACAATCTCATAGTACTAAAAAAGGTAAAAACCGCTTTAAACGCACGTGTGTATCCACAGAACCACTATCCACTGTGTAGCATTTTCATTTCCCTTGCAGATAATGTTACAGATGGCGCACTCACGCACCCTTTATCTTTCCTTTTAATGTGAAAGGCTTCAGCAATTTCCCTAGTGCGCTGGTCAGAATGACGAAACAACACATCAGTATCACCAAAAAATGGCGTGCATTTGCATGTGAAACAATGCTTTGCTAGGTTTGTTTCCTTGTTCTTTAAAGAATTAGCGTGCTCCATGAGCCGCACATTAATACAGCGGCCAGTCTGGCTGATGTAGGTTAGGCCGCAGGACAAGGGGATCTGATAAATTACGCCAGTCTTACAGGGAACATATCTTGCCACATGATTGATGTTGCAAGCATCTCTTCTGCGCCCCTCATGCCTTCTTTGAACCGCCGCTCCCACTCTTTCTAGCTTGTTAGGAGCAGAAAACAGAACTTCTACCCCATGCTTGCTCCCCACTTTCTTAATCCGGTGCGACAGCGCGTGGACATACGGCATAACCACTATCTTTCTTCTTCCTTCTTCCGATCCCTTCTGCTGCCCAGACGTGTTTGCAGGCGATTTCAGTGCACGGCGGACTTTGCCTGCACTCGAAACGAGCACTGAATCCGGGAAACCAGCTTCCCTACATCTGTTTGCCTGGGCTAAGAGACTAGACATCATTTTATGACCACAAGATTTCTTCACTGCCATGCCTAAGCATCCCGTAACAATACCACTTTTTACGATCTTAGAATGAAAGGACTTGTAATTTAAAAGGGGCTTTTCACTCCTAGGCGAATACTGCCAACAGACATGATTGGGTTCGAAAGACAACTTTAAATCAAAGAATTGCAAGTCTGTTTCTTGAGGGACTTCATGTGTGAACGTCAGTCCCGACCCATTACGTGCAAAAACATCAAGGACATCTGACACAAATTCCGGATTCACGGACCTAGCTAGCACTAAGAAATCGTCCACGTAACGGAAAATGCGTATGCAGCATCCGGCCAAATCACTCTCAATTTTCATATCAACCCGGCTTCGATAAATGTCGCTTAGAATCATGTCTGTTGGCAGTATTCGCCTAGGAGTGAAAAGCCCCTTTTAAATTACAAGTCCTTTCATTCTAAGATCGTAAAAAGTGGTATTGTTACGGGATGCTTAGGCATGGCAGTGAAGAAATCTTGTGGTCATAAAATGATGTCTAGTCTCTTAGCCCAGGCAAACAGATGTAGGGAAGCTGGTTTCCCGGATTCAGTGCTCGTTTCGAGTGCAGGCAAAGTCCGCCGTGCACTGAAATCGCCTGCAAACACGTCTGGGCAGCAGAAGGGATCGGAAGAAGGAAGAAGAAAGATAGTGGTTATGCCGTATGTCCACGCGCTGTCGCACCGGATTAAGAAAGTAGGGAGCAAGCATGGGGTAGAAGTTCTGTTTTCTGCTCCTAACAAGCTAGAAAGAGTGGGAGCGGCGGTTCAAAGAAGGCATGAGGGGCGTAGAAGAGATGCTTGCAACATCAATCATGTGGCAAGATATGTTCCCTATAAGACTGGCGTAATTTATCAGATCCCCTTGTCCTGCGGCCTAACCTACATCGGCCAGACTGGCCGCTGTATTAATGTTCGGCTCATGGAGCACCCTAATTCTTTAAAGAACAAGGAAACAAACCTAGCAAAGCATTGTTTCACATGCAAATGCACGCCGTTTTTTGGTGATACTGATGTGTTGTTTCGTCATTCTGACCAGCGCACTAGGGAAATTGCTGAAGCCTTTCACATTAAAAGGAAAGATAAAGGGTGCGTGAGTGCGCCATCTGTAACATTATCTGCAAAGGAAATGAAAATGCTACACAGTGGATAGTGGTTCTGTGGATACACACGTGCGTTTAAAGCGGTTTTTACCTTTTTTAGTACTATGAGATTGTTGACATTGCGCTTGTGCGCTGTTTTTTCATGTTTGTTGTTTTCGTGTGTGTATATAATGACATGCTTCTTCCTAATAAAAAATCAGTTGTAAGTTCAGCGCTGTGTGTGTCTTCTCTCCTTCTTGGTCTGTGTGTGTTTGCGCTGTTGAACCATCACTATGAATCTACACCAACTAGCCCAATCTGCAGTTGTTCTAAAGTAGTAGTAGTAGATTTCGTGTTGGATTACGCTGGGCACGCGTCAGAATAACGCGCGCGTCCCGCCATCAGCGCGGCAATCGCGCCCAAAAACGCGCCATGCGGTTCCAGCGTTAGAGTGCTTGCGTCTGTACTTGTATGGTACGGTCATGTCGTATTCGTTTAGCCGTAGCCTACCTACATCTTACGAGGTTGGCGAGCCAGCGAAAGGCGTGACAATTGGTAACAGCTGTCGAAGGCTCCCCATGAAGGTATGGCCGTAATTTCGATGTTTCCCAGATGATGCCGAGACATTCGAAGTTTCATTTGGCTCTCGACAAACTCCGGTTTACGTATTCGATGATCCGTTTTTGAGTTGCCCTGATTTCGGTCACTATAGCACCTGAGCCTACGTCGCTGGAGTGGGTATGGAGTTCCGTGACGGCATTTCATCCAAGTCATCTGGAATGGGAACTCCGTGGAGGAGGCGACTAAAATCTGAAAATGTTTGGCGCTGCGATGCCTCCCATGGGAAAGTTGTGTCTGTCTGGTCCTGCGCTGGCAGGAAAGTGACGGTACCTCTTGTTTTCTCGGTATCAGGCAGACATCCGGAGTGGTTTACAACGTAGAAGGATGGATAGCTGGGCGAGTTTGTAATAATACATCGTGGGAGGGAACAGCGCGAACAAGACGACAGACGAAGCAAGAGGACACAACGTGTTTACAACGTGTCCCAAAAACTTGCGTACGGTGTAAGTGAAGTGGAACTTCTTCTTTTTGGAATGCTCCTAGAGGAATTTTTTTTCCTTGGTGGACCAATTAAATGCGTCGAAGCTTATCCTCGAAGTCGAAGCGCAGACGAAAACATCGTCAAAGTTGATCAAACACGTCTGCCACTTCAGGTCGACATGCACGGTGCCCACGATTCGTTGTAGTCTCTTTTTCAGGGCACACTCCAAACAGAATGAGCTTGAATACATGGAGCCCACCCAGAGCAATAAGCACTCTTTTTCGCCTTCCCGCTCAATTTGCGAATATCCCCACCATAGGTAAATAAAAAAAAGCCTATTTGGGGTGGCAGAGGTGATCCAGACCGTCGCCGATAAGTGGAATGGAATAAAACGTCATTTTTTAGTGATCGTTTTCTTCTGGTGGCAGGTACGTAGAGTCGGGTTATCATGTTCATAAAGAACTCTGGCTCGCGGCTTTAGGCGGCCACCTCGTAGCTGCGTAGGACGATCTTGTCGAATTTTAATATGAGCAACCTCCCCCTTAAATATAGCTGCATTCACTATTCCTCACGGGAATTGGCGAACTTCTCAGCGGAATTTCGTCGTTCTTCTCAGCGGAAAAACAACGTTCCTGCGTACGGCACTGCATGCTTCGGACACCTCCTGTAAGCCGATATTCGAGACTGCGTAGGTCCTTCTTCACTGAAGTTACACCTATACACCAAACCAGCTGACGGCAACAAGGTCTTCCATCACAGTTCGGGGCTCTTGAGTTCAATTCGAGCGTGAGGACGCAAGAACCTTGCCCTCACCTTCACCAGATGCCACGCGTGGTTCTTGGCATCTGAACAGGAAAAACCGCAGGGCGTTGATGGCAGACGCCGGTAAGTCCCAACCCCAACCCGGGTAAGTTCGTCGAGCCCCCTGAGGAATAGTGAAAACCGCAGCGTTTGAGTGGGATGTTGCTCGACGACGCAGTGGACGAGACCTTTCTACGCCGCTACGAGGCGACCACCTAACGCCGCGATCCACCGCTGTTTACGAACATTGCGTCCTCACTCCCGTACCTGCTACCCACAGAAAACAATCACACAAAAAAGACGTTTGTACCCTTCCGCTTGTTGACGACGCTCTAAATCACCTCTGTTAATCACCTTCTCTATTGAGGCATTCCGCCCCATCTCCCTGCATTGGCAAATTCTATGAATGGGTCGTTCACACCTGTCTCAAAAACTATATTGAGGCTAAAAACCTCTTTCTCCCATACATGCTCGGTTTCCACCCCGGACTTCCCGCCCAAGACGCCTTTCTCTTGCTCCAAAACGATGCACTCACGCGCATCCCATCTGGGGGCGAACGAACAATTTATCCTCACCCTGGACATCAAGAGAGCATTAGTCAGAATCTCCCGTACAGACATACTGAACGACCTCAGTCATATCAACTGTGGCACCCGCTTCTGTTAGTATACCACTGGCTTCCTCTCCAACCACACTGCCACAATCGTCATGGCCACCACGCGATCCCAAACCTTCGACACTCCTTATAAGGCCACCCCGTTGTCCTCTTCCTGTCTTTTTTATATCGTTATGGCCCCTTGGACCGACCAACTAATTGCTCAAGAAGACATCGGGTACACCTTGTATGCAGACGGTATTACGTGATGGCCTATTCAGGGCTCCCTCGCGGCCAAGGAAAAGGCTCTTCAAAAAGCCATCCTAACCGTCGAGGATTTCGTCACCAGCACCGGCTTGCAGTGTACCCAGGAAAAACCTCAGTCATTCGAATACACGGACTTCCCTACAAGCTACATGGCCCATCCTGCCTCCGAATCCATGACCGTCTCATTGCGGAACACCTGATTATTCGAGTCCACAGCCCCTGGGTAGAACACAATGGCAAACCCACCTACAGCCTCCATACCCTCAGCACTTCGGTTCTCAACATCACCCGATGGCCCGCCACATAGCGGGGCCCAGAAAAGGCATGCTCGAAGAGGACCCTCTCCGACTCGTCAAGGCCCTTGCTATCAGCTACTTCCACCTAACCAAGACCAACCATACAAGGCTGAGGTCCTAATGCGCACACTTTTCAAAACCGCTCTCGGACTCTCGGTGATTGTGGGCATCCGCAAAACCTTCGATAGAATCCAAGATGCGGCCTTCTACTCCCAACGCAGGCGCTCACTCCCTACCTCTCCGGGACGGGTCAACCTCCAAAACATCGGGGATCCCCAAGCAACCTAAACACTCGCCCTCACAGCAATATTAGCCCCCCCCCCCCCCATCATCCGCACCCACCTTTTATCCCCAAACACAAGCACTATGAACTCCAAAAGGCCAGGAGACAAGTCCGACTGCGGCATCTGCGAAGGCAATACGGGCATGATTCTAGCGTTGTCTACGTTGACATCGCTTTTTATGCCCACCCACAGACGTACGCCTGTGTTGTCGTAGACAGTACCAACATTCCACTTCTGGTAGCCTCGGTCCGAGCCCCAGACGCAACCGCCGCTGAAGCGATCGCCATCGCCCTCGCCATAAAAATAAATGATGCCCACTCCAACAGCGCTCACATATTCACGGACTGTCGAGCCGCCAGTCGAGCGTATGAAAGCGGTCGCGTCCAACGAATGGCGATAGGCTTCGTGGGACATTCTCCATCAAGACCACGTCATCATCTGGGTGCCCGGCCACGAGGGCTTTGATGCCAACCTCATGGCGGACACCTTAGCTCGAGAGTATACTCACCGAGTGGGGCCATCCCCTGCGGCGTTGTACCGCCTCAGCTCCCACTTCGCCACCGGGCTGTAAATACAATGCCTAGACACCTGTACCTTCTGCCGAATCCCTCCCTCTCCTCTGTATACTCCTGCTCCCTATGACGTCTTCACACAAACACCTGTTTCAGACTACACTATTTACATCGCCAACGCACAGCACTTTCTGAAGACAAATGTCCATGGTGTAGGGACACTTCAAAACTAAGACATATCACATGGACGTGTCCCCAAAAAATCCACCATCTAAAGTCGTGTGATGCAGCTCTAGAGCTCTAGGGCTGTAGGAGGTGGAGTTGACCAGCGCATGCCTCGACGACAAGGCAACGCTCCTTCTCATCGCCAGGAGCTCGGCAGGTACCTGCACTCAGCGCCCACCCACATGCGGAACACACCCAACATCATCTTCAATAAATGTTTACGAACTCACTCCTCTCCTAGACAGTTACTTCAAATTTTTCGCATTGTGAACACTGTGCGCTCGATGTCCCCGCAAAATAACAACTCGCAAAAGCTCCGCGGCAGCACCCTGACAACAGACAATGTAAATTGCCAAAAAAGTTGAGCACGAGTTCGTAACAAAGCCTGTACCCAATAAAAACAGGTGGATGTCAGTAGTCGCATCACAGCACCATCAATGGGGGTTGTGGCTGCTAACATCAATATGCCATTCCAGCAGCGCTTTAAAATATAGCGGAATAATCCGTGTCGCGCCTTAATAAACGTGCACCAGCTATTCTTGTGCTCTCGAGCCGTATTCCTTGCTCGCCATACAAGCGGAGCTTTGGGAGTGGCACGGCTTAACGCGTTCGCATCGTCGCGCATTTAAACTTTAACTTGAAAACTTTATTTGCAACGACTCGATGGGGTCATGACGCGAAAAAGCTGCCATTGGCATCTTGAGAGTGCCTGATGCCCGTACAAGGCAACAGCATATAGGCAACAGAAAACTCTTAACAGTCGTGAACGGTTTCACTTTCACACTAATTGACTGATCGAAAGATATTGCAATACAATTCCGCAAGAAATCATACAGTATGAAAAACTGAATTGGAATCAAACTACAGTGAATACCATTCGGTGCACAAAAACTGGGATGAGAAAAAAAAGGTTCACGCGTTTGTTGTATGCCACGTGTGCTTAAGTCATAATTTTCAGACAGAAATTTGTGAAGCAAGCATGGCAAGTTGTGTGTAAGTGACTGCAGCATATAATTTGTATCTCTGCGTGTTATCAGCCATGTCTCAGAACCACGGGTGCAACAATTACTTTTCTGTTTCTGCAACTCCGCAAGGAATTTTATTAGGCTCTTCGACTTTTCTTCACAAAATAAGTATGAGTACAGAGACGAAACTCATCAATTTTTAAATGCTTGTCATGTTATATCATGTGACTGGTGGTGCAGTTGAATGTAAATAGGAGAGTTTTGAACTGCAACGAAGTCCTTTCTTTTCAAGAAGGAACAGTGTATGAATATTTGTTTGCGTGGTTGTGGCCCAAACCAGTGCGCAGTAAATTATGTGAGAGGAAAACAATGCATGATAAATTTGAAGGTTTGCTGAATGGGGAAGAAAAAAACAGCACAATGCTTGTGCGCCGACTGATGTAGAGTGTCTTTGAAAATGATTGAATGTGATGAGTCCATGACATGTCAGCAGCGAAGGTCACGCGAAGAATTTGTTCTTAACAATTTCTAAGGGTGTATCTCCGAGAACCATCGTTTCTTCTATCTGTGGCAGCTTGCCTGTAGCCACGAATATCTTGGCCTTATATTTATTGCTATTTATTTTTAAACAACTCTCATTTGACCGATTCCCAATCACTGCACGCTCTTTTTTGGCTTCTCCTACTACTTCGCCTACATTTTTACCAGTGAAAAAGGTGCTCCTGTCGTCTGCGTAAAGCACGTATATTGCATTGTTTTCCTTTTGCACGATATCGCTGACATTGATGTCGAAAAGAACGGGTCCTAGAATACTCCCCTGTGGCACACCGGAAGTCAGCAATCTGTGGGATGAGTTGTTTTCAGCGATGGAAACTCGCTGCTGACTATTCAAAAGAAAAGATCTAAGTAAGGCGGAACCAACTTCTCAGAGAGCATAATTGAGCAGTTTGTTTAGTAATATTTCATGGTTTAGGCGATCAAATGCTTTGCTATAGTGAATGAGAATTGCGAATGTGAGCTTGCCTTAAAGGTGCACTGAAGAGGATTCTGAACTGTCTTTTTGCCGCGGGAACTCGATCTACACGTTTCTAGCATCCTTAGAAACTGCAACTTATTGCCCTGTATTGCCAAGTTTCCTAATTAAATCGAATTAACGTCCGGCTCCCGCCCTTTTTTTTTAATTCTGCCTCGTACGATGGGCGGAGTCGACCAACGCTTGAAGTTCCTTTCAGCCAGCTCCGAGGAGGCTTTGCTTTCGTTTTATTTTGTTTTTTAGGTTTCCATGAATAAATAGTTTCATTCGCAGATAATATATCCGCAAAATAAGCCCGCAGAAATAAAAATACGCGCGGACTATTTGCTACTACGGACTACTACGTATTACTCCGCCGATGGCAGAGCGGCAAGCCGCCACGGGACTGGGTGAAAGGCACTCCACGCGTTCGTCGACTCCGCCCACCGTACGAGGCAGAATTAAAAAAAAAAAGGGCGGGAGCCGGCCGTTAATTCAATTTAATTAGGGAAATCGGCCATACAGGGCAATAAGTCGCAGTTTCTAAGAATGCTAGGAACGTGAAGATCGAGTTCCCGGGGCAAAAAGACAAGTTCAGATTCCTCTTCAGTGCACCTTTAATCAATATTCAAAATTATTAATTGTTAATAATGCTGTTTTCTTTGACCTGCCATTGCAAAAGCCATGCTGACCACCTGAGAGCATGTTATGTTTAAAGAAAAAAGCTGTTCATTCGCAAAAGAACAATCTTCTCTAAACCCTTATAAAATACAGGAAGCACTGAGACTGGTAAATAGTTATTAACATCATTTTTTTGCCGCCTCTATCAGATTTGGCTATCAAGCAAGCAGCCTGATAACATGCCAACGCCCCTTCTTCTTTTCCCTTTATCTCGCTGCAGCCGCAGCTATAAATCTATGCGCAATAAACGACCGGGCGTCTTTTCTGGCCTAGCTACTGATGTGTCGCGTCTCTGCATGAAGCGATCGATACATGGTGTCAGAAGTGGCCCGGTGTGCCCAGCTAGATTATTCAAGCAGCCGAAGCAATGGACATCGTGAAAACGCCGGGATCACTTCAGTTGACTGGGAACGTGAGAAGAAACTGGCTAATATTCAAGCAGAAGCTGCAACTGTTCCTGACAGCGACGTCGACCGCCACCCCAAAGTCAGCAGCGGTCAAAGCAGCGATCCTTCTAAGCGCTGCCGGCGACGAGGCACTGGACATTTACAACAACTTCAGCTACGCAAAAGATGAGTCCAAAAATGATTACGACACGCTGCTCAAGAAATTTGACAGTTACTTCGACAAAAAGAAAAACGAAGCCTACGAGAGGCACGTATTTCGTATGAGGGTGCAAGGTGAGTCCGAGCCATTTGAGCCCTTTGCACGAGACCTCAGAACGCAAGCTAAGCTCTGCAATTTTGGTGGCCTTGAGGAATCCATGGTACGAGACCAGATTGTTTTCGGCACTAATAGTACCCCGCTCAGAGAAAAAATGCTACGAGATAAGAGTCTCACATTGCAGAAAGCAGAAGAGATGTGTAAGGCAGCGGAGATTGCCGCGCAGCAAAATGCTACCTAGTCCAAAGGCGACGCCCACGTTGACTATGCCGTAAGAAACCAGCCTGGTAAAGAAAGGCGGATTCGATGCAAGCAGTGCAGCCAGGCGCACGCGCCGCGAAAATGTCCAGCTTACGGGAAACGCTGTTACACTTGCAACAGAATGAATCATTTCTCGTTGTGCTGCAGAAGTCGCCAAGTCAGCCAAATACAGGAAGAGGTAGAAAGCGATGAAAACTTCCAAGTTTTAGATGTCAGCATATGTGGTGTCAACAGGCAAGCAGGGCTAGATTGGACAATGCAAGGCCAGATTGCCGGATGCGTCATCAGTTTCAAAGTCGACACGGGCTCCCAAGCAAACCTTCTTCCGCTCAGCGTCTTGCGACGCATCTGCACTACAACGCCCCTGCGCAAGAGTACAGCGGTCCTGACTGCTTACAAAGGCAGAGTTATCAAGCACGTGGATGTCACCACGGCATCACTGCTCCTGAACAAAGAGGATTCTGAACAAAGCCAAGCACGAGGCGAATTTTGTTATCGTGTAAAAAGGCCGACAAGCAATCCTTGTCTTTAACACGTGCCTGCAATTGGGCCTCATCCCAACAGTTGTCGATGCCGTTAACAAGCAAAATGGGCATGAAACACCAGAGCAAACGGCCCCGCACCTTTTCAGTGGAACCGGCTGCGTCAAACGACACTACAAGTAGGTCCTGCGGCCCGGTGCGGTACCAGTGGTACAACCAGCTAGGAGGGTACAGTGGTACAACCAGCTAGGAGGGTACCCTTCTCACTAAGGAAACTACTACGTGAAGAGCTGAACCGCATGGAGAAGGCGTCCATCATCAAAAGGGTAGACGAGCCCACCGAATGGGTAAGTCCCTTGGTCATAGTTCGCAAAAAGAATGGAAGCCTCCGGGTGTGCATGGACCCAAGAGAAATTAACAAGCACATCATGCGTGAGCACTACCCTATGCCCGGACGTGAAGACCTTGAGTGCGAATTGTCAGGGGCGCGACTGTTTTCCCGCCTTGACGCCAACTCCGGCTTCCACCAAATACCGTTAGATGAAGCCACGTCGCGGATATGCACGTTTGCGACTCCGTTCGGCCGCTACCGATTCCATCGGCTCCCTTTCGGTATTTCGTCTGCTAGTGATGTCTTCCAGAAGACGCTCGCAGAGATCTTCGGCGGCCAGCCAGGGGTACATGTATATGTTGACGACGTGCTAATCTGTGGCAGCAGCAAGCAGCAGCATGATGAGCGCTTGCGAGCAGCACTGAGAAGGGCAGAGGAAGCTGGTCTTACGTTCAACCGTGAGAAGTGTGACTTCGGTGTTAAGAAAATAACATTTCTTGTAGACGTCATCAGTGAACATGGCATACTGCCGAGTTCTGATCTAATTTCAAGCATTCAAGCTATGCCATACCCGAATGACAAAAATGCAGTACGCAGTAATGCCTGGAGTCGTTAACTATTTCCGCAAGTACGTGCCTCGACTGAGCGATAAAACGTCCCTACTTCGCAGCTTCATGAAAGAGAACGTCGTTTTTGACTGGAGTTCGGTTCATGAGCGTGAGTGGAAAGAGCTCTGCGCAGCATTAACAACGTCTCCTGTGCTGGCCTTCTTCGACGTGAAGAAAGAAACCAAAATTTCTGCTGACGCATCCGGGCTAGGGTTAGGCGCAGCATTGTTGCAGAAGCATGGCAGTGAGTGGCGCCCAGTCAAGTACACTTCGCGAGCGCTCACCGATAGCGAAACACGGTACTCGCAAATCGAGAAAGAAACCTTGGGCATTGTTTTCACATGCGGAAAGTTTCACCAGCTGGTATACGGCCGGAGGATTGTCATTGAAACTGATCACAGACCTTTGCTGGCAATCGCGAAAAAGGCAATCGGAGATATGCCACCAAGGCTGCAGCGTTTCTTTATTCGTCTTCTTCGTTACGACTATGAACTGCAGTTTGTTTCTGGCAAGGACCTGCTGTTGGCGGACATGCTGTCCCGTGCTCCTGCCCTTCGTGCCGGCCTGGAGTCAACCGAAGACGTCGACGTTCATGCTGTACAGGTCCTCTCAAGCATAGTAAGCACACCAACAAAACGGCGCCTGCAAAGTGAGACTTTAGCGGATCCATACTTGAGGAAAGTCTTAGAGCAAGTGGCACAAGGAACTAAGATTGAAGGAGAGTTGAAGCCATTTGCAGCAGAACTATCGGAAATTGATGGAATACTGCTGAAAGGATGCAAAACTTTCGTACCGAAGACAATGAGAGTGGAGATGCTGCAGAAATTGCACGCGGGACATCTTGGGCTGAATAAAAGTAAAGGCAGAGCTCGGGGCCTGATCTTCTGGCCAGGAATGGGCAGTGCCATTGAAACGCTCATTCGCAAATGCAGCGCATGCCAAAAGTACGCCTACAAGTAGGCATCTGAGCCTTTTATTTTGTGGCCAACACCCAAGGTGCCATGGCACCGGGTGGGAATCGACCTTTTTCATTTCGCTGGTGGCATGTACGTAGTGGTGTTTGATGCGCATTCAAACTTTCCAGATGTTGAGAAACTCGCCGTCACCACAGCGCGCGAAGTCGTTACAAAGGTTGCGTCTATTTTGGCGCGGTACGGAATTCGTGCCCAAGTGTGTACCGACAACGGACCTCAGTTTGCTTCCCAAGAGTTCACGGAGTTTGCACGGCGCTATGACTTTGTCCATATTGCTTCGAGCCCAGAATTTCCGCGGTCAAATGGTTTGGCCGAGAAAGGAGTACAAATAGTGAAGCGCATTATGAAGAAAACTGCAAAGTCTCGGGACGACTTCTGGATGAGTCTTTTATCATATCGCGCGTCCCCATTAGAGGAAGGACAATCACCGGGAGAATTGTTGCAGGGTCGCCGGCTGCGCACTACTCTGCCTGAATGCAGCGTCGAAAAGGAGCGCCCGGTAGTCAAGCACCGCCAGTCGTCCAAGGGCAAACTACTGCCTCCACTGCAGCAAGGAGACACGGTGCGGGTTCGTGACGGCCGCCAATGGTCGCGCAAAGCGATGGTTCTAGAGAAGGTGGCTCCACGATCGCACATCGTGAGGACGGACAACGACCGTCTTCTAAGGCGGAATAGGCAACATTTGCTGCGAACCCAAGAGCACTACAACGTCATCGATGACAGCGACGACGACGCGGACATCAGCTCCGAGGTTAGCTGAACTTCAAGTCCTGGTACCGCCGATGGTCAGGGTGAGCCACGTGATGGACTTGCCACAAGCACTCAGCTCACAGCATCAGGCGCAGCTGCTGGATCAAGCATGCCAGCCATTCCACGCAGGACAACCCGGCCACTCCTGGAACCTAAACGGCTGACTTATGATCACGAGTTTCGGCAAATTTCTTAGAGCATTGTCAAAACTAATCTTTTCACAGAGGAAAGATGTATCAGATGTGGCTATCAAGCAAGCGGCCTGATAACATGCCAACGCCCCTTCTTCCTTTCCCTTTCCCTCGCTGCAGCCGCAGCTATAAATCTATGCGCAATAAAGGACCGGGCGTCTTTTCTGGCCTAGCTACTGATGTGTCGCGTCTCTGCATGAAGCGATCGATACACCGCCCTTAAAAAGAACTGCAACTTTTGCGATTTTCATCCCGTCCGGCAAGCAACCAGATTCAAGAGCCAGTTTGAATATGTATGCTAGATACGGCGCAATGATATCGATAGCCTATTTTATTTATTTATTTTTTAATACATACTGCAGCGCAATTATATGCGCTATGGCAGGAGTGGGAAAAACAAAAAGCAAAATACTAAAGGTTACAAAATACAACAAAGTGTACAAAGTGAGCACAATAAAGTTCAAAACACACAAAAAGTAACAAACAAAAAAGGAACTGTTAATGGCACGGTAGGAATATTCAGATATTGTGTCTTCCATGGCAGTTATAAAACTTTGAACTGGAGATTAACGAATGGATCCAGGTAGAGAATTCCAGGCTTCTATTGAACGAGGAAAAAACTGAATTTGAACAAATTAGTACGTGCAAAATACGGTAATAAATTTAGCTCGTGATGACTTCTTGTAGATGATAATGGTGCAAAGTTAATGTAGTGGTTAACTGAGAGCCTTACCGAGGAATTGACGATACAATGTAAGAATTTTAGTGATTCAGTGTGGCGACGGGCGGAGAGCGTGGTTAAATTCAATGAGAGAAGTGTAGAAGAGGGTGAGAAATCGCGATCATAACGATGACATATAAAACGCACAGCTTTTTTCTGGACTGCTTCTAACATGTTAATTTCAAACTGCTTGTACGGGTTCCACACTACAGCTGCGTAATCAAGAACAGGGCGGATTAAAGTTTTATACAGCAGTAACTTTGTGTCTTTTGGTGAAATTGGTAGCGTGCGTCTTAGATAACCTAGTTTTTTAGTGCTTTATTACATACGTAAGCAATGTGATTAGACCATGACAGCAGCGGAATGAGAAGAATAATAAGATACGAACTGGGAGCGGGATGAGAGAAAGCTAGAAATCCAATCAACCAAGTGATGGTTGTTTAGTACAGCATTTAGTTTAGCAAGAAGTTTGGAATGTAGAACAGTATCGAACGCTTTCGAGAAATCTATAAAAATGGCATCAACTTGGTTGCCGATATCGTGATATCGTGGTTAACTAATATATCATGAGTGAATTCTGTTAATTGTGTTACCGTACTAAAACCGCGCTTAAACCCATGCTGAAATTTAGATAGCAAATTACTGGATTCGAGAAAAAGCATGATGTGTTTATGAATGACATGTTCTAACATTTTGCACGATTGTGATGTCAAAGAAATCGGTCTATAGTTAGACAAGCACTGCCTATCACCGGATTTATAAAGAGGGAGCAGTTTGGCTAATTTCCATGAAGAAGGGACAGTAGCCGATGATAAGGACTTATTGAACATGATGGACAGGTATTTCGATGACCACATGGACTAACGAACCAGGAACGCATTGTATATTCCATCTGGACCGGTACATTTCTTAACATCGAGGTTTAGTACAAGATTTAGGGTACCATCAGGGTTTACCACAACATCACTGATTGCTAAAGAAGAAATTATATTGGTGAGCGGTGGAATGACATTGTTATCGGGAACGAACACTGAGTGAAAATATTTGTTGAAAGCATCTGATATTACTGCCGGCTCACTGCTGACGTCATTATCTAATCTGAACGAAGTGGATGAAGTATCGCGAGGTAAGATGGATGACCAAAATTTACGGGGGTTAGTTCTTAACAGATCGCGCAGGTGGACACGAAAAAAGAAAGCTTTCGTCGTATGCAACTTAAGATTAAATTCTTCTTTCGCCTTGTGAAATCTGTCCAAGCTTATGAGATCGTTTCTTCTTCTAGAACGCCTTAGCCTACCAATGCGACGAGATAAATGCAAGATGTCTCGAGTCATCCAAGGAACATTAGTATTTTTTTCTTAGTTTTAAAAGGAACAAAGCGTTGGACACAATCGTTGACAAGACATTCAAAGTAATTAACAAGAAAATTTACGTCTTGGCTTGCTGAGAAAGCAAACAACGTACCGAAATGATCAGCTAAAACATCAATGATGGAATTGTCGTCAGCACGAGTGAAGTCAGGAAAAGTAGTAAACAAATAGGGTGATTTTGAGATTGAACAAGAGAGTGAAACTAACACGCCTTTGTGGTCTGACAGTCCATCAATTACTTCGCAAGAGAAGGAATTTTGGGCCAAAGAAGCGCTTAGAAAAACTAAGTCGAGAATGGAATTCAGCTTTGTAGCACTAGATACAACCTCAGTTAATCCAGTAGATGTTTATTAGTTCTCTACAAATTGCAATGTCACGACCAAATGCAGACAACGAAGGCCAGTGGATGAAAGGAGTGTTGAAGTCTCCCATGCAGATAAATCTTGATGAAGCAATGTCGATCTTGCTCATGAAATTTGCGACGGCATGAAGGATATGAACGGAAGAGCCAGGTGGACGATAAATAACACTGATTATAATACTATAATTGTTTAGATAAATTTTACACCACAAGGATTCTGTGTCAGGGGGAGAAGGTAACACTGAGAATCGCAAATACGATCTGATCAGCAATGCCACACCTCCACCAGTACTGCAACTTCTGTCTAAGCGCACGGCAACAAATCCTGGTGGAGTGCATTCGGAGTCGTAAATTCCACTATGCATCCAGGTGTCCGTTGTGCCAATAATATGGGGAGAGTTAATAGAGATAAGGGAGAGTAAATCAGGAATTTTTTTAACAATGCTGCGAGCATTAATATTTAAGACGACAAGCTTATCAGGACGGCCAGAGCTAAGTCAGGGAGACGATGATGCGGCAGTCAAGGACGCAGGCCTAGAACAAAGAGGATCATTATACGTTTTTACCAATGAATTAGAACTTTCATCCCAATTATAACGAACCTTGCCAATGAAGGCATGATCGAAACTTAACTTCACGACAGAACCGTTGTCACGAAAAGACACTGATGCGTCCCATATCTTTTTCCGAATGGACCTAACCCTTGCAGAAAAATCCTCCGTAATGAAGAAGGCAGAGCCCTTGAGTTTAGACACGTTTTTGAAAACAGCACTTCTGTCGGCGAAGCTAGAAAGATTTAGAATAACTGGACGAATATAACCTTTGCGAGCTACACCGAGCCTGTGGAAACGCTCAATACTGGGGCAGCTAATCTTCAGCTTATCAGTAAATACACATGAGATGCTAGTCAACAATGTGTTAGCGGTTTCGTTCGGATCTTCTGAAATGCCGTGTATGATAATGTTATTTCTCCGAGAGCGATTTTCTAGGTCATCGTTTTTTTTGCACCAGCTGTGTTACTTTGGAATTTAAAGAGTTAATTTCAGCCTGTAAATCACAAATTTGATTTGTATTTTCGGGCGTGGGTGAAGATTCTAATGCAGCCACACGCGACTCCAAAGCATCAAAGCGACTGGCAAAAGAGTGCTTAATGTCCGCAATGTCACGGGCCAACTGATCCTGCCCTGCCAGTATTCTAAAGAACATGTCAAACACTGAGGAATTTGAAGAGATTTCACTGTCAACATTTACGGTGGGAGCACTCGTATCGTCAACCTCCCCGAGAGTGACACTGGAACCACTCACAGACCGGGTTAAAGGTCTGCTACCAGATTGACTGTTTTTACTGGAGTTCGCTGGCTTTGATGGGGGGCCTGGATTGAGTTCCTCGTCACCAGTCAGGAGGAGATGACTTGCGCAATAAAACGCGTGTATGCACCGGGACACAAGAGTACGTGGGCAAGGGTGCAGCAGAAAATATCGATCATCAGTTCGGATACACTCAGCGCCAGAATAGTAACATACCTGCATGAAGAGCAAGCAGCGGTTAAACATGATGCCGGTGCCGCTGCAGTCTAGCCCACTGAAGAGCCGGTCCATGCACATGGCTTTTATATCCTTGTCAGGTGACGTCATAGAGCAGCAGTGCAGCGAGATTGGCTGCTCCAACGAGAAGTTGGCGAGGTGACTGGATTGCAGGCATTTGAAGAAAGCGGGAAGCCCGACGCTATCACGCAGGGGATCAGCTGGCAGTTCCAAGGGCAAGCACATGGTGGTATCCACGTGCCCATTCATAAGCGAAGAAACCAAACCTGACAAGACGATTCCGCAGGGGACGTAGTCAGCAAAACAAGCGATGAACTGCATGAAGAGCAAGCAGCGGTTAAACATGATGCCGGTGCCGCTGCAGTCTAGCCCACTGAAGAGCCGGTCCATGCACATGGCTTTTATATCCTCGGCAGGTGACGTCATAGAGCAGCAGTGCAGCGAGATTGGCTGCTCCAACGAGAAGTTGGCGAGGTGACTGGATTGCAGGCATTTGAAGAAAGCGGGAAGCCCGACGCTATCACGCAGGGGATCAGCTGGCAAGTCCAAGGGCAAGCACATGGTGGTATCCACGTGCCCATTCATAAGCGAAGAAACCAAACCTGACGAGACGATTCCGCAGGGGCCGTAGTCAGCAAAACAAGCGATCAACTGCATGAAGAGCAAGCAGCGGTTAAACATGATGCCGGTGCCGCTGCAGTCTAGCCCACTGAAGAGCCGGTTCATGCACATGGCTTTTATATCCTCGGCAGGTGACGTCATAGAGCAGCAGTGCAGCGAGATTGGCTGCTCCAACGAGAAGTTGGCGAGGTGACTGGATTGCAGGCATTTGAAGAAAGCGGGAAGCGAAGAAACCAAACCTGATGAGACGATTCCGCAGGGGCCGTAGTCAGCAAAACAAGCGATGAACTGCATGAAGAGCAAGCAGCGGTTAAACATGATGCCGGTGCCGCTGCAGTCTAGCCCATTCTGACCGCCTTCACCGCCTTTGTTTGAAGTCAAGGAGAGGGCTGAGTCGGGCTGGTTGGTTCATGTTGAATGGTACGGCAAAACAGCGCTGACGGACGGGACGGAAGAAGATGAGACAAACACATGCGCTGTAAGGCCGTTGATATCGCCGACATTGGTGTTTTCAAACTTATAAACTTGCGATACATTCCTGTTTTGTCCATTGGGTAAAAAAATAGCGTCTCGTTACACTGGTATTGAAGCGAAGCGCTAGTCGAGTTGTCGACTGCTGGCTTCGCTACATTGACGAAGTGTTCTCGGAAAGACTCGGCTAGGGCAATTCCGGATAGTTTTCAACCCCCTATAGCCAATTCAGAAGGGATTCCTCGGGTCGTTTGTCTATTAAGGGCTTCGTAGAATATTTTCTAAACTTTGTCCGGACGCTGATTTCTTGCAGTATTGAAAAGGTTGTTGCTCTTCGCAATTCCGCATTTTGTTTGTTCGGATACTTCTTAAATATTTCAAGTTTAGCTGGGTCATTTGTCTTTAGGAAGGCTAGAAAAACAAGTTTTTTTTCAAGTTATCATTTGTTCCATGCCGCCCCCAGAAACGGGGCCAGAGAGAAGAACTCCAAACGAAAGCGCGTCCATATAAAGGATCCTCCACGGTCCAGTGACCGAGGGTGTCGTAGAGGTTTGTCTGGATTGCAGGCCC
Source organism: Amblyomma mixtum (assembly GCF_055824585.1). Classification (NCBI taxonomy): domain Eukaryota; kingdom Metazoa; phylum Arthropoda; class Arachnida; order Ixodida; family Ixodidae; genus Amblyomma; species Amblyomma mixtum. The sequence goes on from NC_143018.1 coordinate 152,544,783, forward strand.
CTGCGCCTCTCACACAAAGCTTGCAAAGGCTGTCCTATTGCTGCAGCTCAGTTCACTATCCACGGTCGCTGTCCTCGTAGGCCCTTTATGTCTGTATGCATTAATGCATTGGTAGGCGTATATGGACCATTCGCGGCCCCGCTTACGAAAATGACGGCCACTTTGGGCGGTACAAAAATACGCAGCGCTGTAGTCCACCATGTTTTGTCGTCAGGATGATGCACCGCATGATGAAGGATTAGCGGATACTTGTCTTGCGACCTTCATATTTCTTCCGTAGTGTTCCAGAGGTATCCTGTCCCTAGGAAAGGATTTCTTCCTGAGCATCGAACTTTCAATGATACTCAGTCGAGGTCCATAACCTTTTAGACGGACAAAAAACATTTCCCGAACCACGACTCCGGAATGCCATGCAGTCCTCAGTGCACTTCAGCAAAGCTGACTGTCTGCCCTCTACTACCGTGTGGGTCGCTCCAACTTGGGTAAATATGCAGAGACAAGATGGGCGTGTTATGTATCAGCGACCGCTGGGAGAAAATGAAAACATAAGCACGCGTACACCCGGCGTAAATAAAGTAATTGTCATGCAGTTATATTCCGCGACGCGTTTAGGTGAACATGCAGTCGAGATATTAGAGATAATAAACCAGGTAATCTACTCCACTGGTTTTATTTACCAAAAACTGAATGCCAGGATACACAGGTGCGAAACATTGCACGCGTAATAGACGCATATAGTTAAATCTAAACACATGCTGTAAAGAAAGAAAGGTCCCCTGAACAAACGCACATCGTGAAAACAGAGAGTGACAAGACCATCAAAGAGATCGTCAAGTGATAACGAAATATCGCACTACATATGTGTTCACAACAATCAGAACCAGAGAAGAAAATAAAACGTAAATTACACAAATACATCTGGCGCTACACTTACCAGGCACAAGCAGAACTGAACATATTTTATTACACGTGCCAGTCGTGTCACCATTTGTCTCAGCATTTCAAGCAAACGGTTCTTGCTGCTATACGAGGCCATCAAAAGCAAGCATAAGAACAGCGCAGCGCAAGCCCTCTCTAACGGTGATCTCCCATGCGATATCATCGATGTCATGTGATAAAATGAGGCGTACAGGGAGCCGCAGAACTGTTAACCCGCGAGTGTCCGCTGGACGTTATTGGGGATTATTTCCGGGTTACCTCTCTTAGGATTATCGAGGTATCTACTGATCATAAGAATACAGTTAATATTCGCTGGTTCAGATTGACGCAGACACAGCAGCCTCTGCTTGGGACGCATACCACTTAGAACTTTGAAAATTCAGCGGTAACAGTTAATCAGTAACCATAAAATATAAATTGCAGCACTGTCAGCAGGTTGGAGACCAGGCGGTAGGCGGCTGTTGCATAGGTTCTAGGAATAGCAGGGGAGAGTTATCAGTAGAGTTTGCAGATACAAATAATTTACGGATCATGAATACCTTCTTCCGCAAATGAGAAAACAGGAAGTGGACGTGGAAGAGCCCCAATGGTGAAACTAAAAATGAACTAGACTTTATACTGAGCGCTCACCCTGGCATCGTAGAGGATGTGGAGGACCTCGGAGAGGTCCGTTGTAGCGACCACAGAATGGTAAGGTCTCGTATTAGCTTAGATTTGAAGAGGGAACGGAGGAAACTAGTGAAGCGGAAGACTAATAATGAGTTTACGTAAAGAGGGAAAGAGGAGGAATTCAGGATTTCGTTTCAGAACAGATTTTCCGCTTTAATTGAAGAATCCGACGGTAATGTTGAAACAATGAGCGATAATATCATCGTTATCATGACGGAGTGCGCAGAAGAAGTAGGCAGAAGGATGGTTCGACAGTATGCTGGCAAGCTATCTCAGGAGACTAAAGATCTGATTAAGAAACACCAAAGCAGGAGGACGTCTAACTCCACAGACAGAATAGAACTAGCAGAGCTATCGAAGTTAATAAGCGCAAGGTAGCCGACATACGGCATTTTAACACGGAGAAAATCGAGCGCGCTCTCAAGAACGGAAGTAGACTAGAAGTAGAGAAGAGATAACTAGGCATAGGCATAAACCATATGTAGGTGTTAGGAGACAAAGAGGGCAATGTCATTAGCAATATGGATAAAATAGTTAAAGTAGCCGAAGAGTTCTACGCAAATCTATACAGTAACAAATTTAATCAATGCCTTAATGACAGAGGCAGTAGGCACAGCAATGGGACATCCCGCCAGGAATGAAGGAGTAAGTAACGGAAGCCTAGGAACAACACAAAGGGAGAAAGCAGTTGGTGACTATTAGGTAAAAGCAGATTTTTGAAGGACGGAGGAGAGAGTGTGCTAGAAAAACTAGCCATCCTGCATACGCAATGCCTTGTGACATCGAGCGTACCGGAATCTTGGAAGAATGCTAGCATTATATTAATTCATAAGAAAGGAGACGTCAAGGACGAAAAATTACTGACCGATCAGCTTACTGTTCCTTGCCTACAAGGTATTTAGCAAGGTAATCGCTAATAGCATCAGGACAACCTTAGACTACAGTCAGCCAAATGATCAGGCAGGCTTTCGTAAAGGATACTCGACAATAGACCACATTCACGCTGTCAATCAGGTGATAGAGAAATGCGCGGAATATAACCAACCCCTATATATAGCCTTCACTGATTACGAGAAAGCGTTTGACTCAGTGGAAACCTCAGCTCTCATGCAGGCATCGCGGAATCAGGGTGTAGAAGAGTGTTATGTGAAAATATTGGAAGATATTTATAACGACTGCACAGCTACCGTAGTCCTTCATAAAGTCAGCAATAAAATTCCAATAAGGAAAGGTGTCAGGCAGGGAGACACGATCTCGCCGATGCTATTCACCGCCTGTTTACAGGAGGTATTCCGGGACCTGCAACGGGTACATTTGGGGATAAGAATTAATGAAGAATACCTAACTAATTTGCGATTCGCTGATGACATTGGCTTGGTAAGTCATTCTGGACATGGACTTCAAAGCATGATCAGTGAGTTAGAAAGGCAGAGCAGAACGGTGCGGCTAAAAATTAACATGCAGAAAACCAAAGTAATGTTCAACATTCTAGCAAGGAAACACCTGTTCGCAATTGGTAGCGAGGTGCTAGAAGTAGTAAGAGAATATGCCTACTTAGGACAGGTAGTGACCGCTGATCCGGATCATCAGAGGGAAATAACTAGAAGAATAAGAATAGGGCGGAGCGCATATGGCAGGTTTTCTCTATGATGAATGGTAGTTTACCAATATCCCTCAAGGGAAAGGTATACAGCAGCTGTATCTTACCGGTACTAACCTATGGGGTAGAAACGTGGAGGCTCACGAAGGACAACGCAGCGACTATGGAAAGAAAAATTATTGGTGTAACGTTAAGAGATCAGGAGCGGGCGGAGTGGGTGAGGGAACAAACACGGGTTAATGACATCGTAGTCGAAGTCAAGAGGAAGAAATGGGCTTGGGCAGGACATGTAATGCGGAGGCAAGATAACCGCTGGTCCTTAAGGGTAACGGAGTCGACTCCAAGAGAAGGCAAACGCAGCACACTCTTAGAACTAAAGGAGTGCAGAGGAGTGCCCAGAACACACTTTGAAGGAGTATTCGCTTGTCCCATATTCCACCATTTTTTCCAGAATAAAATTACTCCCTCTGGACAAAGAGTGATCCAACACCTACTCAAGGAGTACTGTACTACTCCTGCAATAGAGTACAGGCACTCCTCCGAGGGAGTAAAGCTACCACATTGAAACAGCATCCTACTACTCTTTCAGGTAGAGTTCGAGGACTCCGTTTGTTAGAGTGACTATACTCCTTCAAGGAGTATCAGCCCAGATCTTATTTTACTCCTTCAAAAGGAGTTTCACGTGTTTTCAATGTATCGTACTAATTTTCTTATTTCACATATTCTTCAGAGCAAGTTGGTCATATGTTTTGCAGGATCCACCTGCGCTACATCTATAAAAAAGGGTAATGAGCAAAAGGGATTATAATCTTTGAGTAGAATAATTTTTGCTCATACAACTACTTTATGGCTACACTACAGTTTGCACATTAGTATGGTGCTCTGTCTGCGTTGGGAATAACAATGGTTCAAGAAATAATGACACAAATGTACAACACTGATAACTTTTATTTCTCAAGTCATTGCTGTGATTGCTGTGGCTGCCCAAAACACGCTCGGGAGGCGCTCGCTAGGATCAAGCCCCATTAGTGTCTCAAGCAGCAGACAAGCCCGATTTGTTTTTGGGGTGTACTTGACATTAAATGCCAAGAACACTGCCAAAAGCAAAGTAAACCCATCTACCAAATCCACCGCAGTGAGCTGTAAGCGCTCAAAAGAAACTAAGATGCTGGATGATGCCGTAGCTTGCTCGGCTGAGTGAAGGAGCTTTGGCTATGAGTGCATTTCACCGGGTGCCTGCAAACATGAATGAAAATAATGCAAGTAAGAGTCAATTCCAATGCCCTTTTCGTACTATCCTGCATATAACCCCATGAAAAAAAAGAAAGAATACAACTAGAATGTACTGATCGTGTGTGTCATGTCGCCACTAGTGTGTACCTATATTGTGACCAAGTGCAGACACCTTTCATTGCAAACCTTCATTCAGAGCTACAATTTTATGCAGCCCAATACAATTATCACTATGCTAGTCCTTTCAAAAGCTGTGTGCGTGTAAAACAAGCACATATTTACCAAATGAAAATTTTAACATGAGCAAGCTCTTCTGGAAGTATCATGATCAGCCTGACTACGCCCACTGCAAGGCAAAGGCCTCTCCCATGTTCTCCAATTAACCCTGTCCTTCGCCAGCTATGTCCACCGTGTTCCTGCAAACCTCCGCCCATGGAACATTTTGCTGCTTCCTGCTACGCCTGCCTTCTCTTGGAATCCACTCCGTTACCTTTAAGGACCAGCGATTATCTTGCCTTCGTCTTACATGCCCTGCCCAAGCACCCTTCTTTCTCCTGATTTCGACTAGGATGTCTTCAACCCGCGTTTGTTCCCTCACCTACTCCGCCCGCTTCCGATCTCTTAACGTTACGCCTATCATTTCTATTTCCATAGCTCGTTGCGTTGTCCTTAACTTAAGCTGAACCCTCTTCGTTAGCCTCCACGTTTCTGCCCCATAGGTGAATACCGGTAGGATACAGCTGTTGTATACATTTCTCTTTAGGGGTATTGAAAAACTGCCATTCATGATCTGAGAGAACCTGCCATATGCACTCCACCCCATTCATATTCCTCTAGTTATTACTCTTCATGATCCGGATCAGCGGTCACTACCTGCTCTAAGTAAATGTATTCCCTTATCACTTCCAGCCATTTCTAAAACCACACCTATTGTGCTTGACGGTTTCTTGTCACATAATACATTGTGCAGTTTAAAATATAGGGTAACCTTGAATTGGGAAAACACTTAAACCAATGACAGTTTTCTTGCTGAAGAGAAATGGCTGTTGCAATTCCTGTTTCTCAGATACCATTAACTGAATTTCATGCTCTGAAATAGTGAAGGAAAAATTCAAAATTTTTCATCTCAAAGAGGAAGACAACAAATTTCAGTTTGGTTTGGGTTGGTTTATGGGGTTTAACGTCCCAAAGCGACCCAGGCTATGAGAGACGCCGTAGTGAAGGGCTCCGGAAATTTCGACCACCTGGGGTTCTTTAACGTGCACTGACATCGCACAGTACACGGGCCTCTAGAATTTCTCCTCCAAAGAAATTCCAGCCGCCGCGGCCGGGATCGAACCCGCGTCTTTTGGGTCAGCAGCCGAGCAAATTTCAGTTGCATTTTTTTGTTGTTTTTAATGATGCATAAGGCATTACTATGCACGGATAACCACACAGTATTCGCCTATGACTGCTAAATAATTTGTAATTAAATATCTTCTCTCTCCTGCTTCACTTTTAAAAACTGAGCAATGGCAATGGCATCAAAGGTCAGTATAAGCCAGGGGAGGCATGAGGAAAACTGCAATATAATTGCGGCTTCGTCATTCATTTTGATTCCGACTCTTAAGGCAGGCTGGCTTTAGCATTGTAACTAATTAAAACGATGAAGTAGCGATATCGTAGCTTTTTTGTGCCTTCCATAACCTATACTGAACATTGATGTCTTAGCAATTGCTATGCTATTGAAACAGGGAAGAAAAGAAATCTGGTTGTAATTATTTAGCGATTGGAGACGAATACTATGCAACAATTCTATGTATATGAATGCCCAGCACGTCACTACAAACAACACACATAACCAAAAATTTGGTGTTTATACTCATTTAAGGTAATACTACTTCCCACGCAAGAACACGACAGCCATGTGTAAACTTTTTGCTTTCATAGTAATAAAATCTATCCAACGACAAGTTAGGCGCAGCATGCCTGTCTTTATAAATATGCAATACTGACAATGTTTGACACTAGCATTTGGAATGAACGAGATAACTGTGATTACTTCGCACATTACGTGCCAGTCCATACTATTATGCACAATTTAGATTTGCAAATGTAATGTGTAATTCTCTATGACTGTCACGTTAGTGCACTGCAAACCAATGAAGTTGTCTTGCATTTGCAATGTTCTCACTACTTTTATGCAACACTGATCACTCCAGTATATCTGCATCGTTCTGTTAGACGGCCACGGGATAGCTAGAATTAAGGCTATTTTATGTGATGGAAACCATTGACTAGAAAACAAAGAAGAAAAGCCTCAACTACTGTCCTGGTGCTGGGACGTCTAATAAGAGCTCAGAAAGACTCGGTTTCAATACGCCAAACCCTCCGCATAACATTACCTTGTGCGAAAATACCCCACCCCACCCTAGCTTAATTTCTGTCCACATGCACCAAGGCTCACTGCACCTGTTATAAATATTGCCCTAAATATTGCAATCAAGCTGCCCGTGTATGCATAGGCTATCTGTGCATCGAGAAAGAAAGAAGTTGTTAGGAATGTTTCACACCAAAAACAGAAAAAAAGGCAGCCTGTTTCTCAGAAACAGCTAAGAGCATGAAATGGTGTGTCCAAAAAGATTAGGCTGCTTTGTACTTATTTATGACAACGAGAACTGTCAGAGCTGCGCTTTCAAAAATTCAGGAGCTTTGTGCACAAACGTAGCTTCCGTATGCACGTCTTGCAGCACCAACGCTTCCGAATTGAAACGACCGATGAATATGCACAGGAAAAAGCAAATAGAGAGCGCTTGAATTTAAAAGAAAAGCTACCTTGCACAATCAGAAATTTCGCGACAGAACCTTCCAAACAGTGACGTGTACTGGTTGCGGTATACCGAATAAATACCTAGCAAATAAGTGTGCGCTTTGTTAACGAGCGGGATTCTGTGGCGGCAATGCTACAGCTCCAATTCCGAAAACCTAACGCTGCAAAAATTGAGTTTTCAAAATACGTGCGAATGCACGATACACTTTTGCACGCATTTAGAACTTTCAGTTGTGAAACACAGACAACGAATCTTGTGTATGCGTCTTCCTTGGCTGGTAAAAAAATTCTATAAGTCTCCAGTTTGCCTGTGTACTCCACAAATTCTAGGATCCCTGTCCGCTACATGTCAAATTTCACTGAAGCGAAAGTAATACAACCGACAGCTGATGATCTGCTAGGGCAACAGGATTTCAAAAGTTTGAGAAGGGCATTGGGAGTCCAATCCAGGTGGAGTAGTGAAATTTGACTAGTAACAGACAGGGATCCTCCAATCTGTGGAGGACACCGGCAAATTGGAGACTTACGGAGGAATTTTTTTACCCGCCAAGGAACACGCATACACAAAAGAGAACCACAGAGGACTACGGCTTTTACCAGCCCTTGTCCTGTGCGGTTCTTTCTTGTGTATGCGTCTTTTTTGGCTGGTAAAAAAATTCTTCCATAAGTCTCCAATTTGCCTGTGTACTCAACAAACCACAGGATCCCTGTCCACTACTAGTCAAATATTTCAACTCCACCTGGCTTGGACTCCCACCGCCCTTCTCTGTGGAGAAAGGGTGACAGCAGCTGGCAAAGGACAATGTTAACTGCAGATCAACTGGGGAAGCATTATCCTGCACTGATTTTGACGGCAGGTTCACAAGACAAACAAAATCAACTCGAGGAGCGGGGTGCACATCATGCGACTGAATGTCAATGGCCAGTGAAAATGGCACCAGCACTGTGGAATGCACATGCAGAAAACGAGACGCATTTTTTTGTCAACTTTGAGTAGCAGTCTACTGCAATTTTAAAGAGCAAAGCTCTCAAGTATGGCAACACTGGCACTTTTTGTTTTACTGGGGTGAGGGTCGTCGTGAGGGTTGAAGTCCATATTTCTTTTCCATCCACTGTGTTAATTGCGAGCTATGTTTACCTAATAGGGGCTGGGCATCTAACATCGCCGTTATTTCTTTGCAGCAGTTAAAACAATACAGCATACATTTTATAACATGCTTAACGAATTTTTGGGAGCAGCATGCTTTTACCCTTCTACTATTTGTTGCTATTGAATCAGTTTGGCGTTGACAAAAGATCTGTAATAAGGAGTAATTACTCATTGACATCCACTCGAGCACAGCCAAATGGCTACAAAGGAAAGCTATACAGCTTTCACAGAAACTTCGTAGTTAAAGAAAGATTCGTCCTGGTCCGGTGTTCGAACTCAGAACCACCACTTCACTGGAGCAGTCGCTCTATCAATTTGTCCAACCTGGACGGCAAGCTTATGGTAGGGCGAGAGCGAAGTGATCAATAACTCGAGTGGGAACTGTGTTGGTCCAATGTTTTAGGACCCCTAAAACATTGGAGAAACTCAGTTCCCGCTTCATGTTACCTCTAAAACATTGGACAAACTGAGTTCCCGCTTCATGTTACAGTACTGAGTGACATTTTGGTCTATACACCAGAAATACCGGTAAAGCATCATGATAGAACACAATGTTTTTTAAAGGGATAAAGGAATATGTTCGCCCTTTCAGAGGGCACATATGCATAAGAGGCAACATGTGTGAAATAGTCACTGCACCTGAAGCAGTGTAAATTCCATTATGTTAACAGCAGCAGTCAAAAGCTTCATGAGCGACTATTTCATACAGATCATGTAATTACATTCATGTAATTCAGGATCAGATTCATGTGATTATACAGGGAGGTACTGCTGCTAAGTGCACGTAGAGCTCTGCATGCATTTCTAAACCCGGCTGTGAGCCTATGTCTACGAAATTTTTCTAAATAGGCAGGTAAGGTATGCATCACTGGAAAACAATACCTACCACAAACAGCTGAGGAGAGATAGCACAGCCAAAAGCTGGAAGCACGAATGGCCCAGTAGATACTGGCAGCTGGCAACTGCAAATAAATATGTCAGAGCAACTGTTGTCAGTGGCCGTAACAATGTCATGAATGACAAGAGAAGAAATTGTCTACTGCTTCATAAATTAGAATAAGGTAGTAACATAGGAACACAAAAAGCAATGAGAGGGCCCATGACAAAAGAAATGAACAGATTGTATGTGATGCACCGATATACATTTTTTCAGTAGATTTACATGACTGTCACACCCGCACAGAAAGATGAGCAGGCTGGAATACCACTATTTTTATGCATGATGAAAGGAGCTTAACTATTCGAATATAGCATGCACAGGATTTAATTATTACTACTAGGGTGCTTTGCAGCAGCACCGAAGGTATTTTTAAATTGAACGTAGCGACCAGTAGACCCGCCTGCTTTGCACAAATGATGAGAGGATGGAAAAGGCATGCATTCATTAGCAAGAAGCACGATATCTCACATCACAGCATGAAACGAAAATTGGTATTGCATTTAACAAATCTGCACAGAAATAAAAACTGCCTAGTGGCAATGCAAGTAAGAGCAAGGGAAAAAAATACCGAAGAAAACTGGTGAGTGTGGTGCAGGATGGTCTGTGGGTAGGGTCTCGTGCCTGGGAATAGTTCCGAGCGCGGAGAATCGCCGGCAGCACAGCTGGTGGCAGTCAACCAAGAATAAATAAGAGAAAGTGAAAATCAATAACAAACCATCACCGATATAGCGAACGACTTGACAGCGGGCCGCACAAACGAGGGATATAGCAAAAAGCTTGAAATCCTAAATAAGTGCGCAGTTGCATCCCAAACAGTTCTCAAAATCTGAAGGCGAGGAAGCATCGACACCTACACCTCAGGGCAGACGCAAGAACGATCTAACTTTGACACAATACTGTGTCAAATTCTGTTCCATGGGGAAGCACAGATAAAAATTTACAAATGACTAGGCAAGGGATATGCCCCAGCCTTTTACACGCGATCATCGTCCCCGAAAAAATTGTATGACAAATATTATGGCGTAAGCACTAATCCCACGAGTACACACACTGAGCACTGTCTGTTGGCAGCTGGCCTAGCGCGAGTGCTCTGTCGCGCGGCACTGCCGCTCATCGTCATCTTCTAAGTAGCACAAATCAATCCGACGGGCACCAGCCGCGAGGCAACTCGACCGTTGTCAGTTCCCTTCTCTGTCCGCAGCTGGCCTAGCAAGAGCGCTCTCTAACAACGTGGCACTGCACGCTCATCATCCTGTCCTATGCAGCACAAATCTATGCTATTGGAATGTAGTAAACATTGTCTGTTGTTTTTCGCAGCGCTAGCAAGCGACCGCATCACTCTGTTGTGATAACTGGTGGCATTTTTATTTACCGTGGCACCCGAGTACTAAACGCAGATAGAGAATATGGAGCAACAGTTGCCATGCGGCCTATACGCCCGTTCTTTTCTGGTAAAGGCCGATTCACACGATTTTCCGTTCGCCCGCTGCCGCGGCCGACAGCGCGCCTCTCAATGTGGTGACGCATGAATACGTAGTGCGCAGGCCGCGGGCGAACGGACCGTCGTGTGAATCGGCGTTAACGCATTATAGCTGAGGCAACCGCACGCAGACTGCCTGCACTGCCATCCCTATATAGGCGCACACTAATAACGCGTGCGAATAGAGATCAGAAGTAAAGAAACGTACACGGGACTCACCGTTCAGACGGCTCATCAAGGCTTAGCAAAACCGCACATTCTTCTTCGTTGCCTCTCCAGATGACAAGAAGTCGTAGCGCTACCTTTCTTCAGGGCTTTACCCGTTCAAAATCACCAGTGTTGACAGGGCGTAATTCTCGTCGTTGGTTTCCAAAACACACTTGTGTTCTTCATACACGTCCACCGCACGAGCACTCAAACAATGCTACGAAAACCCAAATAACACAAAACGTGACGACGGCTGCAGTTTTGCTTCGTTGAAAAAACCTACAAATGCGCTTTTTTTATTACTAATATTTGAATTGTGTTCGCAACAAAAACAAATTATATTTTTTAATTTTATTTCTTTATTAAATGCGAATACCAAAGCGCTTTTAGATACTTTTGCTGACATGTCGTTTGTAGAAGCTGCGATCCTGTGATCCCATCCCCGGGTGTCCTAGCAGACGACGGCGCAGACGACGCTGTTGACGGAATGCAATTTCGATTGACGGCAGCGAAAATCCCTTAAATGCGACAAAAAAGGCAAAGAAACGCACCGTATCGCAAACTGGTCCATATCAAGGATATGTTCGACGCGAGCGGTAGGACAAAGAGCAGCTGTGATGCATTACTCTACGCGACACTGGCATGGTCGACGGAGATCTACATAAAACAGAGCTTAAATGTGACCCGTACAAGCGGAAACTGTGATATCAACTGCGTTACGGAACTACGACGATGCTTGCTTCACACTTTAGCTTATATGCAACAGCGGCCCGCACTCGCCGCATCCTGTTCGAGTGTACTTTCACTAGCAAGAGCCCACATGCATGGAAGCCGACAGAAGCAACTGTCTTTTCGAGTTCAGATTGTTCAGAGAAATACGAGCAGCTTACTTTAGCACGTACTCGAATTCAAGTTCTCAGCCTGTGTGTCACGTACGGTGACGATGGCGTCGAGGACGAGCTTAAGAATCGCCTTAACGTGGCCGCAACGCAGCCGGTATCCCAAGCATTCGTGCGCTAATTGTTGTTCACCTGTACTGCGAACGTGCGCTCAGTCGCAGGCCAGCCGCTAGCTGCTCGATTTGCCAGCCTTGCGAGTACAATTCGCAAGTTTCTGAGCCAATCTTTGAGCGAGCCGAGCTTTCAGCTATGACGCTGCTCGCGAGCGCGCCGCGCGACGAGCTTCGGCCTGCTCCCTGGCTGCCGTATTCGTAGCTAAGCCTAGGAGGTTTCACTTCAATGCCAGAGCTGAGAGCGCTTTGAAACTGGCTAGCGCTGAGGTGCTACTCTTTGCATTGTAAGTACGTTTTATTGTGAACTATGTCTCGTAGTAAAATAAAGATATGTTCGGGTCCACCCGAACGGTGATGATGGCGTCGAGGACGAGCTTAAGAATCGCCGCAACGCAGCCGATATTCCATGCATACATGTGTGCTAAATTTGTTTACCTGTGCTGCAAACGTGGGCATAAAGGCTCGCTCAATCGCAGGCCAGTCGCTGCTCGATTTTCCAGCCTTGCGTGCGCGATTCGCAAGCTACGGAGCGAATCATTGAGCGAGCCGAGCTTTCGGCAACGACGCCGCCCGCGATCGCGCCGGGCGACGAACTGTGCGCTGCTCGCTGGCTGCCCTTGTCGTCGCTAAACCTAGCCGATTTCACATAGATGCTGTAGCTGAATGCGCTTCGAAACTGGCCAGCACTTAGGTGCTACCCTCGGCACCGTTTTACTCTGAACCCCGCGTCATAGGGAAATAAATATATGCTCGGTTTCCGCGACCCCTTCAGGAGCGGAGCTATAGCAGAGGCCAGGCGAACTCCAGAGCAGCAGCAAAGCGGCTATGGGAGGAAATTTGTATGGCTGTTATCGCTTCTACCAACAACTCAACATTGGCTAATGATACTCTATCCCAGAGCTTTGGTCGTGAACAAACAATACCAGTGCATTTTTCTGACGCCGGCATCCAGGCTGGCAGGCCGGCCCCGAGAAGCTAGCGCGCCCTTACGATTGTATGGCCGTAAGGGCGGAGGAGTAAAACAAGCACTGAACTCCCTTGGGGTATGCAGGAGTGGAAATGCCATTTTACTCTTTTGTCAAGAGGAGTGAACAGGACCTTTCACTCTTTCTCGTTTGTAGAGAGAGTAGATTGAGACCTGCAGGAGTAGCGAGGCTCTTTTACTCTTAATGCAGGAGTAGCAGTTCTTAGAGTGCAGGGGGTGGCAGAAATTTACGTGGGCGGATGAGAATGAGAAGTTTGCAGAGATACGGTGGCCGCAACTGGCAAAGGACAGGGTTAATTGGAAAGACATGGGAGGGGCCTTTGCCCTGCAGTGGGCTTGGTCAGACTGATTATGATTATGGAGTGTTGTTTTCTTTAACTGCTTCAGGATTGCAAGCGCCTCTTTTCTCCTGACCACCTCTCAGACAAAACCGTAAGCGCTGCCAAGCAGAAACGTTACTCCGTCTTTGCTCCGATAATTTTCTTGCGTAAGCTCCCATTAAACCCTACACTGTCTCCGACACTGCATCTTAATTCCCAACAGGGTCTATAATTCCGTCAGCCAGCCTCTGCCTCTTTCAAGTACGATTGGATGCCTCTACCATGGCAATTCGTCGCGCTCTAGTCACTTGTCCCTGATACCGCATGTCCGGGTACCAACATGCTCGGCTCTCCCTGAGAATTAGCACACACAAGAGCTCGCCTGTGACCAATGGAAACTGGTTACCTCGGGGTGGAAGCTAATGGTTCGGCTCATAATGCGGGGCAGCTTTGGAGCGTGCATTTATCCAACGTGGAGTACCTACGCTAGCGCCGTGAACACTGCAGAATAGACCCCCCCCTCTCCCCCCCTACCACAGGTAGAGGGTCCGCAGAACTTCGCAAAAGTCCGAAGAGTGTTGGTGGAGTTACTTGCCTTTCGGCTTTATGTCAATGGGAAGGTACCTGTCCATAGCGGCTGATATATGACTGCTTCCAGCCTAGAGAGAATGCGAAGAGGAGGAGCGAGGAGGGGGGGGGGGGGGGAGGTCTATACGGCAGTGTTCACGGCACAAGCGTAGGTACCCCACGCTGGTATTGCTTCCTGGGAGCCTCCCTCAACCACCAATCGGGCACCTTACAAGATCCTTGTGGGAACATTGCCTGTCCCTGCCCTTGCACGGCCCCTAGATTCTCCTGACCCACTGTGCGTGGGAGACGCCAGCCAGCGCTTGGCTTTCGACGTAAGAGCCCCACGCTCGAACGCAAAAATCCATCGTACTAAAGTTTGTTCTGCCTAACCCTGTCTCTAGCCCCAACTGGTGGTCTAGCCCGCGATGGTACAACACTTTCTTTTCCTTGCTGCCATGGCACCTCAACCTACTTTCACAACTCCCGCGACGCATCTCATACGAAGCTCTTAGCTTGATCTGCATCATTCGTTACGACAACAGTCCCAGATGCACGATGCCCTCAAATTATCACTTCAAGAATTTGGTATATCCCAAAACTAGCAGCCCCATCCTCCGATTTTACTTCTTTGTTAATCTGAGAACACCTCGATGACCTTGTATTCATTTCTACCTATCAGTATGCTGAAACACAAAGCGGAGCACGATTCATAACACACGGCTGGGATAGCATAGTTTCCAAACTACGCGGGTATATATGCGTTGTGCGTTATTCGTAGTCGTGTATGGATTGCATGCTCATGAAGTGAAGATTGATATTTAGGCAGGCCGACCTACAACTGCTGTTCTACATGTAAAAGAAAAACACAACGGTGACCAAGAACCCAGAATGCAGAAGCTGGTTACGAAGAGCCAAGCTACATTCGTTGGTAGTTCAGCTGGAAACGTGGCTGCGCGAGGTCTGTGACTAGCAACGTGCAAAGAATCGCAATCAGCGGCAGCATTGCAGAGGTTCTTCTGCCAATAGTATCATGTAAGTCTAGCCGTGAACAAGGAATTTACTACGATTACCGAGAATCAACTCGAAACACAATGTTGCACTCGAAAAGCACGTCAAAGACACGAAAGTGACGAAGAACGCTGATAATTCATGCATTTGGGAGATTAGACCCCCTTTATCCTGACTGGGCCCACTTGCTTCTGGTTCAGCATCACACCGCTGCAGCTTGTAGTAGGGACGCAGCGTTGTCTCGAACAATCTCTGGAGGAGTTGATCGTAAGCTCTGGCGAAGCGATAGTGCTTACTCACAGGAGTCGAAGCAAAAGCGAGGTTTAATGGTTCACGTGACTCGTAGTACTGTGTAGCTGCCCGTTGGGCGGAGCAGTACTCCAGGCCGCACAAAAGGCACAAGAATCCAGGCCTACGTGCGCATTTGAGGCACTCGCCGTGGAATGTAGAAGGTACAGCAATGCCTCCATGTTTCCGCCCGAAGGCGCGTCTCAACTTGGTGTACAGTGTGTTGTTACTGTATCGCGTCAATTTCAACGATCCATCGACTTCTGCGGGCACGCACCCGTCTGCATTGACACAGATCTTTACCTTTTTTTTTGTCGAGAGCCGTCTCAAGCTCTTCGAGTGTGTCTAGAGGGTTTGGTGCGACCGACACAGCGAGTCGCGATGTGAGCTCGCTTCGGAAGTAAACTGACAACGGCATAATACCAGGGCTCCACACAGTCAACGTTATGATATGCGCTAGCCTACCTGGGCTATTCTTATTCCTATGTTCTGCGTGTCTCGTGTCCAATGGCGCCGAAGATGCGAGGAAGGAAGAAATCAGGAATAGTGTCGTGTCCATCAGTGAGTCTACTCGACAAAGACGCTGGTCAAAGTAGTCACCGAGACTCAGTGCCAGCCACACGGCGACCATGGCAAACATGAGAGCTAGAAAAGCCAACTCGGAATGTCTCAGTACCTCGAAGAAGGTTATTTCTGCTATGCTGTTGTCTTTCCAAACGTAAAAGGTCTCGTACGTGAAGCGGACCGGGTGTGGAAGAAGGAAGAAAGAGGAAGTTTCTTCGTCCGCCTTGGCGAGCGCCATAAGCAGGTCCGCGGCGCCATCGATGGCAGCATTAACTGTTGTGGCCATTCCTGTGTACATCTTGATTTATATGGTTGCGTTGAGGGCGAGAAGCGCGTCCCTAATTCCTTCAAATACGCCCGGCGCACAGTTATGTTGAGATAATTTTCTGTCTGCTTGTGCAGGCGTGCAGGCAATTACGATGCGCTGTCCTGCGAACTCCTCCGCAAACGTCTTGTCGCAACACCTGTCGGGAAAGCCGTACTTCATAGACAACGCTGTTGCGCCAGCCAATGACAGGCGAATGTTTCCTTCTTTCGGTGAGGGTGCGGAGGCAACATGCCTTCCCAATGGGAAGCCTACCTTGGACACCACGGCATTCCTATACTTCGGCTCAGTGTCATCAACGGGCAACACGATCCAGTTTGTGATGTATACCCAGAAAGGATGCTTCCGAATGCGCTTCGCACACAACGCCTGCTCTCCAGTGGAGGTCAGCAGAAAAACTGTCGTTCTCACATTGTTAGCCGTGTTTTGTTTGAGCATTTGGTAAAATTGGTTACTTGGAAAAGTCCACAGCGTTGTTACCATTGGAATAACTCGAGATATGGGGTGCTCGAATATTTTCTTCTGGTTAGCGCAAAGCAGAAACGCCACGTCTTCACGAAATGACATCCAATATTCCATCGAAGTTGAAGTGCGTTCTACAGGATCGTGCCAAACCGCGATGGAGGTTGCAGACAGTCCACAGGTCGCTGTTGCTAGCAGAGAGAACAAGACCGAAACGAGGAGATGCATACTGCGTATCACTTCGAGGTCGCAGTGTCAAGTGCAAAGCGTGTTCTCCTGCCTTGCAGTCGAAGAGAACCGCGGCCATTCTCCTGACATCAATTCGAACTGCAGAAATGCAAATCACTTTTTTTTCCTATTGATTCGAACCCCGACCTGGCTGTGAACTAGCGCATTCTGAAGTGGGCACTAGGTGCTGTCGACGACAATGGCGAGCAAAAACAAATGAAAATAATTGAAAAAAAGTGACATCAGTCTTTTTGAAGAATGGTGCGCGCACAAAGTAATTACCTTAGCTTTGTCTGGGTTTCGCCGGACAGCGGGAAGGCTTTGAAAGGCGAATGTATTTTGAAATGGGACCCGACTTTCAGTCGCTCATCATTAATTTCCGAGTCAATATGAATGTACGTAATGCAGGCGCTGTAACCGGATGCAGCTTAAGGGCTGTAGTGACCGGCCCACAGAATTCCTTCGTGGCACAAATTAGTTCACTGTTCAAAGTTTTTCTTGTTAGCTAAAAGAAAATGTAACCTCCAGACAAATGCATGAAGTGTGGAAATGCATGAAGGGGGGCTAGTTGCTTTTGCATTGCCAAGAATTTAGAGCACAAGACAGGCCGAGAAGAGAGACGGCCACAAGAGAGTTATTGTTGCCGTCTCTCTTCTCGTCCCGTCTTGTGCGCTAAATTGTTGCAAATGCTTGACGAATTTTAGAAAATAGTTTTTTATGCGCCTGGCTAAAAAGGTCCACAAACTCATTTCGTTTATTGTTCTCAATGGTCGGCGGTGGAATAGAGGACGGCGAGGAAAATGGTGCATTGTGCTGAACTGTTCATCTTTTCTATCCCACTACAGGAGCTTTGCGCTCTTTTGAATGCAGGTTTTCTTACCACATTGAATCGGTAGTGGGCTGCATAGGAGGCAGCCAACGCGCTAGAATTTCTACATTATGGTTTGCAATCGACGAATTTTTTGTGTTTTGGCTTCATACACTCTTTATTACAAAGGAACTCTTGGTTCAATATGCGTCGCCCACGTGCAAACAATTGGATGCATTGTATACCAGCGAATAATTGCAACACTTTCTCGAATTTAGCCCCAAAAGTCCTCCACACGCAATGTTTTTCACAAACTGTTCACAGGGGCTGGACGGGGAGGACAGCGTCCGGGGATAGTGCCGTCGCTGTGTGTCCTCACATGAACACGTCACCACTTGGTCGGGCGCGAGCGCAGTGGCTGCGCCAGCGGAGCATAGGTGTGGTCTACTTCCACGCTGCACGCTGGAACGCAGTGTTTTTCGCGGCGAAAGCCTTTAAAGGCTCATGCTCGCGGTGTCCGTCCATGCGCTGGAATCGTACCAACTGAGCTCTCTCCTCAGCGCAGCGGCGCAACCTCCTCCCCTCCTTAGCAACCGGCGTGCCGGTGGTGGGCGCTGCTCAGCTTAGCAACCGTGCCTAGCAACGAGAGCGCGTGCGTCGGCAGGGGCAGCTGCACCGCCGCTCCTTCCCCAGACGTTTCGTTGCAGTCGAGTGAGTGAGACGCATGACTCCGAAACGGCCCACTGATTCCGCGCTAAGTGGTTCAGGGAAGTGGCAGTGGGTTGACCACAAGGCCTTCGCTAAGCACATTTTAGAATTTCCAGTGTCTTCGGTATTTTTTTTAGGAAAAAAAATGCGCAGTATCTGTCTTCCACAGCTGCGAAACCAATAGAACGGATGCTTGGAAAGCAGAGGGTAAAATTTGTAAATTGGTTTTTGAGCAAAGGAAATGCGCTGTATCTGTCTAACACATCTCGGTGGGCACCTGAACCACAGGGCAGGCGCATAACTGCCCTGTTGCAACAGGGGACGCCTGAATCGTGCTTTAAGCTACGTGGCGGAATTGAAAGATTTGCGCACTATGTTTTGGCATTGGCAACGTTGTGCCAGAAACGCTGCCACCTGCCAGGGTGGCAGGGTGGGTGAGTTCTTTACTGTGAATATAAAGACAAGCGGGGATTTCTTACCACTTCTGCGGGAGAATATCCCGTTCTTCTCGCTCGTAACGGCTCCCACAGCTGTGACAACATTGCGAAATACTTGCGCACACCTCATCTTTAAGAAACAGGCTTTGGTGCCGCAAGTCGAGAAAATATCCATCTATTTCTCCGGCCACAAAACTTCCTTCATGACAGTCAAGAACCGTTAATGGAATGTTGCCTGAAGAAGAAATGTGTGTGAAAAATTACAAGTTGCCTGTAATTGTACATACTTATCCTGCTCGAGTTCTTTCCCTCAATCTTTTCCTCACTTATTTCCCAAACCTGCCCTGAAAGTCCGGACAATGTGTCAAAATGGTAATGTTTTGCCTAAATGCAGTGTAGGACCGCCATTCATGCTAATTTTTGCGAATAGTAGCCCATTGTTCGTCCAATGCTGTATTGCTGCCTGGGTACATGGGCGCTGTGCAATGTCAGAGCAGGTGAAAGAACCCCAGGGGGCCAAAATTTGTAGCATTCTTTCAGACACAAACGGTCTATGATAACAGGGCTAATGGCAAATGCTCTCTGCCTGACGAGGGCCCGAGGGCCCGAAACAATTAATTCAAGCCCTCCACTACACTCTGTCAGGTCATCTGCTCATGCCGGATATTAAACCTGACACAACTTACCCTTTTCCTGGTGCAGTCCTAATTCAGAGTACAAGGCCGTCCATGGAGAGCAAGAAAAAATACTGAAAAAAGAGTCACAGAACACGTCTGCACTGGCAGGGCGCGTGCATATAGGAGTCAGCACAACGCGGCAGGTGAGCTGTAGGAAGCAGGCAGAAAAGCAGACGACAAACGCGGTGGCGGTGCCAGTGCACGGCCCAGAAGCAGACATCCCCGATGCATGCCATGTCGCATGCGCGTGCTTCCAAAAAAATTATCGGCCGACACTGACTCTGTGTTCGACTTAAGAGCGTTAGCTAAAGAAGCCTCAAGTGTGTACATCGGTGTGCACAGCAAACGTGGAGAACACCAAATCCAAACATCCACGGGTGTTTACTTTCCTGAAACATCCCTTCTAAGACACAACCAGGGCTATCTACCTCATGGAGTTTGCACTACTATTGCGATTTACAGCTACCTTCACTATATTAGGTGCATTTATTATTTATATCACTTGTAATGGGGCGACACGCGCAGTTAGTATGGACGGCCACAGTCCTTGTTCCAGCGGTGCCGCTCAGCAGGCCAGCGTTCGGAAGCGCAAAACCCGAACTTCGTCAGCGTCGGCTTCCTTCTTCCTCTTCTTCGTCGGCGCTAGCTGCCGGGACATCAAACCGCAACTCTCTTGCTTACAATACCCCCGGGATGAAAAGGCGCTATCCTGGCGGACTAAGGGCACGGGACGATAGCTGGATCGTAGTAGGGCTTCAGGCGGTCTAAGTGCACAATTTCACGGCCGCGACGGCGATGATCAGACGAAGGCGTAATGGGCTCGACGAGATAATTAACTGGGGATGTCTGCTGAACAACGCGATAGGGGCCTTGGTATTTGCTCAGCAGTTTTGTAGACTGTCCTGAGCTAGAGGAGGGCACCAAAGCCAAACCAAGGATTCAGGAAAATAGGATGGCGGCAGACCGGGAGAAGTGACGCGGGCGCTTTTCTGCCGGTGCGGGTCGTGAGAAGTAAAGGAACGGGCGAGTTGACGGCAATCTTCTGCATGCGCAGCGGCCTGAGAGACGGTTGTAAATTCGGACGAATGGGGGCGGTAAAGGGTACGGTGTCCATGATGGAGGAATGCTCGAAGCCGTAGAGAAGAAAATATGGGGAAAAATCAGTAGTAGCTTGCGTTGCAGAGTTGTAAGCGTAGGTAACGAAAGGTAGAACGCGGTCCCAGTGGGAGTGATCAGCAGAAATATACTTGGCCATCATATCGCCGAGGGCCCGGTTAAAGCGCTCGATCATGCCGTTCGTCTGCGGATGATACGAAGACGTCGTGCGATGAACGATACGACACTCCCGAAGAAGGGCTTCCACGACGCCGGACAAGAAGACGCGACCCCGACAGCTGAGCAATTCTTGAGGCGCACCGTGACGAAGAATAATGTTCTGAAGTATGAAACCGTCTACGTCAGAGGCGGTCGCAGCTGTTAACGGGGCAGTTTCCGCATAGCGCGTGAGATGATGAATGGCGACGATGATCCAGCGGTGCCCTGCGGCAGTGCTGGGAAGAGGGCCATAAAGGTCACTTCCAACACGGTCGAATGGCCGGGCTGAACAAGGCAGCGGCTGCAGAGCAGCAGGTGAGAGCGGTGGTGTGTTCTTGCCACGCCGACATTCCAGGCAAGAGCGTATGTACTAGCGGACAAAACGGTACATGCCCCGCCAATAATACCGAAGGCACAGGCGTGTAAAAGTTTTCAGCAGACCGGCATGAGCACGATGTGGGTCTTCGTGATAACTAGCACAAATTGCGGCGCGGAGATGCCTTCAAATCACGAGCAGCCATTTGCGACCATCGGGGAGGTAGTTTCGACGGTACAGCAGCTGGTCACGCACGGCAAAGTTATGGGCTTGACGACAGAGTGCTATGGAAGGGAGGCGCGCTGAGCGGTTGACTAACAAATCCAGAAGAGAAGTAATGCAAGGATCCTTGCGCTGCTCAGAAGCCATATCTATAGTGTCAAGAGAAGATGTCAGACCGGAACTAGATGGTGGGTCAGGATCAGTGGTCACAGGGGAGCGCGAGAGAGCGTCGGCATCGGAATGTTTACGACCGGAACGATAAATGACCCGAATGTCGTAATCTTGTAAACGGAGAGCCCAAAGAGCCAGGCGGCCAGGCGGATCTTTGAGTGAAGACAGTCAGCAAAGGGCATGGTGATCTGTAATGACATCGAACGGGCGGCCATATAAGTAAGGACGAAAATTTTTGATCGCCCAAATTATTCTTCGCCCAAACATTCTTTTTCTGTGACGGAATAATTAGTCTCCTCTTCTGTGAGTGTACGGCTGGCGTAAGCAACGACGTACTCATTGAAACCAGGTTTTCGCTGAGCTAGAACGGCACCGAGACCAATGCCGGTGGCGTCCGTGTGGAGTTCTGTAGGCGCGGAAGGGTCGAAATGGCGCAAGATCGGAGAAGAGAGAAGCTGGCGCAGCGTTGCAAAAGCTTCGTGGCATGCAAGGGACCAAGCCGACAAGTCGTGGCTACCAACGAGAAGTTGCTTCAGCGGGGCGATAACGGCAGCAAAATTCTTGACGAACCGGCGAAAGTAGGAGCGAAGTCCAAGAAAGCTTCTTATTTCTTTCAGGGATGTGCGCTTCGGGAAATCAGCAACTGCGCGGAGCTTGGCAGGGTACGGGAGTACTCCATCCATGGACATGACATCGCCTAGGATAGTCAGCTGTCGGGCACAGAAGCGACACTTTTTCAAGTTCAGCTGCAGGTCAGCGTCACTCAGACAGCGAAGAACACTCCAGAGGCGGACAAGATGAGAAGGAAAATCCTGGGAGAAGATGACAACATCATTCAAGTAGCAGAGGCATGTCTGCCATTTAAGCCCACGGCGGATGTTGTCCATCATACGCTCAAAAGTGGCAGGCGCGTTGCAGAGTCCGAAGTGCATCACATTAAGTTCATACAGCCCATCACGTGTGATGGAAGCTGTTTTCGGGCAATCGACGTCGGCCATCATCTGCCAGTACCCAGAGCGCAGATCCAGCGAAGAAAAGTACTCCGCTCCCTGCAGCCAATCCAGAGCGTCGTCTATACGAGGCAGGGGGTAGACGTCCTTCCGAGTAATTTTGTTTATCCGGCTTTAGTCTACGCAGAATCTAATGGAACCGTCCTTTTTCTTCACGAGCACGACCGGAGAAGCCCACGGGCTGTGAGAAGGCTGGATCACGCCGCGATGTAGCATGTCGTTCACCTGTTCATCTATGATGCGGCGCTCGGCGGAGGAGACGCGGTTGGGGCTTTGGCGCAAGGGTCCATGGGTGCCAGTGTCGATATTGTGGCGAACCGCTGTTGCACGATCCAACGGCGCTTGAGGAGAGTCGAAGTATGCGCGGAAGCGCTGCAGCAAAGCGATGAGCTGGGCGCGGTGGCGAGGTGGTAAAGCGGCATCGACAGAATGAGAAAACATATCCGGGGAGGACGGGTCGGCGACGTCGGCGGAAGGAGTGAGGGCGTTGATGTCATTGGCGTCAGGGTCATCAAGGACAGAAGAAGCGTCGTCGAGATCGATGACATCAACTATGCCAAGCGATTCTCCCCGAAGTCGAGTGGCGGGGAAAGGCAACGGGTTCGCGACGTACAGGGCGCCACAACCACCAGAAAGTGTGAGCACGGCATGAGGGAGCATGACAGATTTTGCGGTACGCACAAAGACTAGAGGGTGAATAAAGGACTGTAGCGTCAGAGAGCGCAGCACAAGTCAGCGGCACGAGATCAGAAGAGAAAGCTGGCACGTCGACGTCGTCAGCGGCGAGAATAGGCGCGTCGTTAACAGGGGAGGCGTCCAGAAGAGCATCACACAGCGGCGACAAATCAATTTGAGCACGTGCACAGTCAATGATGGCGTGATGCGCGCTCAGAAAGTCCCACCGGAGGATGATGTTATGAGAGGAGCGGGTGAGAACGAAGATCTCAATGGTGTAGGAGAGGCCTTGGATGACGAGGCGGGCAGTGCACGCTGCCAGAGGGCGAATGGGGTCAGCGCTGGCGGTGCGAAGCGAAAGGTCAGAAAGCGGCGTCATTACTTTTTTTAGTTTGCGGCACAAGATGCGACTAATGATGGACACGGCATCACCAGTGTCAATAAGCGCGCCAACAGTAACATCTTCAACGATCACTCCAATAACGTTCATAGGAGCCGTGATAGGGCTTGAGATGGTCGTTGACGGCGCATTACCTGCCTGCGGAACTGCGGCGCCTAGTTTTCCGCTTGGTTTGTTGCTGACCGGCGGCGCATAGGAGAGAGCGAATGGTGTCGAGAAGACGGCGACGGATGGCTTCGGTTGTAGGAGTCGTAGCGAGACGGAGAGGGAGTCTGAGGCGGCAGAGTAGAAGAGACCGGGACGGAGGGCAATGGAGCGTCGTACGAAGGCGAGAGTTGTACGAAGGCGAGCGTCGTACGATCCGTCGTACGACGGATCCGCGCGTGCGGCACCAGCCGGCCACATGACCAGAGAGACCGTAGGCATAGCATATCGGCCGGTTATCTGGAGTGCGCCACGGATTCATAGGGCGGGGACTAGTGCGAGGCAAAGGACGGTGAGTGAGTGGCAGTGCCGGCGCGAGCTGCTGCTGAGGGTACACTGTGACAGGTGGAGCATAAGTCGGAACAACCGGCTGAGGGCGTGGCCGGATGACTGCTTCAGCATATGTAAACGGTGCAGTGACCAGAGGAGGTGGATTAGTGGGGGGCACGACCTCAGCTACCTGCTCCTGGATGACACGCCGAATAGAAGGCGACAGCGATGGCGTTGGTGCGGGTTGGCTGGTAACCAGCGATATTTGACGGGCGACCTCCTCCCGCACAAACTGCTTGATGTGCTGAGGAAGGGTCGGCTGATCGTTAGGAGGACCGCCTACCGGCAAACTCGAAAGGTAGTCGTCAGGGCAAATGGCACGTCGGGTGACATGACGCTGTTTGCGGAGCTCGTCGTAGCTCTGACACAAAGAGACGACGTCGGAGACTGTTGCGACGCAAAGTAGCAGATCCCACCGCTGTTCACCAGTTGTTGGGACGCAAGGTAGCAGATCCCACCGCTGCTACCAGTTGTTACGTCACCAAGGGGGCTCGTCCGGGATGAGGGAATGGTCTGAACTTCAGATGGTTAGAGATTACAAAAACAAGCAGATTTAATGGCAAGAAACCAAGACACTTATTTACAAAAACAGAACAAGGAATCAAAAGTTAAGAGTTCATAGCGTCGAGCGTCTGGATGAGCCTGATACCCAAGGCTCAGAGCCACTGGATGAACCTATTACCGTAGGTCCAGAGCCACACTGGATGAACCTATTACCGAGGGTCCAGAGCGTTCGTGCCCACTTTGGTCGCAGGTTATATAGCCCAAGACTCCGCCCCTGCACCAGGCGACATTCCATCGCGACACAAAAGATCGGTACCAGCACCGCCATCGAAGACCTGTTGAGCCCCCTCACTAGGCGGTAACTCAGCGTGGCACAAAAGATCGGCACCACACGTCACTGCCAACTAAGACACCTGCTTAGAGCCCGCACGTGGGAACTGGCGAGTCCGCATTCCTAAGTCCGCAGTCCGCATTCCTATAGCATTGTGTCGTGTTGACGTCACAGCTGCAGCTGCGCAGGCTTCCTCTGATTCGTTCCGGGTTTTTTTTTCAAGACGAGGGACACCCTTTCTTCTCCTGTCGTCGGTTGCTTCTCGAAGGGAGGTCGTTTTCGCCGAGCCGAGTGTGGGAAGAGCCTCGTCGGCCACTTCCCAGAAAGCCACCCTTTTTCGTGAGGTCATCGTGGGGTCAAGTTGAAGTCAAACGACCCGTCAAAATTGCCGCTACGTTGAATCTCCCTCCGTTTCATCTCAGGTCTCAAGATGGGTCGTAACAGCTACCTCCCCCGCCAGACGAGTCTCGGCGAGTAGCAGTCATCGCTGCTGCACGAAGAGACGACTTGCAGAAGCGTGCCAGAAGTATGCCAGAAGCCCTCTGCCGCTCGCAACGTGGTCTTCTATTACGCCGGCCAAATTCTTTGAGGCGTCTCTGAAACTCCAACCACATGCGCAAGCAAGCACTCAACTTTCCTCCGAGCAAACCAGTTCCAAAAGAGGGTGCTATAATCCGGTTAGTATAGCCATTGTGAATAGCTCACACTGAAAACTCCCAGGACCTACGCAAGCTGAGAAAACCCGAACCTGCTACTCTGCACCCTCACTTTCAAAAACGCACGAAAGAAAAACAAAAAAAACTGAGTAGCAATTTTGGTTACATGAAGAGCATTCCGGACTGCTTAAAAAGAACAGCTAAGAAGTCCGCGTCCCTTACTGCATGTACAAAAAAAAGTAAACAGCTCCAAAAGCTGCATAACTGAGTGAAAATCCTGTAGTCCACTAACACCACTCAGCATTACCACTAAAAACTGGAAACTCCCTGCACCCCTGTCTCGTTTTTTTTTTCAGTGAGTCAATGGACAAAAAAAAAGAGGCAAACACTTATTCCCTGAATTGGACATTCTTTAGCCGCGCCCTGCGCGGTCGTGGTCGGATGGCCGGTCTACAAGCAGGTGCTTCAAGAAAACTGCGGGGTTGATTGGTTCCGCCTCGGCTCGACCTTCTGCGGATAGGGTGCCTCCTCCATTTCTTTGTCTCTGCCTGCCGCGACCCCCTTCGACTCACGCGCTCTCTGTGGCGCCCTTTTGTGTGGCTTTCGCGCCCTATTCTTCGTAACGCTAGTAACGCGTAGCATGCGTCACGTGTCCAACGACCACACCGTCTGTCCCTCTTTTGGCCCGCAAGGGCAGTCACCTGGGCTTTCATCGGGCCTATCCGCCTGCCGGAAAATTTCACTGATTTTCCTTTTCGCACACTAGCTTTCGTGGTGCCGTCCCTTGTTGATCTGCCGGCCTTTGCATCAGCATCAACACCTGCACTGGCACTTCTCAATTGCTTGTCGCGTTCGCGATGTTTCTTCGATGGACAATGGTGCCTTCGGCCTGCAAGGGCAGTCACCTTGGCTTTCCTCGGGCCCAGCCGCCTTCGGGAAAATGGCACTGTTGGTTTTCCCTTTTCTTTCACAGTTTTCGCGGTGCTGTCCCGAGTTAATTTGCCGGCCCTCGCATCAGCATTAACACCTGCCCCAGCATTCCTCATTCGCTTGTCGCGTTCGCGGTTTTTCCTGCGTAGCGACGCTACTTGGGCTTCGCTCACAGTGCCAGGCGGCGGCTCAACTGACGAATCGTCCATTCCTGTGGTTTCGTCTGAGCACCCAAGCTCATTTTCCGGCTGTCTTTTTATCGGGGCAGCCTCCTCCTCATTCCGGGCAACAGAAACAATCTCGTCTGTACGGCACTTTTCAGCGAACGTTGCGCTCTTGCCTGGCGCTTCACTGCTACCGTCAGGCGATTCCCTTTCACTCTTTGTGCCGCTTTGTGACCTAGCTAGCACTAAGAAATCGTCCACGTAACGGAAAATGCGTATGCAGCATCCGGCCAAATCACTCTCAATTTTCATATCAACCCGGCTTCGATAAATGTCGCTTAGAATCATGTCTGTTGGCAGTATTCGCCTAGGAGTGAAAAGCCCCTTTTAAATTACAAGTCCTTTCATTCTAAGATCGTAAAAAGCGGTATTGTTACGGGATGCTTAGGCATGGCAGTGAAGAAATCTTGTGGTCATAAAATGATGTCTAGTCTCTTAGCCCAGGCAAACAGATGTAGGGAAGCTGGTTTCCCGGATTCAGTGCTCGTTTCGAGTGCAGGCAAAGTCCTCCGTGCACTGAAATCGCCTGCAAACACGTCTGGGCAGCAGAAGGGATCGGAAGAAGGAAGAAGAAAGATAGTGGTTATGCCGTATGTCCACGCGCTGTCGCACCGGATTAAGAAAGTAGGGAGCAAGCATGGGGTAGAAGTTCTGTTTTCTGCTCCTAACAAGCTAGAAAGAGTGGGAGCGGCGGTTCAAAGAAGGCATGAGGGGCGTAGAAGAGATGCTTGCAACATCAATCATGTGGCAAGATATGTTCCCTATAAGACTGGCGTAATTTATCAGATCCCCTTGTCCTGCGGCCTAACCTACATCGGCCAGACTGGCCGCTGTATTAATGTGCGGCTCATGGAGCACCCTAATTCTTTAAAGAACAAGGAAACAAACCTAGCAAAGCATTGTTTCACATGCAAATGCACGCCGTTTTTTGGTGATACTGATGTGTTGTTTCGTCATTCTGACCAGCGCACTAGGGAAATTGCTGAAGCCTTTCACATTAAAAGGAAAGATAAAGGGTGCGTGAGTGCGCCATCTGTAACATTATCTGCAAAGGAAATGAAAATGCTACACAGTGGATAGTGGTTCTGTGGATACACACGTGCTTTTAAAGCGGTTTTTACCTTTTTTTAGTACTATGAGATTGTTGACATTGCGCTTGTGCGCTGTTTTTTCATGTTTGTTGTTTTCGTGTGTGTATATAATGACATGCTTCTTCCTAATAAAAAATCAGTTGTAAGTTCAGCGCTGTGTGTGTCTTCTCTCCTTCTTGGTCTGTGTGTGTTTGCGCTGTTGAACCATCACTATGAATCTACACCAACTAGCCCAATCTGCAGTTGTTCTAAAGTAGTAGTAGTAGATTTCGTGTTGGATTACGCTGGGCACGCGTCAGAATAACGCGCGCGTCCCGCCATCAGCGCGGCAATCGCGCCCAAAAACGCGCCATGCGGTTCCAGCGTTAGAGTGCTTGCGTCTGTACTTGTATGGTACGGTCATGTCGTATTCGTTTAGCCGTAGCCTACCTACATCTTACGAGGTTGGCGAGCCAGCGAAAGGCGTGACAATTGGTAACAGCTGTCGAAGGCTCCCCATGAAGGTATGGCCGTAATTTCGATGTTTCCCAGATGATGCCGAGACATTCGAAGTTTCATTTGGCTCTCGACAAACTCCGGTTTACGTATTCGATGATCCGTTTTTGAGTTGCCCTGATTTCGGTCACTATAGCACCTGAGCCTACGTCGCTGGAGGGGGTATGGAGTTCCGTGACGGCATTTCATCCAAGTCATCTGGAATGGGAACTCCGTGGAGGAGGCGACTAAAATCTGAAAATGTTTTGCGCTGCGATGCCTCCCATGGGAAAGTTGTGTCTGTCTGGTCCTGCGCTGGCAGGAAAGTGACGGTACCTCTTGTTTTCTCGGTATCAGGCAGACATCCGGAGTGGTTTACAACGTAGAAGGATGGATAGCTGGGCGAGTTTGTAATAATACATCGTGGGAGGGAACAGCGCGAACAAGACGACAGACGAAGCAAGAGGACACAACGTGTTTACAACGTGTCCCAAAAACTTGCGTACGGTGTAAGTGAAGTGGAACTTCTTCTTTTTGGAATGCTCCTAGAGGAATTTTTTTTCCTTGGTGGACCAATTGAATGCGTCGAAGCTTATCCTCGAAGTCGAAGCGCAGACGAAAACATCGTCAAAGTTGATCAAACACGTCTGCCACTTCAGGTCGACATGCACGGTGCCCACGATTCGTTGTAGTCTCCTTTTCAGGGCACACTCCAAACAGAATGAGCTTGAATACATGGAGCCCACCCAGAGCAATAAGCACTCTTTTTCGCCTTCCCGCTCAATTTGCGAATATCCCCACCATAGGTAAATAAAAAAAAGCCTATTTGGGGTGGCAGAGGTGATCCAGACCGTCGCCGATAAGTGGAATGGAATAAAACGTCATTTTTTAGTGATCGTTTTCTTCTGGTGGCAGGTACGTAGAGTCAGGTTATCATGTTCATAAAGAACTCTGGCTCGCGGCTTTAGGCGGCCACCTCGTAGCTGCGTAGGACGATCTTGTCGAATTTTAATATGAGCAACCTCCCCCTTAAATATAGCTGCTTTCACTATTCCTCACGGGAATTGGCGAACTTCTCAGCGGAATTTCGTCGTTCTTCTCAGCGGAAAAACAACGTTCCTGCGTACGGCACTGCATGCTTCGGACACCTCCTGTAAGCCGATATTCGAGACTGCGTAGGTCCTTCTTCACTGAAGTTACACCTATACACCAAACCAGCTGACGGCAACAAGGTCTTCCATCACAGTTCGGGGCTCTTGAGTTCAATTCGAGCGTGAGGACGCAAGAACCTTGCCCTCACCTTCACCAGATGCCACGCGTGGTTCTTGGCATCTGAACAGGAAAAACCGCAGGGCGTTGATGGCAGACGCCGGTAAGTCCCAACCCCAACCCGGGTAAGTTCGTCGAGCCCCCTGAGGAATAGTGAAAACCGCAGCGTTTGAGTGGGATGTTGCTCGACGACGCAGTGGACGAGACCTTTCTACGCCGCTACGAGGCGACCACCTAACGCCGCGATCCACCGCTGTTTACGAACATTGCGTCCTCACTCCCGTACCTGCTACCCACAGAAAACAATCACACAAAAAAGACGTTTGTACCCTTCCGCTTGTTGACGACGCTCTAAATCACCTCTGTTAATCACCTTCTCTATTGAGGCATTCCGCCCCATCTCCCTGCATTGGCAAATTCTATGAATGGGTCGTTCACACCTGTCTCAAAAACTATATTGAGGCTAAAAACCTCTTTCTCCCATACATGCTCGGTTTCCACCCCGGACTTCCCGCCCAAGACGCCTTTCTCTTGCTCCAAAACGATGCACTCACGCGCATCCCATCTGGGGGCGAACGAACAATTTATCCTCACCCTGGACATCAAGAGAGCATTAGTCAGAATCTCCCGTACAGACATACTGAACGACCTCAGTCATATCAACTGTGGCACCCGCTTCTGTTAGTATACCACTGGCTTCCTCTCCAACCACACTGCCACAATCGTCATGGCCACCACGCGATCCCAAACCTTCGACACTCCTTATAAGGCCACCCCGTTGTCCTCTTCCTGTCTTTTTTATATCGTTATGGCCCCTTGGACCGACCAACTAATTGCTCAAGAAGACATCGGGTACACCTTGTATGCAGACGGTATTACGTGATGGCCTATTCAGGGCTCCCTCGCTGCCAAGGAAAAGGCTCTTCAAAAAGCCATCCTAACCGTCGAGGATTTCGTCACCAGCACCGGCTTGCAGTGTACCCAGGAAAAACCTCAGTCATTCGAATACACGGACTTCCCTACAAGCTACATGGCCCATCCTGCCTCCGAATCCATGACCGTCTCATTGCGGAACACCTGATTATTCGAGTCCACAGCCCCTGGGTAGAACACAATGGCAAACCCACCTACAGCCTCCATACCCTCAGCACTTCGGTTCTCAACATCACCCGATGGCCCGCCACATAGCGGGGCCCAGAAAAGGCATGCTCGAAGAGGACCCTCTCCGACTCGTCAAGGCCCTTGCTATCAGCTACTTCCACCTAACCAAGACCAACCATACAAGGCTGAGGTCCTAATGCGCACACTTTTCAAAACCGCTCTCGGACTCTCGGTGATTGTGGGCATCCGCAAAACCTTCGATAGAATCCAAGATGCGGCCTTCTACTCCCAACGCAGGCGCTCACTCCCTACCTCTCCGGGACGGGTCAACCTCCAAAACATCGGGGATCCCCAAGCAACCTAAACACTCGCCCTCACAGCAATATTAGCCCCCCCCCCCCCATCATCCGCACCCACCTTTTATCCCCAAACACAAGCACTATGAACTCCAAAAGGCCAGGAGACAAGTCCGACTGCGGCATCTGCGAAGGCAATACGGGCATGATTCTAGCGTTGTCTACGTTGACATCGCTTTTTATGCCCACCCACAGACGTACGCCTGTGTTGTCGTAGACAGTACCAACATTCCACTTCTGGTAGCCTCGGTCCGAGCCCCAGACGCAACCGCCGCTGAAGCGATCGCCATCGCCCTCGCCATAAAAATAAATGATGCCCACTCCAACAGCGCTCACATATTCACGGACTGTCGAGCCGCCAGTCGAGCGTATGAAAGCGGTCGCGTCCAACGAATGGCGATAGGCTTCGTGGGACATTCTCCATCAAGACCACGTGATCATCTGGGTGCCCGGCCACGAGGGCTTTGATGCCAACCTCATGGCGGACACCTTAGCTCGAGAGTATACTCACCGAGTGGGGCCATCCCCTGCGGCGTTGTACCGCCTCAGCTCCCACTTCGCCACCGGGCTGTAAATACAATGCCTAGACACCTGTACCTTCTGCCGAATCCCTCCCTCTCCTCTGTATACTCCTGCTCCCTATGACGTCTTCAAACAAACACCTGTTTCAGACTACACTATTTACATCGCCAACGCACAGCACTTTCTGAAGACAAATGTCCATGGTGTAGGGACACTTCAAAACTAAGACATATCACATGGACGTGTCCCCAAAAAATCCACCATCTAAAGTCGTGTGATGCAGGTCTAGAGCTCTAGGGCTGTAGGAGGTGGAGTTGACCAGCGCATGCCTCGACGACAAGGCAACGCTCCTTCTCATCGCCAGGAGCTCGGCAGGTACCTGCACTCAGCGCCCACCCACATGCGGAACACACCCAACATCATCTTCAATAAATGTTTACGAACTCACTCCTCTCCTAGACAGTTACTTCAAATTTTTCGCATTGTGAACACTGTGCGCTCGATGTCCCCGCAAAATAACAACTCGCAAAAGCTCCGCGGCAGCACCCTGACAACAGACAATGTAAATTGCCAAAAAAGTTGAGCACGAGTTCGTAACAAAGCCTGTACCCAATAAAAACAGGTGGACGTCAGTAGTCGCATCACAGCACCATCAATGGGGGTTGTGGCTGCTAACATCAATATGCCATTCCAGCAGCGCTTTAAAATATAGCGGAATAATCCGTGTCGCGCCTTAATAAACGTGCACCAGCTATTCTTGTGCTCTCGAGCCGTATTCCTTGCTCGCCATACAAGCGGAGCTTTGGGAGTGGCACGGCTTAACGCGTTCGCATCGTCGCGCATTTAAACTTTAACTTGAAAACTTTATTTGCAACGACTCGATGGGGTCATGACGCGAAAAAGCTGCCATTGGCATCTTGAGAGTGCCTGATGCCCGTACAAGGCAACAGCATATAGGCAACAGAAAACTCTTAACAGTCGTGAACGGTTTCACTTTCACACTAATTGACTGATCGAAAGATATTGCAATACAATTCCGCAAGAAATCATACAGTATGAAAAACTGAATTGGAATCAAACTACAGTGAATACCATTCGGTGCACAAAAACTGGGATGAGAAAAAAAAGGTTCACGCGTTTGTTGTATGCCACGTGTGCTTAAGTCATAATTTTCAGACAGAAATTTGTGAAGCAAGCATGGCAAGTTGTGTGTAAGTGACTGCAGCATATAATTTGTATCTCTGCGTGTTATCAGCCATGTCTCAGATCCACGGGTGCAACAATTACTTTTCTGTTTCTGCAACTCCGCAAGGAATTTTATTAGGCTCTTCGACTTTTCTTCACAAAATAAGTATGAGTACAGAGACGAAACTCATCAATTTTTAAATGCTTGTCATGTTATATCATGTGACTGGTGGTGCAGTTGAATGTAAATAGGAGAGTTTTGAACTGCAACGAAGTCCTTTCTTTTCAAGAAGGAACAGTGTATGAATATTTGTTTGCGTGGTTGTGGCCCAAACCAGTGCGCAGTAAATTATGTGAGAGGAAAACAATGCATGATAAATTTGAAGGTTTGCTGAATGGGGAAGAAAAAAACAGCACAATGCTTGTGCGCCGACTGATGTAGAGTGTCTTTGAAAATGATTGAATGTGATGAGTCCATGACATGTCAGCAGCGAAGGTCACGCGAAGAATTTGTTCTTAACAATTTCTAAGGGTGTATCTCCGAGAACCATCGTTTCTTCTATCTGTTGCAGCTTGCCTGTAGCCATGAATATCTTGGCCTTATATTTATTGCTATTTATTTTTAAACAACTCTCATTTGACCGATTCCCAATCACTGCACGCTCTTGTTTGGCTTCTCCTACTACTTCGCCTACATTTTTACCAGTGAAAAAGGTGCTCCTGTCGTCTGCGTAAAGCACGTATATTGCATTGTTTTCCTTTTGCACGATATCGCTGACATTGATGTCGAAAAGAACGGGTCCTAGAATACTACCCTGTGGCACACCGGAAGTCAGCAATCTGTGGGATGAGTTGTTTTCAGCGATGGAAACTCGCTGCTGACTATTCAAAAGAAAAGATCTAAGTAAGGCGGAACCAACTTCTCAGAGAGCATAATTGAGCAGTTTGTTTAGTAATATTTCATGGTTTAGGCGATCAAATGCTTTGCTATAGTGAATGAGAATTGCGAATGTGAGCTTGCCTTAAAGGTGCACTGAAGAGGATTATGAACTGTCTTTTTGCCGCGGGAACTCGATCTACACGTTTCTAGCATCCTTAGAAACTGCAACTTATTGCCCTGTATTGCCAAGTTTCCTAATTAAATTGAATTAACGTCCGGCTCCCGCCCTTTTTTTTTAATTCTGCCTCGTACGATGGGCGGAGTCGACCAACGCTTGAAGTTCCTTTCAGCCAGCTCCGAGGAGGCTTTGCTTTCGTTTTATTTTGTTTTTTAGGTTTCCATGAATAAATAGTTTCATTCGCAGATAATATATCCGCAAAATAAGCCCGCAGAAATAAAAATACGCGCGGACTATTTGCTACTACGGACTACTACGTATTACTCCGCCGATGGCAGAGCGGCAAGCCGCCACGGGACTGGGTGAAAGGCACTCCACGCGTTCGTCGACTCCGCCCACCGTACGAGGCAGAATTAAAAAAAAAAAGGGCGGGAGCCGGCCGTTAATTCAATTTAATTAGGGAAATCGGCCATACAGGGCAATAAGTCGCAGTTTCTAAGAATGCTAGGAACGTGAAGATCGAGTTCCCGCGGCAAAAAGACAAGTTCAGATTCCTCTTCAGTGCACCTTTAATCAATATTCAAAATTATTAATTGTTAATAATGCTGTTTTCTTTGACCTGCCATTGCAAAAGCCATGCTGACCACCTGAGAGCATGTTATGTTTAAAGAAAAAAGCTGTTCATTCGCAAAAGAACAATCTTCTCTAAACCCTTATAAAATACAGGAAGCACTGAGACTGGTAAATAGTTATTAACATCATTTTTTTGCCGCCTCTATCAGATTTGGCTATCAAGCAAGCAGCCTGATAACATGCCAACGCCCCTTCTTCTTTTCCCTTTATCTCGCTGCAGCCGCAGCTATAAATCTATGCGCAATAAACGACCGGGCGTCTTTTCTGGCCTAGCTACTGATGTGTCGCGTCTCTGCATGAAGCGATCGATACATAGTGTCAGAAGTGGCCCGGTGTGCCCAGCTAGATTATTCAAGCAGCCGAAGCAATGGACATCGTGAAAACGCCGGGATCACTTCAGTTGACTGGGAACGTGAGAAGAAACTGGCTAATATTCAAGCAGAAGCTGCAACTGTTCCTGACAGCGACGTCGACCGCCACCCCAAAGTCAGCAGCGGTCAAAGCAGCGATCCTTCTTAGCGCTGCCGGCGACGAGGCACTGGACATTTACAACAACTTCAGCTACGCAAAAGATGAGTCCAAAAATGATTACGACACGCTGCTCAAGAAATTTGACAGTTACTTCGACAAAAAGAAAAACGAAGCCTACGAGAGGCACGTATTTCGTATGAGGGTGCAAGGTGAGTCCGAGCCATTTGAGCCCTTTGCACGAGACCTCAGAACGCAAGCTAAGCTCTGCAATTTTGGTGGCCTTGAGGAATCCATGGTACGAGACCAGATTGTTTTCGGCACTAATAGTACCCCGCTCAGAGAAAAAATGCTACGAGATAAGAGTCTCACATTGCAGAAAGCAGAAGAGATGTGTAAGGCAGCGGAGATTGCCGCGCAGCAAAATGCTACCTAGTCCAAAGGCGACGCCCACGTTGACTATGCCGTAAGAAACCAGCCTGGTAAAGAAAGGCGGATTCGATGCAAGCAGTGCAGCCAGGCGCACGCGCCGCGAAAATATCCAGCTTACGGGAAACGCTGTTACACTTGCAACAGAATGAATCATTTCTCGTTGTGCTGCAGAAGTCGCCAAGTCAGCCAAATACAGGAAGAGGTAAAAAGCGATGAAAACTTCCAAGTTTTAGATGTCAGCATATGTGGTGTCAACAGGCAAGCAGGGCTAGATTGGACAATGCAAGGCCAGATTGCCGGATGCGTCATCAGTTTCAAAGTCGACACGGGCTCCCAAGCAAACCTTCTTCCGCTCAGCGTCTTGCGACGCATCTGCAGTACAACGCCCCTGCGCAAGAGTACAGCGGTTCTGACTGCTTACAAAGGCAGAGTTATCAAGCACGTGGATGTCACCACGGCATCACTGCTCCTGAACAAAGAGGATTCTGAACAAAGCCAAGCACGAGGCGAATTTTGTTATCGTGTAAAAAGGCCGACAAGCAATCCTTGTCTTTAACACGTGCCTGCAATTGGGCCTCATCCCAACAGTTGTCGATGCCGTTAACAAGCAAAATGGGCATGAAACACCAGAGCAAACGGCCCCGCACCTTTTCAGTGGAACCGGCTGCGTCAAACGACACTACAAGTAGGTCCTGCGGCCCGGTGCGGTACCAGTGGTACAACCAGCTAGGAGGGTACAGTGGTACAACCAGCTAGGAGGGTACCCTTCTCACTAAGGAAACTACTACGTGAAGAGCTGAACCGCATGGAGAAGGCGTCCATCATCAAAAGGGTAGACGAGCCCACCGAATGGGTAAGTCCCTTGGTCATAGTTCGCAAAAAGAATGGAAGCCTCCGGGTGTGCATGGACCCAAGAGAAATTAACAAGCACATCATGCGTGAGCACTACCCTATGCCCGGACGTGAAGACCTTGAGTGCGAATTGTCAGGGGCGCGACTGTTTTCCCGCCTTGACGCCAACTCCGGCTTCCACCAAATACCGTTAGATGAAGCCACGTCGCGGATATGCACGTTTGCGACTCCGTTCGGCCGCTACCGATTCCATCGGCTCCCTTTCGGTATTTCGTCTGCTAGTGATGTCTTCCAGAAGACGCTCGCAGAGATCTTCGGCGGCCAGCCAGGGGTACATGTATATGTTGACGACGTGCTAATCTGTGGCAGCAGCAAGCAGCAGCATGATGAGCGCTTGCGAGCAGCACTGAGAAGGGCAGAGGAAGCTGGTCTTACGTTCAACCGTGAGAAGTGTGACTTCGGTGTTAAGAAAATAACATTTCTTGTAGACGTCATCAGTGAACATGGCATACTGCCGAGTTCTGATCTAATTTCAAGCATTCAAGCTATGCCATACCCGAATGACAAAAATGCAGTACGCAGTAATGCCTGGAGTCGTTAACTATTTCCGCAAGTACGTGCCTCGACTGAGCGATAAAACGTCCCTACTTCGCAGCTTCATGAAAGAGAACGTCGTTTTTGACTGGAGTTCGGTTCATGAGCGTGAGTGGAAAGAGCTCTGCGCAGCATTAACAACGTCTCCTGTGCTGGCCTTCTTCGACGTGAAGAAAGAAACCAAAATTTCTGCTGACGCATCCGGGCTAGGGTTAGGCGCAGCATTGTTGCAGAAGCATGGCAGTGAGTGGCGCCCAGTCAAGTACACTTCGCGAGCGCTCACCGATAGCGAAACACGGTACTCGCAAATCGAGAAAGAAACCTTGGGCATTGTTTTCACATGCGGAGAGTTTCACCAGCTGGTATACGGCCGGAGGATTGTCATTGAAACTGATCACAGACCTTTGCTGGCAATCGCGAAAAAGGCAATCGGAGATATGCCACCAAGGCTGCAGCGTTTCTTTATTCGTCTTCTTCGTTACGACTATGAACTGCAGTTTGTTTCTGGCAAGGACCTGCTGTTGGCGGACATGCTGTCCCGTGCTCCTGCCCTTCGTGCCGGCCTGGAGTCAACCGAAGACGTCGACGTTCATGCTGTACAGGTCCTCTCAAGCATAGTAAGCACACCAACAAAACGGCGCCTGCAAAGTGAGACTTTAGCGGATCCATACTTGAGGAAAGTCTTAGAGCAAGTGGCACAAGGAACTAAGATTGAAGGAGAGTTGAAGCCATTTGCAGCAGAACTATCGGAAATTGATGGAATACTGCTGAAAGGATGCAAAACTTTCGTACCGAAGACAATGAGAGTGGAGATGCTGCAGAAGTTGCACGCGGGACATCTTGGGCTGAATAAAAGTAAAGGCAGAGCTCGGGGCCTGATCTTCTGGCCAGGAATGGGCAGTGCCATTGAAACGCTCATTCGCAAATGCAGCGCATGCCAAAAGTACGCCTACAAGTAGGCATCTGAGCCTTTTATTTTGTGGCCAACACCCAAGGTGCCATGGCACCGGGTGGGAATCGACCTTTTTCATTTCGCTGGTGGCATGTACGTAGTGGTGTTTGATGCGCATTCAAACTTTCCAGATGTTGAGAAACTCGCCGTCACCACAGCGCGCGAAGTCGTTACAAAGGTTGCGTCTATTTTGGCGCGGTACGGAATTCGTGCCCAAGTGTGTACCGACAACGGACCTCAGTTTGCTTCCCAAGAGTTCACGGAGTTTGCACGGCGCTATGACTTTGTCCATATTGCTTCGAGCCCAGAATTTCCGCGGTCAAATGGTTTGGCCGAGAAAGGAGTACAAATAGTGAAGCGCATTATGAAGAAAACTGCAAAGTCTCGGGACGACTTCTGGATGAGTCTTTTATCATATCGCGCGTCCCCATTAGAGGAAGGACAATCACCGGGAGAATTGTTGCAGGGTCGTCGGCTGCGCACTACTCTGCCTGAATGCAGCGTCGAAAAGGAGCGCCCGGTAGTCAAGCACCGCCAGTCGTCCAAGGGCAAACTACTGCCTCCACTGCAGCAAGGAGACACGGTGCGGGTTCGTGACGGCCGCCAATGGTCGCGCAAAGCGATGGTTCTAGAGAAGGTGGCTCCACGATCGCACATCGTGAGGACGGACAACGACCGTCTTCTAAGGCGGAATAGGCAACATTTGCTGCGAACCCAAGAGCACTACAACGTCATCGATGACAGCGACGACGACGCGGACATCAGCTCCGAGGTTAGCAGAACTTCAAGTCCTGGTACCGCCGATGGTCAGGGTGAGCCACGTGATGGACTTGCCACAAGCACTCAGCTCACATCATCAGGCGCAGCTGCTGGATCAAGCATGCCAGCCATTCCACGCAGGACAACCCGGCCACTCCTGGAACCTAAACGGCTGACTTATGATCACGAGTTTCGGCAAATTTCTTAGAGCATTGTCAAAACTAATCTTTTCACAGAGGAAAGATGTATCAGATGTGGCTATCAAGCAAGCGGCCTGATAACATGCCAACGCCCCTTCTTCCTTTCCCTTTCCCTCGCTGCAGCCGCAGCTATAAATCTATGCGCAATAAAGGACCGGGCGTCTTTTCTGGCCTAGCTACTGATGTGTCGCGTCTCTGCATGAAGCGATCGATACACCGCCCTTAAAAAGAACTGCAACTTTTGCGATTTTCATCCCGTCCGGCAAGCAACCAGATTCAAGAGCCAGTTTGAATATGTATGCTAGATACGGCGCAATGATATCGATAGCCTATTTTCTTTATTTATTTTTTAATACATACTGCAGCGCAATTATATGCGCTATGGCAGGAGTGGGAAAAACAAAAAGCAAAATACTAAAGGTTACAAAATACAACAAAGTGTACAAAGTGAGCACAATAAAGTTCAAAACACACAAAAAGTAACAAACAAAAAAGGAACTGTTAATGGCACGGTAGGAATATTCAGATATTGTGTCTTCCATGGCAGTTATAAAACTTTGAACTGGAGATTAACGAATGGATCCAGGTAGAGAATTCCAGGCTTCTATTGAACGAGGAAAAAAAACTGAATTTGAACAAATTAGTACGTGCAAAATACGGTAATAAATTTAGCTCGTGATGACTTCTTGTAGATGATAATGGTGCAAAGTTAATGTAGTGGTTAACTGAGAGCCTTACCGAGGAATTGACGATACAATGTAAGAATTTTAGTGATTCAGTGTGGCGACGGGCGGAGAGCGTGGTTAAATTCAATGAGAGAAGTGTAGAAGAGGGTGAGAAATCGCGATCATAACGATGACATATAAAACGCACAGCTTTTTTCTGGACTGCTTCTAACATGTTAATTTCAAACTGCTTGTACGGGTTCCACACTACAGCTGAGTAATCAAGAACAGGGCGGATTAAAGTTTTATACAGCAGTAACTTTGTGTCTTTTGGTGAAATTGGTAGCGTGCGTCTTAGATAACCTAGTTTTTTAGTGCTTTATTACATACGTAAGCAATGTGATTAGACCATGACAGCAGCGGAATGAGAAGAATAATAAGATACGAACTGGGAGCGGGATGAGAGAAAGCTAGAAATCCAATCAACCAAGTGATGGTTGTTTAGTACAGCATTTAGTTTAGCAAGAAGTTTGGAATGTAGAACAGTATCGAACGCTTTCGAGAAATCTATAAAAATGGCATCAACTTGGTTGCCGATATCGTGATATCGTGGTTAACTAATATATCATGAGTGAATTCTGTTAATTGTGTTACCGTACTAAAACCGCGCTTAAACCCATGCTGAAATTTAGATAGCAAATTACTGGATTCGAGAAAAAGCATGATGTGTTTATGAATGACATGTTCTAACATTTTGCACGATTGTGATGTCAAAGAAATCGGTCTATAGTTAGACAAGCACTGCCTATCACCGGATTTATAAAGAGGGAGCAGTTTGGCTAATTTCCATGAAGAAGGGACAGTAGCCGATGATAAGGACTTATTGAACATGATGGACAGGTATTTCGATGACCACATGGACTAACGAACCAGGAACGCATTGTATATTCCATCTGGACCGGTACATTTCTTAACATCGAGGTTTAGTACAAGATTTAGGGTACCATCAGGGTTTACCACAACATCACTGATTGCTAAAGAAGAAATTATATTGGTGAGCGGTGGAATGACATTGTTATCGGGAACGAACACTGAGTGAAAATATTTGTTGAAAGCATCTGATATTACTGCCGGCTCACTGCTGACGTCATTATCTAATCTGAACGAAGTGGATGAAGTATCGCGAGGTAAGATGGATGACCAAAATTTACGGGGGTTAGTTCTTAACAGATCGCGCAGGTGGACACGAAAAAAGAAAGCTTTCGTCGTATGCAACTTAAGATTAAATTCTTCTTTCGCCTTGTGAAATCTGTCCAAGCTTATGAGATCGTTGCTTCTTCTAGAACGCCTTAGCCTACCAATGCGACGAGATAAATGCAAGATGTCTCGAGTCATCCAAGGAACATTAGTATTTTTTTTCTTAGTTTTAAAAGGAACAAAGCGTTGGACACAATCGTTGACAAGACATTCAAAGTAATTAACAAGAAAATTTACGTCTTGGCTTGCTGAGAAAGCAAACAACGTACCGAAATGATCAGCTAAAACATCAATGATGGAATTGTCGTCAGCACGAGTGAAGTCAGGAAAAGTAGTAAACAAATAGGGTGATTTTGAGATTGAACAAGAGAGTGAAACTAACACGCCTTTGTGGTCTGACAGTCCATCAATTACTTCGCAAGAGAAGGAATTTTGGGCCAAAGAAGCGCTTAGAAAAACTAAGTCGAGAATGGAATTCAGCTTAGTAGCACTAGATACAACCTCAGTTAATCCAGTAGATGTTTATTAGTTCTCTACAAATTGCAATGTCACGACCAAATGCAGACAACGAAGGCCAGTGGATGAAAGGAGTGTTGAAGTCTCCCATGCAGATAAATCTTGATGAAGCAATGTCGATCTTGCTCATGAAATTTGCGACGGCATGAAGGATATGAACGGAAGAGCCAGGTGGACGATAAATAACACTGATTATAATACTATAATTGTTTAGATAAATTTTACACCACAAGGATTCTGTGTCAGGGGGAGAAGGTAACACTGAGAATCGCAAATACGATCTGATCAGCAATGCCACACCTCCACCAGTACTGCAACTTCTGTCTAAGCGCACGGCAACAAATCCTGGTGGAGTGCATTCGGAGTCGTAAATTCCACTATGCATCCAGGTGTCCGTTGTGCCAATAATATGGGGAGAGTTAATAGAGATAAGGGAGAGTAAATCAGGAATTTTTTTAACAATGCTGCGAGCATTAATATTTAAGACGACAAGCTTATCAGGACGGCCAGAGCTAAGTCAGGGAGACGATGATGCGGCAGTCAAGGACGCAGGCCTAGAACAAAGAGGATCATTATACGCTTTTACCAATGAATTAGAACTTTCATCCCAATTATAACGAACCTTGCCAATGAAGGCATGATCGAAACTTAACTTCACGACAGAACCGTTGTCACGAAAAGACACTGATGCGTCCCATATCTTTTTCCGAATGGACCTAACCCTTGCAGAAAAATCCTCCGTAATGAAGAAGGCAGAGCCCTTGAGTTTAGACACGTTTTTGAAAACAGCACTTCTGTCGGCGAAGCTAGAAAGATTTAGAATAACTGGACGAATATAACATTTGCGAGCTACACCGAGCCTGTGGAAACGCTCAATACTGGGGCAGCTAATCTTCAGCTTATCAGTAAATACACATGAGATGCTAGTCAACAATGTGTTAGCGGTTTCGTTCGGATCTTCTGAAATGCCGTGTATGATAATGTTATTTCTCCGAGAGCGATTTTCTAGGTCATCGTTTTTTTTGCACCAGCTGTGTTACTTTGGAATTTAAAGAGTTAATTTCAGCCTGTAAATCACAAATTTGATTTGTATTTTCGGGCGTGGGTGAAGATTCTAATGCAGCCACACGCGACTCCAAAGCATCAAAGCGAATGGCAAAAGATTGCTTAATGTCCGCAATGTCACGGGCCAACTGATCCTGCCCTGCCAGTATTCTAAAGAACATGTCAAACACTGAGGAATTTGAAGAGATTTCACTGTCAACATTTACGGTGGGAGCACTCGTATCGTCAACCTCCCCGAGAGTGACACTGGAACCACTCACAGACCGGGTTAAAGGTCTGCTACCAGATTGACTGTTTTTACTGGAGTTCGCTGGCTTTGATGGGGGGCCTGGATTGAGTTCCTCGTCACCAGTCAGGAGGAGATGACTTGCGCAATAAAACGCGTGTATGCACCGGGACACAAGAGTACGTGGGCAAGGGTGCAGCAGAAAATATCGATCATCAGTTCGGATACACTCAGCGCCAGAATAGTAACATACCTGCATGAAGAGCAAGCAGCGGTTAAACATGATGCCGGTGCCGCTGCAGTCTAGCCCACTGAAGAGCCGGTCCATGCACATGGCTTTTATATCCTCGGCAGGTGACGTCATAGAGCAGCAGTGCAGCGAGATTGGCTGCTCCAACGAGAAGTTGGCGAGGTGACTGGATTGCAGGCATTTGAAGAAAGCGGGAAGCCCGACGCTATCACGC
Organism: Amblyomma mixtum; assembly: GCF_055824585.1. Lineage (NCBI taxonomy): Eukaryota > Metazoa > Arthropoda > Arachnida > Ixodida > Ixodidae > Amblyomma > Amblyomma mixtum. The sequence continues at coordinate 152,587,628 of NC_143018.1, forward strand.
AGGGGATCAGCTGGCAAGTCCAAGGGCAAGCACATGGTGGTATCCACGTGCCCATTCATAAGCGAAGAAACCAAACCTGACGAGACGATTCCGCAGGGGCCGTAGTCAGCAAAACAAGCGATCAACTGCATGAAGAGCAAGCAGCGGTTAAACATGATGCCGGTGCCGCTGCAGTCTAGCCCACTGAAGAGCCGGTCCATGCACATGGCTTTTATATCCTCGGCAGGTGACGTCATAGAGCAGCAGTGCAGCGAGATTGGCTGCTCCAACGAGAAGTTGGCGAGGTGACTGGATTGCAGGCATTTGAAGAAAGCGGGAAGCCCGACGCTATCACGCAGGGGATCAGCTGGCAAGTCCAAGGGCAAGCACATGGTGGTATCCACGTGCCCATTCATAAGCGAAGAAACCAAACCTGACGAGACGATTCCGCAGGGGCCGTAGTCAGCAAAACAAGCGATGAACTGCATGAAGAGCAAGCAGCGGTTAAACATGATGCCGGTGCCGCTGCAGTCTAGCCCACTGAAGAGCCGGTCCATGCACATGGCTTTTATATCCTCGGCAGGTGACGTCATAGAGCAGCAGTGCAGCGAGATTGGCTGCTCCAACGAGAAGTTGGCGAGGTGACTGGATTGCAGGCATTTGAAGAAAGCGGGAAGCCCGACGCTATCACGCAGGGGATCAGCTGGCAAGTCCAAGGGCAAGCACATGGTGGTATCCACGTGCCCATTCATAAGCGAAGAAACCAAACCTGACGAGACGATTCCGCAGGGGCCGTAGTCAGCAAAACAAGCGATCAACTGCATGAAGAGCAAGCAGCGGTTAAACATGATGCCGGTGCCGCTGCAGTCTAGCCCACTGAAGAGCCGGTCCATGCACATGGCTTTTATATCCTCGGCAGGTGACGTCATAGAGCAGCAGTGCAGCGAGATTGGCTGCTCCAACGAGAAGTTGGCGAGGTGACTGGATTGCAGGCATTTGAAGAAAGCGGGAAGCGAAGAAACCAAACCTGACGAGACGATTCCGCAGGGGCCGTAGTCAGCAAAACAAGCGATGAACTGCATGAAGAGCAAGCAGCGGTTAAACATGATGCCGGTGCCGCTGCAGTCTAGCCCATTCTGACCGCCTTCACCGCCTTTGTTTGAAGTCAAGGAGAGGGCTGAGTCGGGCTGGTTGGTTCATGTTGAATGGTACGGCAAAACAGCGCTGACGGACGAGACGGAAGAAGATGAGACAAACACATGCGCTGTAAGGCCGTTGATATCGCCGACATTGGTGTTTTCAAACTTATAAACTTGCGATACATTCCTGTTTTGTCCATTGGGTAAAAAAATAGCGTCTCGTTACACTGGTATTGAAGCGAAGCGCTAGTCGAGTTGTCGACTGCTGGCTTCGCTACATTGACGAAGTGTTCTCGGAAAGACTCGGCTAGGGCAATTCCGGATAGTTTTCAACCCCCTATAGCCAATTCAGAAGGGATTCCTCGGGTCGTTTGTCTATTAAGGGCTTCGTAGAATATTTTCTAAACTTTGTCCGGACGCTGATTTCTTGCAGTATTGAAAAGATTGTTGCTCTTCGCAATTCCGCATTTTGTTTGTTCGGATACTTCTTAAATATTTCAAGTTTAGCTGGGTCATTTGTCTTTAGGAAGGCTAGAAAAACAAGTTTTTTTTTCAAGTTATCATTTGTTCCATGCCGCCCCCAGAAACGGGGCCAGAGAGAAGAACTCCAAACGAAAGCGCGTCCATATAAAGGATCCTCCACGGTCCAGTGACCGAGGGTGTCGTAGAGGTTTGTCTGGATTGCAGGCCCCTGCGCCTCTCACACAAAGCTTGCAAAGGCTGTCCTATTGCTGCAGCTCAGTTCACTATCCACGGTCGCTGTCCTCGTAGGCCCTTTATGTCTGTATGCATTAATGCATTGGTAGGCATATATGGACCATTCGCGGCCCCGCTTACGAAAATGACGGCCACTTTGGGCGGTACAAAAATACGCAGCGCTGTAGTCCACCATGTTTTGTCGTCAGGATGATGCACCGCATGATGAAGGATTAGCGGATACTTGTCTTGCGACCTTCATATTTCTTCCGTAGTGTTCCAGAGGTATCCTGTCCCTAGGAAAGGATTTCTTCCTGAGCATCGAACTTTCAATGATACTCAGTCGAGGTCCATAACCTTTTAGACGGACAAAAAACATTTCCCGAACCACGACTCCGGAATGCCATGCAGTCCTCAGTGCACTTCAGCAAAGCTGACTGTCTGCCCTCTACTACCGTGTGGGTCGCTCCAACTTGGGTAAATATGCAGAGACAAGATGGGCGTGTTATGTATCAGCGACCGCTGGGAGAAAATGAAAACATAAGCACGCGTACACCCGGCGTAAATAAAGTAATTGTCATGCAGTTATATTCCGCGACGCGTTTAGGTGAACATGCAGTCGAGATATTAGAGATAATAAACCAGGTAATCTACTCCACTGGTTTTATTTACCAAAAACTGAATGCCAGGATACACAGGTGCGAAACATTGCACGCGTAATAGACGCATATAGTGAAATCTAAACACATGCTGCAAAGAAAGAAAGGTCCCCTGAACAAACGCACATCGTGAAAACAGAGAGTGACAAGACCAATCAAAGAGATCGTCAAGTGATAACGAAATATCGCACTACATATGTGTTCACAACAATCAGAACCAGAGAAGAAAATAAAACGTAAATTACACAAATACATCTGGCGCTACACTTACCAGGCACAAGCAGAACTGAACATATTTTATTACACGTGCCAGTCGTGTCACCATTTGTCTCAGCATTTCAAGCAAACGGTTCTTGCTGCTATACGAGGCCATCAAAAGCAAGCATAAGAACAGCGCAGCGCAAGCCCTCTCTAACGGTGATCTCCCATGCGATATCATCGATGTCATGTGATAAAATGAGGCGTACAGGGAGCCGCAGAACTGTTAACCCGCGAGTGTCCGCTGGACGTTATTGGGGATTATTTCCGGGTTACCTCTCTTAGGATTATCGAGGTATCTACTGATCATAAGAATACAGTTAATATTCGCTGGTTCAGATTGACGCAGACACAGCAGCCTCTGCTTGGGACGCATACCACTTAGAACTTTGAAAATTCAGCGGTAACAGTTAATCAGTAACCATAAAATATAAATTGCAGCACTGTCAGCAGGTTGGAGACCAGGCGGTAGGCGGCTGTTGCATAGGTTCTAGGAATAGCAGGGGAGAGTTATCAGTAGAGTTTGCAGATACAAATAATTTACGGATCATGAATACCTTCTTCCGCAAATGAGAAAACAGGAAGTGGACGTGGAAGAGCCCCAATGGTGAAACTAAAAATGAACTAGACTTTATACTGAGCGCTCACCCTGGCATCGTAGAGGATGTGGAGGACCTCGGAGAGGTCCGTTGTAGCGACCACAGAATGGTAAGGTCTCGTATTAGCTTAGATTTGAAGAGGGAACGGAGGAAACTAGTGAAGCGGAAGACTAATAATGAGTTTACGTAAAGAGGGAAAGAGGAGGAATTCAGGATTTCGTTTCAGAACAGATTTTCCGCTTTAATTGAAGAATCCGACGGTAATGTTGAAACAATGAGCGATAATATCATCGTTATCATGACGGAGTGCGCAGAAGAAGTAGGCAGAAGGATGGTTCGACAGTATGCTGGCAAGCTATCTCAGGAGACTAAAGATCTGATTAAGAAACACCAAAGCAGGAGGACGTCTAACTCCACAGACAGAATAGAACTAGCAGAGCTATCGAAGTTAATAAGCGCAAGGTAGCCGACATACGGCATTTTAACACGGAGAAAATCGAGCGCGCTCTCAAGAACGGAAGTAGACTAGAAGTAGAGAAGAGATAACTAGGCATAGGCATAAACCATATGTAGGTGTTAGGAGACAAAGAGGGCAATGTCATTAGCAATATGGATAAAATAGTTAAAGTAGCCGAAGAGTTCTACGCAAATCTATACAGTAACAAATTTAATCAATGCCTTAATGACAGAGGCAGTAGGCACAGCAATGGGACATCCCGCCAGGAATGAAGGAGTAAGTAACGGAAGCCTAGGAACAACACAAAGGGAGAAAGCAGTTGGTGACTATTAGGTAAAAGCAGATTTTTGAAGGACGGAGGAGAGAGTGTGCTAGAAAAACTAGCCATCCTGCATACGCAATGCCTTGTGACATCGAGCGTACCGGAATCTTGGAAGAATGCTAGCATTATATTAATTCATAAGAAAGGAGACGTCAAGGACGAAAAATTACTGACCGATCAGCTTACTGTTCCTTGCCTACAAGGTATTTAGCAAGGTAATCGCTAATAGCATCAGGACAACCTTAGACTACAGTCAGCCAAATGATCAGGCAGGCTTTCGTAAAGGATACTCGACAATAGACCACATTCACGCTGTCAATCAGGTGATAGAGAAATGCGCAGAATATAACCAACCCCTATATATAGCCTTCACTGATTACGAGAAAGCGTTTGACTCAGTGGAAACCTCAGCTCTCATGCAGGCATCGCGGAATCAGGGTGTAGAAGAGTGTTATGTGAAAATATTGGAAGATATTTATAACGACTGCACAGCTACCGTAGTCCTTCATAAAGTCAGCAATAAAATTCCAATAAGGAAAGGTGTCAGGCAGGGAGACACGATCTCGCCGATGCTATTCACCGCCTGTTTACAGGAGGTATTCCGGGACCTGCAACGGGTACATTTGGGGATAAGAATTAATGAAGAATACCTAACTAATTTGCGATTCGCTGATGACATTGGCTTGGTAAGTCATTCTGGACATGGACTTCAAAGCATGATCAGTGAGTTAGAAAGGCAGAGCAGAACGGTGCGGCTAAAAATTAACATGCAGAAAACCAAAGTAATGTTCAACATTCTAGCAAGGAAACACCTGTTCGCAATTGGTAGCGAGGTGCTAGAAGTAGTAAGAGAATATGCCTACTTAGGACAGGTAGTGACCGCTGATCCGGATCATCAGAGGGAAATAACTAGAAGAATAAGAATAGGGCGGAGCGCATATGGCAGGTTTTCTCTATGATGAATGGTAGTTTACCAATATCCCTCAAGGGAAAGGTATACAGCAGCTGTATCTTACCGGTACTAACCTATGGGGTAGAAACGTGGAGGCTCACGAAGGACAACGCAGCGACTATGGAAAGAAAAATTATTGGTGTAACGTTAAGAGATCAGGAGCGGGCGGAGTGGGTGAGGGAACAAACAAGGGTTAATGACATCGTAGTCGAAGTCAAGAGGAAGAAATGGGCTTGGGCAGGACATGTAATGCGGAGGCAAGATAACCGCTGGTCCTTAAGGGTAACGGAGTCGACTCCAAGAGAAGGCAAACGCAGCACACTCTTAGAACTAAAGGAGTGCAGAGGAGTGCCCAGAACACACTTTGAAGGAGTATTCGCTTGTCCCATATTCCACCATTTTTTCCAGAATAAAATTACTCCCTCTGGACAAAGAGTGATCCAACACCTACTCAAGGAGTACTGTACTACTCCTGCAATAGAGTACAGGCACTCCTCCGAGGGAGTAAAGCTACCACATTGAAACAGCATCCTACTACTCTTTCAGGTAGAGTTCGAGGACTCCGTTTGTTAGAGTGACTATACTCCTTCAAGGAGTATCAGCCCAGATCTTATTTTACTCCTTCAAAAGGAGTTTCACGTGTTTTCAATGTATCGTACTAATTTTCTTATTTCACATATTCTTCAGAGCAAGTTGGTCATATGTTTTGCAGGATCCACCTGCGCTACATCTATAAAAAAGGGTAATGAGCAAAAGGGATTATAATCTTTGAGTAGAATAATTTTTGCTCATACAACTACTTTATGGCTACACTACAGTTTGCACATTAGTATGGTGCTCTGTCTGCGTTGGGAATAACAATGGTTCAAGAAATAATGACACAAATGTACAACACTGATAACTTTTATTTCTCAAGTCATTGCTGTGATTGCTGTGGCTGCCCAAAACACGCTCGGGAGGCGCTCGCTAGGATCAAGCCCCATTAGTGTCTCAAGCAGCAGACAAGCCCGATTTGTTTTTGGGGTGTACTTGACATTAAATGCCAAGAACACTGCCAAAAGCAAAGTAAACCCATCTACCAAATCCACCGCAGTGAGCTGTAAGCGCTCAAAAGAAACTAAGATGCTGGATGATGCCGTAGCTTGCTCGGCTGAGTGAAGGAGCTTTGGCTATGAGTGCATTTCACCGGGTGCCTGCAAACATGAATGAAAATAATGCAAGTAAGAGTCAATTCCAATGCCCTTTTCGTACTATCCTGCATATAACCCCATGAAAAAAAAGAAAGAATACAACTAGAATGTACTGATCGTGTGTGTCATGTCGCCACTAGTGTGTACCTATATTGTGACCAAGTGCAGACACCTTTCATTGCAAACCTTCATTCAGAGCTACAATTTTATGCAGCCCAATACAATTATCACTATGCTAGTCCTTTGAAAAGCTGTGTGCGTGTAAAACAAGCACATATTTACCAAATGAAAATTTTAACATGAGCAAGCTCTTCTGGAAGTATCATGATCAGCCTGACTACGCCCACTGCAAGGCAAAGGCCTCTCCCATGTTCTCCAATTAACCCTGTCCTTCGCCAGCTATGTCCACCGTGTTCCTGCAAACCTCCGCCCATGGAACATTTTGCTGCTTCCTGCTACGCCTGCCTTCTCTTGGAATCCACTCCGTTACCTTTAAGGACCAGCGATTATCTTGCCTTCGTCTTACATGCCCTGCCCAAGCACCCTTCTTTCTCCTGATTTCGACTAGGATGTCTTCAACCCGCGTTTGTTCCCTCACCTACTCCGCCCGCTTCCGATCTCTTAACGTTACGCCTATCATTTCTATTTCCATAGCTCGTTGCGTTGTCCTTAACTTAAGCTGAACCCTCTTCGTTAGCCTCCACGTTTCTGCCCCATAGGTGAATACCGGTAGGATACAGCTGTTGTATACATTTCTCTTTAGGGGTATTGAAAAACTGCCATTCATGATCTGAGAGAACCTGCCATATGCACTCCACCCCATTCATATTCCTCTAGTTATTACTCTTCATGATCCGGATCAGCGGTCACTACCTGCTCTAAGTAAATGTATTCCCTTATCACTTCCAGCCATTTCTAAAACCACACCTATTGTGCTTGACGGTTTCTTGTCACATAATACATTGTGCAGTTTAAAATATAGGGTAACCTTGAATTGGAAAAACACTTAAACCAATGACAGTTTTCTTGCTGAAGAGAAATGGCTGTTGCAATTCCTGTTTCTCAGATACCATTAACTGAATTTCATGCTCTGAAATAGTGAAGGAAAAATTCAAAATTTTTCATCTCAAAGAGGAAGACAACAAATTTCAGTTTGGTTTGGGTTGGTTTATGGGGTTTAACGTCCCAAAGCGACCCAGGCTATGAGAGACGCCGTAGTGAAGGGCTCCGGAAATTTCGACCACCTGGGGTTCTTTAACGTGCACTGACATCGCACAGTACACGGGCCTCTAGAATTTCTCCTCCAAAGAAATTCCAGCCGCCGCGGCCGGGATCGAACCCGCGTCTTTTGGGTCAGCAGCCGAGCAAATTTCAGTTGCATTTTTTTGTTGTTTTTAATGATGCATAAGGACAACCACACAGTATTCGCCTATGACTGCTAAATAATTTGTAATTAAATATCTTCTCTCTCCTGCTTCACTTTTAAAAACTGAGCAATGGCAATGGCATCAAAGGTCAGTATAAGCCAGGGGAGGCATGAGGAAAACTGCAATATAATTGCGGCTTCGTCATTCATTTTGATTCCGACTCTTAAGGCAGGCTGGCTTTAGCATTGTAACTAATTAAAACGATGAAGTAGCGATATCGTAGCTTTTTTGTGCCTTCCATAACCTATACTGAACATTGATGTCTTAGCAATTGCTATGCTATTGAAACAGGGAAGAAAAGAAATCTGGTTGTAATTATTTAGCGATTGGAGACGAATACTATGCAACAATTCTATGTATATGAATGCCCAGCACGTCACTACAAACAACACACATAACCAAAAATTTGGTGTTTATACTCATTTAAGGTAATACTACTTCCCACGCAAGAACACGACAGCCATGTGTAAACTTTTTGCTTTCATAGTAATAAAATCTATCCAACGACAAGTTAGGCGCAGCATGCCTGTCTTTATAAATATGCAATACTGACAATGTTTGACACTAGCATTTGGAATGAACGAGATAACTGTGATTACTTCGCACATTACGTGCCAGTCCATACTATTATGCACAATTTAGATTTGCAAATGTAATGTGTAATTCTCTATGACTGTCACGTTAGTGCACTGCAAACCAATGAAGTTGTCTTGCATTTGCAATGTTCTCACTACTTTTATGCAACACTGATCACTCCAGTATATCTGCATCGTTCTGTTAGACGGCCACGGGATAGCTAGAATTAAGGCTATTTTATGTGATGGAAACCATTGACTAGAAAACAAAGAAGAAAAGCCTCAACTACTGTCCTGGTGCTGGGACGTCTAATAAGAGCTCAGAAAGACTCGGTTTCAATACGCCAAACCCTCCGCATAACATTACCCTGTGCGAAAATACCCCACCCCACCCTAGCTTAATTTCTGTCCACATGCACCAAGGCTCACTGCACCTGTTATAAATATTGCCCTAAATATTGCAATCAAGCTGCCCGTGTATGCATAGGCTATCTGTGCATCGAGAAAGAAAGAAGTTGTTAGGAATGTTTCACACCAAAAACAGAAAAAAAGGCAGCCTGTTTCTCAGAAACAGCTAAGAGCATGAAATGGTGTGTCCAAAAAGATTAGGCTGCTTTGTACTTATTTATGACAACGAGAACTGTCAGAGCTGCGCTTTCAAAAATTCAGGAGCTTTGTGCACAAACGTAGCTTCCGTATGCACGTCTTGCAGCACCAACGCTTCCGAATTGAAACGACCGATGAATATGCACAGGAAAAAGCAAATAGAGAGCGCTTGAATTTAAAAGAAAAGCTACCTTGCACAATCAGAAATTTCGCGACAGAACCTTCCAAACAGTGACGTGTACTGGTTGCGGTATACCGAATAAATACCTAGCAAATAAGTGTGCGCTTTGTTAACGAGCGGGATTCTGTGGCGGCAATGCTACAGCTCCAATTCCGAAAACCTAACGCTGCAAAAATTGAGTTTTCAAAATACGTGCGAATGCACGATACACTTTTGCACGCATTTAGAACTTTCAGTTGTGAAACACAGACAACGAATCTTGTGTATGCGTCTTCCTTGGCTGGTAAAAAAATTCTATAAGTCTCCAGTTTGCCTGTGTACTCCACAAATTCTAGGATCCCTGTCCGCTACATGTCAAATTTCACTGAAGCGAAAGTAATACAACCGACAGCTGATGATCTGCTAGGGCAACAGGATTTCAAAAGTTTGAGAAGGGCATTGGGAGTCCAATCCAGGTGGAGTAGTGAAATTTGACTAGTAACAGACAGGGATCCTCCAATCTGTGGAGGACACCGGCAAATTGGAGACTTACGGAGGAATTTTTTTACCCGCCAAGGAACACGCATACACAAAAGAGAACCACAGAGGACTACGGCTTTTACCAGCCCTTGTCCTGTGCGGTTCTTTCTTGTGTATGCGTCTTTTTTGGCTGGTAAAAAAATTCTTCCATAAGTCTCCAATTTGCCTGTGTACTCAACAAACCACAGGATCCCTGTCCACTACTAGTCAAATATTTCAACTCCACCTGGCTTGGACTCCCACCGCCCTTCTCTGTGGAGAAAGGGTGACAGCAGCTGGCAAAGGACAATGTTAACTGCAGATCAACTGGGGAAGCATTATCCTGCACTGATTTTGACGGCAGGTTCACAAGACAAACAAAATCAACTCGAGGAGCGGGGTGCACATCATGCGACTGAATGTCAATGGCCAGTGAAAATGGCACCAGCACTGTGGAATGCACATGCAGAAAACGAGACGCATTTTTTTGTCAACTTTGGGTAGCAGTCTACTGCAATTTTAAAGAGCAAAGCTCTGAAGTATGGCAACACTGGCACTTTTTGTTTTACTGGGGTGAGGGTCGTCGTGAGGGTTGAAGTCCATATTTCTTTTCCATCCACTGTGTTAATTGCGAGCTATGTTTACCTAATAGGGGCTGGGCATCTAACATCACCGTTATTTCTTTGCAGCAGTTAAAACAATACAGCATACATTTTATAACATGCTTAACGAATTTTTGGGAGCAGCATGCTTTTACCCTTCTACTATTTGTTGCTATTGAATCAGTTTGGCGTTGACAAAAGATCTGTAATAAGGAGTAATTACTCATTGACATCCACTCGAGCACAGCCAAATGGCTACAAAGGAAAGCTATACAGCTTTCACAGAAACTTCGTAGTTAAAGAAAGATTCGTCCTGGTCCGGTGTTCGAACTCAGAACCACCACTTCACTGGAGCAGTCGCTCTATCAATTTGTCCAACCTGGACGGCAAGCTTATGGTAGGGCGAGAGCGAAGTGATCAATAACTCGAGTGGGAACTGTGTTGGTCCAATGTTTTAGGACCCCTAAAACATTGGAGAAACTCAGTTCCCGCTTCATGTTACCTCTAAAACATTGGACAAACTGAGTTCCCGCTTCATGTTACAGTACTGAGTGACATTTTGGTCTATACACCAGAAATACCGGTAAAGCATCATGATAGAACACAATGTTTTTTAAAGGGATAAAGGAATATGTTCGCCCTTTCAGAGGGCACATATGCATAAGAGGCAACATGTGTGAAATAGTCACTGCACCTGAAGCAGTGTAAATTCCATTATGTTAACAGCAGCAGTCAAAAGCTTCATGAGCGACTATTTCATACAGATCATGTAATTACATTCATGTAATTCAGGATCAGATTCATGTGATTATACAGGGAGGTACTGCTGCTAAGTGCACGTAGAGCTCTGCATGCATTTCTAAACCCGGCTGTGAGCCTATGTCTACGAAATTTTTCTAAATAGGCAGGTAAGGTATGCATCACTGGAAAACAATACCTACCACAAACAGCTGAGGAGAGATAGCACAGCCAAAAGCTGGAAGCACGAATGGCCCAGTAGATACTGGCAGCTGGCAACTGCAAATAAATATGTCAGAGCAACTGTTGTCAGTGGCCGTAACAATGTCATGAATGACAAGAGAAGAAATTGTCTACTGCTTCATAAATTAGAATAAGGTAGTAACATAGGAACACAAAAAGCAATGAGAGGGCCCATGACAAAAGAAATGAACAGATTGTATGTGATGCACCGATATACATTTTTTCAGTAGATTTACATGACTGTCACACCCGCACAGAAAGATGAGCAGGCTGGAATACCACTATTTTTATGCATGATGAAAGGAGCTTAACTATTCGAATATAGCATGCACAGGATTTAATTATTACTACTAGGGTGCTTTGCAGCAGCACCGAAGGTATTTTTAAATTGAACGTAGCGACCAGTAGACCCACCTGCTTTGCACAAATGATGAGAGGATGGAAAAGGCATGCATTCATTAGCAAGAAGCACGATATCTCACATCACAGCATGAAACGAAAATTGGTATAGCATTTAACAAATCTGCACAGAAATAAAAACTGCCTAGTGGCAATGCAAGTAAGAGCAAGGGAAAAAAATACCGAAGAAAACTGGTGAGTGTGGTGCAGGATGGTCTGTGGGTAGGGTCTCGTGCCTGGGAATAGTTCCGAGCGCGGAGAATCGCCGGCAGCACAGCTGGTGGCAGTCAACCAAGAATAAATAAGAGAAAGTGAAAATCAATAACAAACCATCACCGATATAGCGAACGACTTGACAGCGGGCCGCACAAACGAGGGATATAGCAAAAAGCTTGAAATCCTAAATAAGTGCGCAGTTGCATCCCAAACAGTTCTCAAAATCTGAAGGCGAGGAAGCATCGACACCTACACCTCAGGGCAGACGCAAGAACGATCTAACTTTGACACAATACTGTGTCAAATTATGTTCCATGGGGAAGCACAGATAAAAATTTACAAATGACTAGGCAAGGGATATGCCCCAGCCTTTTACACGCGATCATCGTCCCCGAAAAAATTGTATGACAAATATTATGGCGTAAGCACTAATCCCACGAGTACACACACTGAGCACTGTCTGTTGGCAGCTGGCCTAGCGCGAGTGCTCTGTCGCGCGGCACTGCCGCTCATCGTCATCTTCTAAGTAGCACAAATCAATCCGACGGGCACCAGCCGCGAGGCAACTCGACCGTTGTCAGTTCCCTTCTCTGTCCGCAGCTGGCCTAGCAAGAGCGCTCTCTAACAACGTGGCACTGCACGCTCATCATCCTGTCCTATGCAGCACAAATCTATGCTATTGGAATGTAGTAAACATTGTCTGTTGTTTTTCGCAGCGCTAGCAAGCGACCGCATCACTCTGTTGTGATAACTGGTGGCATTTTTATTTACCGTGGCACCCGAGTACTAAACGCAGATAGAGAATATGGAGCAACAGTTGCCATGCGGCCTATACGCCCGTTCTTTTCTGGTAAAGGCCGATTCACACGATTTTCCGTTCGCCCGCTGCCGCGGCCGACAGCGCGCCTCTCAATGTGGTGACGCATGAATACGTAGTGCGCAGGCCGCGGGCGAACGGACCGTCGTGTGAATCGGCGTTAACGCATTATAGCTGAGGCAACCGCACGCAGACTGCCTGCACTGCCATCCCTATATAGGCGCACACTAATAACGCGTGCGAATAGAGATCAGAAGTAAAGAAACGTACACGGGCCTCACCGTTCAGACGGCTCATCAAGGCTTAGCAAAACCGCACATTCTTCTTCGTTGCCTCTCCAGATGACAAGAAGTCGTAGCGCTACCTTTCTTCAGGGCTTTACCCGTTCAAAATCACCAGTGTTGACAGGGCGTAATTCTCGTCGTTGGTTTCCAAAACACACTTGTGTTCTTCATACACGTCCACCGCACGAGCACTCAAACAATGCTACGAAAACCCAAATAACACAAAACGTGACGACGGCTGCAGTTTTGCTTCGTTGAAAAAACCTACAAATGCGCTTTTTTTATTACTAATATTTGAATTGTGTTCGCAACAAAAACAAATTATATTTTTTTAATTTTATTTCTTTATTAAATGCGAATACCAAAGCGCTTTTAGATACTTTTGCTGACATGTCGTTTGTAGAAGCTGCGATCCTGTGATCCCATCCCCGGGTGTCCTAGCAGACGACGGCGCAGACGACGCTGTTGACGGAATGCAATTTCGATTGACGGCAGCGAAAATCCCTTAAATGCGACAAAAAAGGCAAAGAAACGCACCGTATCGCAAACTGGTCCATATCAAGGATATGTTCGACGCGAGCGGTAGGACAAAGAGCAGCTGTGATGCATTACTCTACGCGACACTGGCATGGTCGACGGAGATCTACATAAAACAGAGCTTAAATGTGACCCGTACAAGCGGAAACTGTGATATCAACTGCGTTACGGAACTACGACGATGCTTGCTTCACACTTTAGCTTATATGCAACAGCGGCCCGCACTCGCCGCATCCTGTTCGAGTGTACTTTCACTAGCAAGAGCCCACATGCATGGAAGCCGACAGAAGCAACTGTCTTTTCGAGTTCAGATTGTTCAGAGAAATACGAGCAGCTTACTTTAGCACGTACTCGAATTCAAGTTCTCAGCCTGTGTGTCACGTACGGTGACGATGGCGTCGAGGACGAGCTTAAGAATCGCCTTAACGTGGCCGCAACGCAGCCGGTATCCCAAGCATTCGTGCGCTAATTGTTGTTCACCTGTACTGCGAACGTGCGCTCAGTCGCAGGCCAGCCGCTAGCTGCTCGATTTGCCAGCCTTGCGAGTACAATTCGCAAGTTTCTGAGCCAATCTTTGAGCGAGCCGAGCTTTCAGCTATGACGCTGCTCGCGAGCGCGCCGCGCGACGAGCTTCGGCCTGCTCCCTGGCTGCCGTATTCGTAGCTAAGCCTAGGAGGTTTCACTTCAATGCCAGAGCTGAGAGCGCTTTGAAACTGGCTAGCGCTGAGGTGCTACTCTTTGCATTGTAAGTACGTTTTATTGTGAACTATGTCTCGTAGTAAAATAAAGATATGTTCGGGTCCACCCGAACGGTGATGATGGCGTCGAGGACGAGCTTAAGAATCGCCGCAACGCAGCCGATATTCCATGCATACATGTGTGCTAAATTTGTTTACCTGTGCTGCAAACGTGGGCATAAAGGCTCGCTCAATCGCAGGCCAGTCGCTGCTCGATTTTCCAGCCTTGCGTGCGCGATTCGCAAGCTACGGAGCGAATCATTGAGCGAGCCGAGCTTTCGGCAACGACGCCGCCCGCGATCGCGCCGGGCGACGAACTGTGCGCTGCTCGCTGGCTGCCCTTGTCGTCGCTAAACCTAGCCGATTTCACATAGATGCTGTAGCTGAATGCGCTTCGAAACTGGCCAGCACTTAGGTGCTACCCTCGGCACCGTTTTACTCTGAACCCCGCGTCATAGGGAAATAAATATATGCTCGGTTTCCGCGACCCCTTCAGGAGCGGAGCTATAGCAGAGGCCAGGCGAACTCCAGAGCAGCAGCAAAGCGGCTATGGGAGGAAATTTGTATGGCTGTTATCGCTTCTACCAACAACTCAACATTGGCTAATGATACTCTATCCCAGAGCTTTGGTCGTGAACAAACAATACCAGTGCATTTTTCTGACGCCGGCATCCAGGCTGGCAGGCCGGCCCCGAGAAGCTAGCGCGCCCTTACGATTGTATGGCCGTAAGGGCGGAGGAGTAAAACAAGCACTGAACTCCCTTGGGGTATGCAGGAGTGGAAATGCCATTTTACTCTTTTGTCAAGAGGAGTGAACAGGACCTTTCACTCTTTCTCGTTTGTAGAGAGAGTAGATTGAGACCTGCAGGAGTAGCGAGGCTCTTTTACTCTTAATGCAGGAGTAGCAGTTCTTAGAGTGCAGGGGGTGGCAGAAATTTACGTGGGCGGATGAGAATGAGAAGTTTGCAGAGATACGGTGGCCGCAACTGGCAAAGGACAGGGTTAATTGGAAAGACATGGGAGGGGCCTTTGCCCTGCAGTGGGCTTGGTCAGACTGATTATGATTATGGAGTGTTGTTTTCTTTAACTGCTTCAGGATTGCAAGCGCCTCTTTTCTCCTGACCACCTCTCAGACAAAACCGTAAGCGCTGCCAAGCAGAAACGTTACTCCGTCTTTGCTCCGATAATTTTCTTGCGTAAGCTCCCATTAAACCCTACACTGTCTCCGACACTGCATCTTAATTCCCAACAGGGTCTATAATTCCGTCAGCCAGCCTCTGCCTCTTTCAAGTACGATTGGATGCCTCTACCATGGCAATTCGTCGCGCTCTAGTCACTTGTCCCTGATACCGCATGTCCGCGTACCAACATGCTCGGCTCTCCCTGAGAATTAGCACACACAAGAGCTCGCCTGTGACCAATGGAAACTGGTTACCTCGGGGTGGAAGCTAATGGTTCGGCTCATAATGCGGGGCAGCTTTGGAGCGTGCATTTATCCAACGTGGAGTACCTACGCTAGCGCCGTGAACACTGCAGAATAGACCCCCCCCCCTCTCCCCCCCTACCACAGGTAGAGGGTCCGCAGAACTTCGCAAAAGTCCGAAGAGTGTTGGTGGAGTTACTTGCCTTTCGGCTTTATGTCAATGGGAAGGTACCTGTCCATAGCGGCTGATATATGACTGCTTCCAGCCTAGAGAGAATGCGAAGAGGAGGAGCGAGGAGGGGGGGGGGGGGGGGGGGAGGTCTATACGGCAGTGTTCACGGCACAAGCGTAGGTACCCCACGCTGGTATTGCTTCCTGGGAGCCTCCCTCAACCACCAATCGGGCACCTTACAAGATCCTTGTGGGAACATTGCCTGTCCCTGCCCTTGCACGGCCCCTAGATTCTCCTGACCCACTGTGCGTGGGAGACGCCAGCCAGCGCTTGGCTTTCGACGTAAGAGCCCCACGCTCGAACGCAAAAATCCATCGTACTAAAGTTTGTTCTGCCTAACCCTGTCTCTAGCCCCAACTGGTGGTCTAGCCCGCGATGGTACAACACTTTCTTTTCCTTGCTGCCATGGCACCTCAACCTACTTTCACAACTCCCGCGACGCATCTCATACGAAGCTCTTAGCTTGATCTGCATCATTCGTTACGACAACAGTCCCAGATGCACGATGCCCTCAAATTATCACTTCAAGAATTTGGTATATCCCAAAACTAGCAGCCCCATCCTCCGATTTTACTTCTTTGTTAATCTGAGAACACCTCGATGACCTTGTATTCATTTCTACCTATCAGTATGCTGAAACACAAAGCGGAGCACGATTCATAACACACGGCTGGGATAGCATAGTTTCCAAACTACGCGGGTATATATGCGTTGTGCGTTATTCGTAGTCGTGTATGGATTGCATGCTCATGAAGTGAAGATTGATATTTAGGCAGGCCGACCTAAAACTGCTGTTCTACATGTAAAAGAAAAACACAACGGTGACCAAGAACCCAGAATGCAGAAGCTGGTTACGAAGAGCCAAGCTACATTCGTTGGTAGTTCAGCTGGAAACGTGGCTGCGCGAGGTCTGTGACTAGCAACGTGCAAAGAATCGCAATCAGCGGCAGCATTGCAGAGGTTCTTCTGCCAATAGTATCATGTAAGTCTAGCCGTGAACAAGGAATTTACTACGATTACCGAGAATCAACTCGAAACACAATGTTGCACTCGAAAAGCACGTCAAAGACACGAAAGTGACGAAGAACGCTGATAATTCATGCATTTGGGAGATTAGACCCCCTTTATCCTGACTGGGCCCACTTGCTTCTGGTTCAGCATCACACCGCTGCAGCTTGTAGTCGGGACGCAGCGTTGTCTCGAACAATCTCTGGAGGAGTTGATCGTAAGCTCTGGCGAAGCGATAGTGCTTACTCACAGGAGTCGAAGCAAAAGCGAGGTTTAATGGTTCACGTGACTCGTAGTACTGTGTAGCTGCCCGTTGGGCGGAGCAGTACTCCAGGCCGCACAAAAGGCACAAGAATCCAGGCCTACGTGCGCATTTGAGGCACTCGCCGTGGAATGTAGAAGGTACAGCAATGCCTCCATGTTTCCGCCCGAAGGCGCGTCTCAACTTGGTGTACAGTGTGTTGTTACTGTATCGCGTCAATTTCAACGATCCATCGACTTCTGCGGGCACGCACCCGTCTGCATTGACACAGATCTTTACCTTTTTTTTGTCGAGAGCCGTCTCAAGCTCTTCGAGTGTGTCTAGAGGGTTTGGTGCGACCGACACAGCGAGTCGCGATGTGAGCTCGCTTCGGAAGTAAACTGACAACGGCATAATACCAGGGCTCCACACAGTCAACGTTATGATATGCGCTAGCCTACCTGGGCTATTCCTATTCCTATGTTCTGCGTGTCTCGTGTCCAATGGCGCCGAAGATGCGAGGAAGGAAGAAATCAGGAATAGTGTCGTGTCCATCAGTGAGTCTACACGACAAAGACGCTGGTCAAAGTAGTCACCGAGACTCAGTGCCAGCCACACGGCGACCATGGCAAACATGAGAGCTAGATAAGCCAACTCGGAATGTCTCAGTACCTCGAAGAAGGTTATTTCTGCTATGATGTTGTCTTTCCAAACGTAAAAGGTCTCGTACGTGAAGCGGACCGGGTGTGGAAGAAGGAAGAAAGACGAAGTTTCTTCGTCCGCCTTGGCGAGCGCCATAAGCAGGTCCGCGGCGCCATCGATGGCAGCATTAACTGTTGTGGCCATTCCTGTGTACATCTTGATTTATATGGTTGCGTTGAGGGCGAGAAGCGCGTCCCTAATTCCTTCAAATACGCCCGGCGCACAGTTATGTTGAGATAATTTTCTGTCTGCTTGTGCAGGCGTGCAGGCAATTACGATGCGCTGTCCTGCGAACTCCTCCGCAAACGTCTTGTCGCAACACCTGTCGGGAAAGCCGTACTTCATAGACAACGCTGTCGCGCCAGCCAATGACAGGCGAATGTTTCCTTCTTTCGGTGAGGGTGCGGAGGCAACATGCCTTCCCAATGGGAAGCCTACCTTGGACACCACGGCATTCCTATACTTCGGCTCAGTGTCATCAACGGGCAACACGATCCAGTTTGTGATGTATACCCAGAAAGGATGCTTCCGAATGCGCTTCGCACACAACGCCTGCTCTCCAGTGGAGGTCAGCAGAAAAACTGTCGTTCTCACATTGTTAGCCGTGTTTTGTTTGAGAATCTGGTAAAATTGGTTACTTGGAAAAGTCCACAGCGTTGTTACCATTGGAATAACTCGAGATATGGGGTGCTCGAATATTTTCTTCTGGTTAGCGCAAAGCAGAAACGCCACGTCTTCACGAAATGACATCCAATATTCCATCGAAGTTGAAGTGCGTTCTACAGGATCGTGCCAAACCGCGATGGAGGTTGCAGACAGTCCACAGGTCGCTGTTGCTAGCAGAGAGAACAAGACCGAAACGAGGAGATGCATACTGCGTATCACTTCGAGGTCGCAGTGTCAAGTGCAAAGCGTGTTCTCCTGCCTTGCAGTCGAAGAGAACCGCGGCCATTCTCCTGACATCAATTCGAACTGCTCAAATGCAAATCACTTTTTTTTCCTATTGATTCGAACCCCGACCTGGCTGTGAACTAGCGCATTCTGAAGTGGGCACTAGGTGCTGTCGACGACAATGGCGAGCAAAAACAAATGAAAATAATTGAAAAAAAGTGACATCAGTCTTTTCGAAGAATGGTGCGCGCACAAAGTAATTACCTTAGCTTTGTCTGGGTTTCGCCGGACAGCGGGAAGGCTTTGAAAGGCGAATGTATTTTGAAATGGGACCCGACTTTCAGTCGCTCATCATTAATTTCCGAGTCAATATGAATGTACGTAATGCAGGCGCTGTAACCGGATGCAGCTTAAGGGCTGTAGTGACCGGCCCACAGAATTCCTTCGTGGCACAAATTAGTTCACTGTTCAAAGTTTTTCTTGTTAGCTAAAAGAAAATGTAACCTCCAGACAAATGCATGAAGTGTGGAAATGCATGAAGGGGGGCTAGTTGCTTTTGCATTGCCAAGAATTTAGAGCACAAGACAGGCCGAGAAGAGAGACGGCCACAAGAGAGTTATTGTTGCCGTCTCTCTTCTCGTCCCGTCTTGTGCGCTAAATTGTTGCAAATGCTTGACGAATTTTAGAAAATAGTTTTTTATGCGCCTGGCTAAAAAGGTCCACAAACTCATTTCGTTTATTGTTCTCAATGGTCGGCGGTGGAATAGAGGACGGCGAGGAAAATGGTGCATTGTGCTGAACTGTTCATCTTTTCTATCCCACTACAGGAGCTTTGCGCTCTTTTGAATGCAGGTTTTCTTACCACATTGAATCGGTAGTGGGCTGCATAGGCGGCAGCCAACGCGCTAGAATTTCTACATTATGGTTTGCAATCGACGAATTTTTTGTGTTTTGGCTTCATACACTCTTTATTACAAAGGAACTCTCGGTTCAATATGCGTCGCCCACGTGCAAACAATTGGATGCATTGTATACCAGCGAATAATTGCAACACTTTCTCGAATTTAGCCCCAAAAGTCCTCCACACGCAATGTTTTTCACAAACTGTTCACAGGGGCTGGACGGGGAGGACAGCGTCCGGGGATAGTGCCGTCGCTGTGTGTCCTCACATGAACACGTCACCACTTGGTCGGGCGCGAGCGCAGTGGCTGCGCCAGCGGAGCATAGGTGTGGTCTACTTCCACGCTGCACGCTGGAACGCAGTGTTTTTCACGGCGAAAGCCTTTAAAGGCTCATGCTCGCGGTGTCCGTCCATGCGCTGGAATCGTACCAACTGAGCTCTCTCCTCAGCGCAGCGGCGCAACCTCCTCCCCTCCTTAGCAACCGGCGTGCCGGTGGTGGGCGCTGCTCAGCCTAGCAACCGTGCCTAGCAACGAGAGCGCGTGCGTCGGCGGGGGCAGCTGCACCGCCGCTCCTTCCCCAGACGTTTCGTTGCAGTCGAGTGAGTGAGACGCATGACTCCGAAACGGCCCACTGATTCCGCGCTAAGTGGTTCAGGGAAGTGGCAGTGGGTTGACCACAAGGCCTTCGCTAAGCACATTTTAGAATTTCCAGTGTCTTCGGTATTTTTTTTAGGAAAAAAAATGCGCAGTATCTGTCTTCCACAGCTGCGAAACCAATAGAACGGATGCTTGGAAAGCAGAGGGTAAAATTTGTAAATTGGTTTTTGAGCAAAGGAAATGCGCTGTATCTGTCTAACACATCTCGGTGGGCACCTGAACCACAGGGCAGGCGCATAACTGCCCTGTTGCAACAGGGGACGCCTGAATCGTGCTTTAAGCTACGTGGCGGAATTGAAAGATTTGCGCACTATGTTTTGGCATTGGCAACGTTGTGCCAGAAACGCTGCCACCTGCCAGGGTGGCAGGGTGGGTGAGTTCTTTACTGTGAATATAAAGACAAGCGGGGATTTCTTACCACTTCTGCGGGAGAATATCCCGTTCTTCTCGCTCGTAACGGCTCCCACAGCTGTGACAACATTGCGAAATACTTGCGCACACCTCATCTTTAAGAAACAGGCTTTGGTGCCGCAAGTCGAGAAAATATCCATCTATTTCTCCGGCCACAAAACTTCCTTCATGACAGTCAAGAACCGTTAATGGAATGTTGCCTGAAGAAGAAATGTGTGTGAAAAATTACAAGTTGCCTGTAATTGTACATACTTATCCTGCTCGAGTTCTTTCCCTCAATCTTTTCCTCACTTATTTCCCAAACCTGCCCTGAAAGTCCGGACAATGTGTCAAAATGGTAATGTTTTGCCTAAATGCAGTGTAGGACCGCCATTCATGCTAATTTTTGCGAATAGTAGCCCATTGTTCGTCCAATGCTGTATTGCTGCCTGGGTACATGGGCGCTGTGCAATGTCAGAGCAGGTGAAAGAACCCCAGGGGGCCAAAATTTGTAGCATTCTTTCAGACACAAACGGTCTATGATAACAGGGCTAATGGCAAATGCTCTCTGCCTGACGAGGGCCCGAGGGCCCGAAACAATTAATTCAAGCCCTCCACTACACTCTGTCAGGTCATCTGCTCATGCCGGATATTAAACCTGACACAACTTACCCTTTTCCTGGTGCAGTCCTAATTCAGAGTACAAGGCCGTCCATGGAGAGCAAGAAAAAATACTGAAAAAAGAGTCACAAAACACGTCTGCACTGGCAGGGCGCGTGCATATAGGAGTCAGCACAACGCGGCAGGTGAGCTGTAGGAAGCAGGCAGAAAAGCAGACGACAAACGCGGTGGCGGTGCCAGTGCACGGCCCAGAAGCAGACATCCCCGATGCATGCCATGTCGCATGCGCGTGCTTCCAAAAAAATTATCGGCCGACACTGACTCTGTGTTCGACTTAAGAGCGTTAGCTAAAGAAGCCTCAAGTGTGTACATCGGTGTGCTCAGCAAACGTGGAGAACACCAAATCCAAACATCCACGGGTGTTTACTTTCCGGAAACATCCCTTCTAAGACACAACCAGGGCTATCTACCTCATGGAGTTTGCACTACTATTGCGATTTACAGCTACCTTCACTATATTAGGTGCATTTATTATTTATATCACTTGTAATGGGGCGACACGCGCAGTTAGTATGGACGGCCACAGTCCTTGTTCCAGCGGTGCCGCTCAGCAGGCCAGCGTTCGGAAGCGCAAAACCCGAACTTCGTCAGCGTCGGCTTCCTTCTTCCTCTTCTTCGTCGGCGCTAGCTGCCGGGACATCAAACCGCAACTCTCTTGCTTACAATACCCCCGGGATGAAAAGGCGCTATCCTGGCGGACTAAGGGCACGGGACGATAGCTGGATCGTAGTAGGGCTTCAGGCGGTCTAAGTGCACAATTTCACGGCCGCGACGGCGATGATCAGACGAAGGCGTAATGGGCTCGACGAGATAATTAACTGGGGATGTCTGCTGAACAACGCGATAGGGGCCTTGGTATTTGCTCAGCAGTTTTGTAGACTGTCCTGAGCTAGAGGAGGGCACCAAAGCCAAACCAAGGATTCAGGAAAATAGGATGGCGGCAGACCGGGAGAAGTGACGCGGGCGCTTTTCTGCCGGTGCGGGTCGTGAGAAGTAAAGGAACGGGCGAGTTGACGGCAATCTTCTGCATGCGCAGCGGCCTGAGAGACGGTTGTAAATTCGGACGAATGGGGGCGGTAAAGGGTACGGTGTCCATGATGGAGGAATGCTCGAAGCCGTAGAGAAGAAAATATGGGGAAAAATCAGTAGTAGCTTGCGTTGCAGAGTTGTAAGCGTAGGTAACGAAAGGTAGAACGCGGTCCCAGTGGGAGTGATCAGCAGAAATATACTTGGCCATCATATCGCCGAGGGCCCGGTTAAAGCGCTCGATCATGCCGTTCGTCTGCGGATGATACGAAGACGTCGTGCGATGAACGATACGACACTCCCGAAGAAGGGCTTCCACGACGCCGGACAAGAAGACGCGACCCCGACAGCTGAGCAATTCTTGAGGCGCACCGTGACGAAGAATAATGTTCTGAAGTATGAAACCGTCTACGTCAGAGGCGGTCGCAGCTGTTAACGGGGCAGTTTCCGCATAGCGCGTGAGGTGATGAATGGCGACGATGATCCAGCGGTGCCCTGCGGCAGTGCTGGGAAGAGGGCCATAAAGGTCACTTCCAACACGGTCGAATGGCCGGGCTGAACAAGGCAGCGGCTGCAGAGCAGCAGGTGAGAGCGGTGGTGTGTTCTTGCCACGCCGACATTCCAGGCAAGAGCGTATGTACTAGCGGACAAAACGGTACATGCCCCGCCAATAATACCGAAGGCACAGGCGTGTAAAAGTTTTCAGCAGACCGGCATGAGCACGATGTGGGTCTTCGTGATAACTAGCACAAATTGCGGCGCGGAGATGCCTTCAAATCACGAGCAGCCATTTGCGACCATCGGGGAGGTAGTTTCGACGGTACAGCAGCTGGTCACGCACGGCAAAGTTATGGGCTTGACGACAGAGTGCTATGGAAGGGAGGCGCGCTGAGCGGCTGACTAACAAATCCAGAAGAGAAGTAATGCAAGGATCCTTGCGCTGCTCAGAAGCCATATCTATAGTGTCAAGAGAAGATGTCAGACCGGAACTAGATGGTGGGTCAGGATCAGTGGTCACAGGGGAGCGCGAGAGAGCGTCGGCATCGGAATGTTTACGACCGGAACGATAAATGACCCGAATGTCGTAATCTTGTAAACGGAGAGCCCAAAGAGCCAGGCGGCCAGGCGGATCTTTGAGTGAAGACAGTCAGCAAAGGGCATGGTGATCTGTAATGACATCGAACGGGCGGCCATATAAGTAAGGACGAAAATTTTTGATCGCCCAAATTATTCTTCGCCCAAACATTCTTTTTCTGTGACGGAATAATTAGTCTCCTCTTCTGTGAGTGTACGGCTGGCGTAAGCAACGACGTACTCATTGAAACCAGGTTTTCGCTGAGCTAGAACGGCACCGAGACCAATGCCGGTGGCGTCCGTGTGGAGTTCTGTAGGCGCGGAAGGGTCGAAATGGCGCAAGATCGGAGAAGAGAGAAGCTGGCGCAGCGTTGCAAAAGCTTCGTGGCATGCAAGGGACCAAGCCGACAAGTCGTGGCTACCAACGAGAAGTTGCTTCAGCGGGGCGATAACGGCAGCAAAATTCTTGACGAACCGGCGAAAGTAGGAGCGAAGTCCAAGAAAGCTTCTTATTTCTTTCAGGGATGTGCGCTTCGGGAAATCAGCAACTGCGCGGAGCTTGGCAGGGTACGGGAGTACTCCATCCATGGACATGACATCGCCTAGGATAGTCAGCTGTCGGGCACAGAAGCGACACTTTTTCAAGTTCAGCTGCAGGTCAGCGTCGCTCAGACAGCGAAGAACACTCCAGAGGCGGACAAGATGAGAAGGAAAATCCTGGGAGAAGATGACAACATCATTCAAGTAGCAGAGGCATGTCTGCCATTTAAGCCCACGGCGGATGTTGTCCATCATACGCTCAAAAGTGGCAGGCGCGTTGCAGAGTCCGAAGTGCATCACATTAAGTTCATACAGCCCATCACGTGTGATGGAAGCTGTTTTCGGGCAATCGACGTCGGCCATCATCTGCCAGTACCCAGAGCGCAGATCCAGCGAAGAAAAGTACTCCGCTCCCTGCAGGCAATCCAGAGCGTCGTCTATACGAGGCAGGGGGTAGACGTCCTTCCGAGTAATTTTGTTTATCCGGCTTTAGTCTACGCAGAATCTAATGGAACCGTCCTTTTTCTTCACGAGCACGACCGGAGAAGCCCACGGGCTGTGAGAAGGCTGGATCACGCCGCGATGTAGCATGTCGTTCACCTGTTCATCTATGATGCGGCGCTCGGCGGAGGAGACGCGGTTGGGGCTTTGGCGCAAGGGTCCATGGGTGCCAGTGTCGATATTGCGGCGAACCGCTGTTGCACGATCCAACGGCGCTTGAGGAGAGTCGAAGTATGCGCGGAAGCGCTGCAGCAAAGCGATGAGCTGGGCGCGGTGGCGAGGTGGTAAAGCGGCATCGACAGAATGAGAAAACATATCCGGGGAGGACGGGTCGGCGACGTCGGCGGAAGGAGTGAGGGCGTTGATGTCAGTGGCGTCAGGGTCATCAAGGACAGAAGAAGCGTCGTCGAGATCGATGACATCAACTATGCCAAGCGATTCTCCCCGAAGTCGAGTGGCGGGGAAAGGCAACGGGTTCGCGACGTACAGGGCGCCACAACCACCAGAAAGTGTGAGCACGGCATGAGGGAGCATGACAGATTTTGCGGTACGCACAAAGACTAGAGGGTGAATAAAGGACTGTAGCGTCAGAGAGCGCAGCACAAGTCAGCGGCACGAGATCAGAAGAGAAAGCTGGCACGTCGACGTCGTCAGCGGCGAGAATAGGCGCGTCGTTAACAGGGGAGGCGTCCAGAAGAGCATCACACAGCGGCGACAAATCAATTTGAGCACGTGCACAGTCAATGATGGCGTGATGCGCGCTCAGAAAGTCCCACCGGAGGATGATGTTATGAGAGGAGCGGGTGAGAACGAAGATCTCAATGGTGTAGGAGAGGCCTTGGATGACGAGGCGGGCAGTGCACGCTGCCAGAGGGCGAATGGGGTCAGCGCTGGCGGTGCGAAGCGAAAGGTCAGAAAGCGGCGTCATTACTTTTTTTAGTTTGCGGCACAAGATGCGACTAATGATGGACACGGCATCACCAGTGTCAATAAGCGCGCCAACAGTAACATCTTCAACGATCACTCCAATAACGTTCATAGGAGCCGTGATAGGGCTTGAGATGGTCGTTGACGGCGCATTACCTGCCTGCGGAACTGCGGCGCCTAGTTTTCCGCTTGGATTGTTGCTGACCGGCGGCGCATAGGAGAGAGCGAATGGTGTCGAGAAGACGGCGACGGATGGCTTCGGTTGTAGGAGTCGTAGCGAGACGGAGAGGGAGTCTGAGGCGGCAGAGTAGAAGAGACCGGGACGGAGGGCAATGGAGCGTCGTACGAAGGCGAGAGTTGTACGAAGGCGAGCGTCGTACGATCCGTCGTACGACGGATCCGCGCGTGCGGCACCAGCCGGCCACATGACCAGAGAGACCGTAGGCATAGCATATCGGCCGGTTATCTGGAGTGCGCCACGGATTCATAGGGCGGGGACTAGTGCGAGGCAAAGGACGGTGAGTGAGTGGCAGCGCCGGCGCGAGCTGCTGCTGAGGGTACACTGTGACAGGTGGAGCATAAGTCGGAACAACCGGCTGAGGGCGTGGCCGGATGACTGCTTCAGCATATGTAAACGGTGCAGTGACCAGAGGAGGTGGATTAGTGGGGGGCACGACCTCAGCTACCTGCTCCTGGATGACACGCCGAATAGAAGGCGACAGCGATGGCGTTGGTGCGGGTTGGCTGGTAACCAGCGATATTTGACGGGCGACCTCCTCCCGCACAAACTGCTTGATGTGCTGAGGAAGGGTCGGCTGATCGTTAGGAGGACCGGCTACCGGCAAACTCGAAAGGTAGTCGTCAGGGCAAATGGCACGTCGGGTGACATGACGCTGTTTGCGGAGCTCGTCGTAGCTCTGACACAAAGAGACGACGTCGGAGACTGTTGCGACGCAAAGTAGCAGATCCCACCGCTGTTCACCAGTTGTTGGGACGCAAGGTAGCAGATCCCACCGCTGCTACCAGTTGTTACGTCACCAAGGGGGCTCGTCCGGGATGAGGGAATGGTCTGAACTTCAGATGGTTAGAGATTACAAAAACAAGCAGATTTAATGGCAAGAAACCAAGACACTTATTTACAAAAACAGAACAAGGAATCAAAAGTTAAGAGTTCATAGCGTCGAGCGTCTGGATGAGCCTGATACCCAAGGCTCAGAGCCACTGGATGAACCTATTACCGTAGGTCCAGAGCCACACTGGATGAACCTATTACCGAGGGTCCAGAGCGTTCGTGCCCACTTTGGTCGCAGGTTATATAGCCCAAGACTCCGCCCCTGCACCAGGCGACATTCCATCGCGACACAAAAGATCGGTACCAGCACCGCCATCGAAGACCTGTTGAGCCCCCTCACTAGGCGGTAACTCAGCGTGGCACAAAAGATCGGCACCACACGTTACTGCCAACTAAGACACCTGCTTAGAGCCCGCACGTGGGAACTGGCGAGTCCGCATTCCTAAGTCCGCAGTCCGCATTCCTATAGCATTGTGTCGTGTTGACGTCACAGCTGCAGCTGCGCAGGCTTCCTCTGATTCATTCCGGGTTTTTTTTTCAAGACGAGGGACACCCTTTCTTCTCCTGTCGTCGGTTGCTTCTCGAAGGGAGGTCGTTTTCGCCGAGCCGAGTGTGGGAAGAGCCTCGTCGGCCACTTCCCAGAAAGCCACCCTTTTTCGTGAGGTCATCGTGGGGTCAAGTTGAAGTCAAACGACCCGTCAAAATTGCCGCTACGTTGAATCTCCCTCCGTTTCATCACAGGTCTCAAGATGGGTCGTAACAGCTACCTCCCCCGCCAGACGAGTCTCGGCGAGTAGCAGTCATCGCTGCTGCACGAAGAGACGACTTGCAGAAGCGTGCCAGAAGTATGCCAGAAGCCCTCTGCCGCTCGCAACGTGGTCTTCTATTACGCCGGCCAAATTCTTTGAGGCGTCTCTGAAACTCCAACCACATGCGCAAGCAAGCACTCAACTTTCCTCCGAGCAAACCAGTTCCAAAAGAGGGTGCTATAATCCGGTTAGTATAGCCATTGTGAATAGCTCACACTGAAAACTCCCAGGACCTACGCAAGCTGAGAAAACCCGAACCTGCTACTGTGCACCCTCACTTTCAAAAACGCACGAAAAAAAAACAAAAAAAACTGAGTAGCAATTTTGGTTACATGAAGAGCATTCCGGACTGCTTAAAAATAACAGCTAAGAAGTCCGCGTCCCTTACTGCATGTACAAAAAAAAGTAAACAGCTCCAAAAGCTGCATAACTGAGTGAAAATCCTGTAGTCCACTAACACCACTCAGCATTACCACTAAAAACTGGAAACTCCCTGCACCCCTGTCTCGTTTTTTTTTTCAGTGAGTCAATGGACAAAAAAAAAGAGGCAAACACTTATTCCCTGAATTGGACATTCTTTAGCCGCGCCCTGCGCGGTCGTGGTCGGATGGCCGGTCTACAAGCAGGTGCTTCAAGAAAACTGCGGGGTTGATTGGTTCCGCCTCGGCTCGACCTTCTGCGGATAGGGTGCCTCCTCCATTTCTTTGTCTCTGCCTGCTGCGACCCCCTTCGACTCACGCGCTCTCTGTGGCGCCCTTTTGTGTGGCTTTCGCGCCCTATTCTTCGTAACGCTAGTAACGCGTAGCATGCGTCACGTGTCCAACGACCACACCGTCTGTCCCTCTTTTGGCCCGCAAGGGCAGTCACCTGGGCTTTCATCGGGCCTATCCGCCTGCCGGAAAATTTCACTGATTTTCCTTTTCGCACACTAGCTTTCGTGGTGCCGTCCCTTGTTGATCTGCCGGCCTTTGCATCAGCATCAACACCTGCACTGGCACTTCTCAATTGCTTGTCGCGTTCGCGATGTTTCTTCGATGGACAATGGTGCCTTCGGCCTGCAAGGGCAGTCACCTTGGCTTTCCTCGGGCCCAGCCGCCTTCGGGAAAATGGCACTGTTGGTTTTCCCTTTTC
Organism: Amblyomma mixtum; assembly: GCF_055824585.1. Taxonomy (NCBI): domain Eukaryota; kingdom Metazoa; phylum Arthropoda; class Arachnida; order Ixodida; family Ixodidae; genus Amblyomma; species Amblyomma mixtum. The sequence goes on from NC_143018.1 coordinate 152,615,946, forward strand.
TTTCACAGTTTTCGCGGTGCTGTCCCGAGTTAATTTGCCGGCCCTCGCATCAGCATTAACACCTGCCCCAGCATTCCTCATTCGCTTGTCGCGTTCGCGGTTTTTCCTGCGTAGCGACGCTACTTGGGCTTCGCTCACAGTGCCAGGCGGCGGCTCAACTGACGAATCGTCCATTCCTGTGGTTTCGTCTGAGCACCCAAGCTCATTTTCCGGCTGTCTTTCTATCGGGGCAGCCTCCTCCTCATTCCGGGCAACAGAAACAATCTCGTCTGTACGGCACTTTTCAGCGAACGTTGCGCTCTTGCCTGGCGCTTCACTGCTACCGTCAGGCGATTCCCTTTCACTCTTTGTGCCGCTTGATACCGCCTCGACTTCCTGAATGCTAGTGCTCGCCAGCTGCACCAGAGGTGTCCCTTCTCTGGCTCTTTCATTGCGTTTACACCGAAACTCACTGCATTCTTTCTGGCGCGGGACTTCAGTCTTATCTGCCAACGCGCTATCTGTCTCAGGGTTAACAGTAAGCGCGTCACACCTTTCGTTTTCCTCGCGAAGATTTCGCCCTTCTTGTTCTTTATCCACACGGAGGCTTTTCTGCAGAATAGTTTCACACCTCTCGCCTGCCTCCTTGTTGAGAAGAGGTACCACTTGCTGGGGACAACCGCCCGACCTCTTGCTCAACTCCATTTCTAACTTACTGAGCTCAGCCCTTAGCTTCAGTAGTTTTGCTTCCCTCTCACGTTCGCGCTGACGCCATTTTTCCTCTCTCTCTCGCTCCTCCTGCTGTCTGAGCTGCTCTTCCTCCTGCTCTTTTTGCTGTCTGAGCTGCTCTTCCTTTTTTTGTTCGATGAGACTCCACTCTTCAATGAGCTCCTCATCATCTGCCCCCAAATCAGTAATGGCCTGAATTATCACGGTTTTTCGTGCCAAACCCCTTGTATCAATCCCCAATTCCACACACAATAGCAACAGGTCCGACTTCTGCAGCTTCTGTAGGTCCATGATAGTTCCGAGTCTGGGCTATTTCCAAAACAACTATGCAAAAATACCGAACCTCTAGGATTTAAGCACAGGTGTCTACCAGTTCTAAATTTTAACCCTCTTTTAGAACCTGGTCCACATCAAAGGAAAAGCCAAGCACTCACCCACACACGTGATCATGACCAAGACAGCTGCACTCTCGCTGGCCGACCGTTGTCGTCGCTTGTGGCTTCAGATTCCCATCGCTGATCCACAGTTGTTGGGTCTTCGTGTCTCACCAATCTCTTCGGATCCCAAGGCTTCGGATCCCACGGCTTCGGATCCCACGGCTTCGGATCCCAAGGCTTCGGATCCCACCGCTGTTCACCAGTTGTTGCGACGCAAAGTAGCAGATCCCACCGCTGTTCACCAGTTGTTGGGACGCAAGGTAGCAGATCCCACCGCTGCTACCAGTTGTTACGTCACCAAGGGGGCTCGTCCGGGATGAGGGAATGGTCTGAACTTCAGATGGTTAGAGATTACAAAAACAAGCAGATTTAATGGCAAGAAACCAAGACACTTATTTACAAAAACAGAACAAGGAACCAACAGTTAAGAGTTCATAGCGTCGAGCGTCTGGATGAGCCTGATACCCAAGGCTCAGAGCCACTGGATGAACCTATTACCGCAGGTCCAGAGCCACACTGGATGAACCTATTACCGAGAGTCCAGAGCGTTCGTGCCCACTTTGGTCGCAGGTTATATAGCCCAAGACTCCGCCCCTGCACCAGGCGACATTCCATCGCGACACAAAAGATCGGTACCAGCACCGCCATCGAAGACCTGTTGAGCCCCCTCACTAGGCGGTAACTCAGCGTGGCACAAAAGATCGGCACCACACGTCACTGCCAACCAAGACACCTGCTTAGAGCCCGCACGTGGGAACTGGCGAGTCCGCATTCCTAAGTCCGCAGTCCGCATTCCTATAGCATTGTGTCGTGTTGACGTCACAGCTGCAGCTGCGCAGGCTTCCTCTGATTCGTTCCGGGTTTTTTTTTTCAAGACGAGGGACACCCTTTCTTCTCCTGTCGTCGGTTGCTTCTCGAAGGGAGGTCGTTTTCGCCGAGCCGAGTGTGGGAAGAGCCTCGTCGGCCACTTCCCAGAAAGCCACCCTTTTTCGTGAGGTCATCGTGGGGTCAAGTTGAAGTCAAACGACCCGTCAAAATTGCCGCTACGTTGAATCTCCCTCCGTTTCATCTCAGGTCTCAAGATGGGTCGTAACAGAGACGGTTTGGGGATCTTTTGACACCAACATTTGAAATGCGTCGTCCTCAATCCCTTTCAGAATGTGTCGGATTTTGTCATCCTCGCTCATAGATGGATTGAGCCGCTCACACCATTCAACGACGTCCTCGATATAGCTGGTGAAATTCTCGCCGTTCTGCTTGGCACGACTGCGCAAACGTTGTTCGGCACGAAGTTTTCGGACAGCGGGGCGGCCGAAGACGTCAGTCAGGCTGGTCTTGAGAGCCGCCCAGGTAGTAAAATCCGCTTCGCGTTTGCGGAACCATAAGTCGGCGACGTCGGTCAAGTAGAAGCTGACGTTCGTGAGCTTAACGACGTCGTCCCATTTGTTGTAAGCGCTCACACGTTCGTAGGAGGCCAGCCAGTCTTCTACGTTTGTGTCGTCAGTGCAGCTGAATATCGTCGGGTCCCGCTGACGGACGGCACCGGAACTGATGACAGCGAGCTGGGCAGGTTGGGTCAGGGTGTCGGACGTCGTGGTAGAGCCTGGTAGCCTGGGCATCGTGGCGTAGCTCCAGGCGAAGAGCAGGCAGCCCCTCCACCAAGTGTAATGGGGCGACACGCAAAGGTAGCATGGACGGCCACAGTCCTTGTTCCAGCGGTGGTGCTCAGCAGGCCAGCGTTCGGAAGCGCAAAGATGATGATGATGATGATGTCATCAAGCTGAATGGTTGGTTGGTTGGTTGGTTGGTTGGCCTCAAGTAGAATGGCACATACCCACTACGGGGGAGTGGCCAAGACACAGGCGGTGCAGCTGAATGGCACATACCCACGGCCAAGCGCAAAGCCCGAACTTCGTCAGCGTCGGCTTCCTTTCTTCCTCTTCTTCGTCGGCGCTAGCTGCTGGGGCATCAAACCCCAACCCTCTTGCTTATACAGTGAATAAATTTGATAAAACTGTGTATCACAACACGACCACTCGTTTGAAAACATCCGGAAACCCCCAGAGACAAATGGTTCGGTCGTAATGGCCGTCTGAAGGTCCTCGGAATGAATGGTTTGGGGACGGAAAGGTCGTCGGTGCGAATCCCACGCATATTTTGGGCTTCACCTCAATTAGTAATTTTATCCTCAGGATCATGACCAGTCATTTAACATTACTTCGAAATTATACTTCGACAGGCGTCCCCCGCCACAATTTTATGCAAATTATGGTACCGTCGGGGAGGGGGGCCTCACTTCGATGGGCGCTATACTGGCAGATATAACGGAACGAAAGTATTGGTATCAACTGAGGCGCTACGCACCCACTGTTCCGATGTGGTGTAGTGTGGTCACGTGGTTGCTGTTCTGGTCAATTTCACCTCATTGCACATACACTCGTCCTTGACAAACGTAACAAGCAAGAGGTAACACTCTTAAAGAGATGGAGAAAACGTTTTCACTAGGGACCCCGGTACGGTAGTGCAGATCGCCGGCTTGCCGGCAGTGCAGTACCAACACCAATGCCAAATCCCAATGCCATCTATCAGACGCCCCATCATGCTCTCTCTGATGTAACAACACCGAGTGCCTGTTATCGGCTTAGTCGGCACTCCTGTCTATCTTACTCACTGGTTACAGCAATAAGCGTGATGGCAATGCAAAATTGCGTAGCAAAAGTTTTCCAGAAGAGATATATTCACCCTCTTGTCATTGCATGGGTTAAAGATTTTCTATTTTCCAGGTCTCAATTTACAACTGTCAATAACCACAATTCGTCTTTCAGCCAAGTACACTCTGGCGTCCCACAAGGAAGTGTGCTTGGCCCCTTTTCCTAATATTTATCAACAATTTACCGGATTCCATTTCTTCCCGTATCAGACTTTTTGCTGATGATTGTGTAGTTTATCGCAAAATTTATTCTAACAGCGATTGCCAATCCCTTCAATCGGACCTGGATTCAGTAACATCATGGTGCTTAACCTGGCTTATGCAACTTAATCATTCAAAAACTAAATTGATGTCTTTTACTAACCGAATGTCTCGAATTCAAACAGCATACTCCTTAAATAATAGCTCATTCGAGCTAGTCACCACGTATAAGTATTTAGGACTTCACCTTCATTCAGACTTAGCATGGAACCACCATATTAACCTTATGCTTGCATCTGCTAATCGGTCATTAGGTCTCTTAAAACATAACCTAAAGCATGCTCCTCCTCACCTCCGTGCCCATGTCTATACCACTCTAATTCGACATAAAATTGAATATGCCTCAGCTATTTGGGACCCTTACCAATCTTACCTAATAAATAACATTGAATCATTGCAGAACCGCGCCGTTCGTTTTATTTAGTCCGATTATTCACGTAACACCAGCATCACAGCCTTAAAAAAACGCGCAGGTCTCCAGGATTTATGTCTCCGCCGCAAAATTGCACGACTATCACATTTTCATAAACTTTATCATCATCCATCACTTCATAACGACTTTTTTTCTTTGGCTCATTCGATTTTTGACCGCCGCGATCTTCCCTTTAAAGTTAGGCGTTTAACGTGCAGAACATTGAACTATACGCATTCATTCTTACCACGCACAATATCTGACTGGAACACTCTGCCTTCACATATCGCAACCACCACTGATCCTGATAAATAGTTTAAACTTATATCTTCAATAACTACTACTTAATTCTTCCAATACATTGTTATTTTATTTGTTCATGGCTTCCTTTTTTGCAGGGTATGTTACTAAAATGATTCATTGCATTAGTGTTCTGTTTGTATAATTTTAATACTGCAGTAATCTTCGTTCTTTGCCGCGCTGCCATTGTTTTGATTCTTTTGCTTACTTATGTCATGCAAAGTGTCTTATTTGTGCTTTTGTTTTGATTCTTTTGCTTACTTATGTCATGCAAAGTGTCTTATTTATGCTTTTGTTGTTTGTTTTATATTTGTGGTTTTGTGGTATTCTCTTCAATTGCCTCTGCCCCCCCCCCCCATATGTAATACCCTCTCGAGGGCCTTTAGGGGTATTCTGAATAAATAAATAAATAAAATAAATATCAAAGTACGGTCTACTTCTAAGTAGAGCATACCATTTATGACGCAAATTTAGAACATGATGCTCAAGGCGTGGTTCCCACACAGTGGCCAGATATTTGAGTGCTAGATGACTATTCGGATGAGTAAACAACGCTCAAGATTTCGCTGTGTTTGTGGGTTTGTGGCAAGTGATATAAATGGAAATTAGATACATACTCGCTCATAGAATTCGAACCCGTGGCGGCGCGAAAAAGTAGGCTTTGCTGGGCGTTGTGCGAGAGCCCTAGGCTATCGCCACAGCCGATCCCACTTGGTGTTAAACTGCAACACAGTCTCGAGCTGTGGATTGCACATCGTCTTGTTTAACTAATATTGCTATCAAACTAATATTCGCCCTGTGAACTATGGGACGGTAGCTAGAGAGAAATGTGTGCCGCATTCGTTCGAGTGGACAACGTTGTGGAAGAAAAACATGGCGCTAGAGCAATGCGCGTTTGCGCTGACAACATCGCTGCAGAAGCTCGTCACTGGAATAAAAGTTGCCGGCATACAATGGATAAATGAGCAATTATGAGGAAAAAGTTGAAGACACGCATAACGGGCTCCCAGGGTGAGTGGAAACCTGAGTCGCGCTTTCACGTACTTCGAGGCTGTGGTGTCCACCTGCAAAAAACTGTGCTTTCGCACATTTCGTGCTTAGCAATGCTAAACCGAGAGGCTTCTTTTTCTTTGTGAACAGACAATTCCGGAAATAATTTTTTAGTAAATGGCGGTCAATATGATGGTATGCAGAGCGACACAATATGTACTTTGCTTAAAAGACGTTTAGTGTTAAGCTCGTTATTCTTAATCACACTTGAAGGTTTATTAATCTTTTGCTCAGAATGGCATCTATTTGTTGTGCAATGGGTTTTTCGGGCGCAAAGCACAAATCAGAGCCCGGCACAAAGCACGAAGCGCAGAATGGCGTTCACCGACACTCAGCGGTTCCAGCAGCACCAACTCGAAGCACGCGTTCGCCAAGAGGAGTCCCGCTGCCGCGCGGGCACTTCTTCGTCATTACAATTGCAGTGCTTAGCCAGAAAAAACGAATGCGCTATCGGCAGCATAGATGGTTGTTTTAGGTGCCCGCGTAATAGAGAGTACCGCATAAATATAAAGAGAAAACAAAATTGGCCCTAAAAACAGAAACCTGAGGTATTCCTGTTAGAACTTTAAAGCATGGGGATGAAAATTCCTTGATACGAACGTAATGTTGAAGGGTCTTTAAATAGCTAATGAAAAGTCTGAGATTTCTTCTCAACCCGTTCGGCTTCACTTATCCAACAAAACTGAATGCGCTGTGGTATCAAAAGCATTTTTAAGATGGAGAAATATATTACCTTTGTGTGACGAGGAGCAAATACATCGTGGTAGCTCCGTCACCTCAGTCGCTGCTGATCTTTGAGGTCTGAAAACGTACTGTGAACTCCTCCTTATTATATTCTTTTCATGCAGTAAGTTTTGTACACGCGCTCATGTTACTTGCACAAATACAGTGTAGACAACGCTAAATATCGATGTGGGTTGGTATGCATGGGTCGTCCAGATTTTCATCTTTATAAACTGGGTTAACTTTTGCTCATTTCCAAATATCCTGGTGTTAACCCTGTGGTATAGAAAAAATTAACTCCGCCATTATCGGTGCCAGAACGCCAACATTGTCAATGAGCACCTTAACGTGTACGTCAACAGATCCTGCAGCTTTGCAATCGCGCAGGCTAGAAACTACTGCAGTGATTTGCATAGCATCTGTGGCATCAAGCTCAAAATTGTTATCTGTTGTACCAGTACATGGGACGTCCCTATTGAAGGCCACCGGGCTAGCTAGTTGCGTCACAATATTCACGAAGTAGCTATTAAAAATCTCAGCTGAAATGGAATCACCACAATTCGGAGCAGTAGTTTTTGACGTCGTTATCCTAATATTTTATTAACATCCCACATTTGTTTTCGTATTTCCAAGGGGCTGTTCTATAGGTGAAGTATGCAATTCTTTTTTCCTCTTTCTTATCAAAGTCAGCACTTTGTTCCTAACAGTGCAGAACTTTTGCAGGTAAAAGGTGTTTTCTTTCTCCTTTTTTGGTACTACGCGGCTGTCTTTATACACTTAAGAGTTTCGGTAGTCATCCAGAGGCATATTGGACTGATTTACCGGTGGACGGAATATGTCAAACTCTGTTCTTAAATCACTTCCAACTGTATATATACCTAAAAAATTCGGCAGTAACAACATCGCTTCAGACACAGCTGTTTATTATGATTAGTGCTTCATTACGTAATAAGTTGTACTTGATTCTGGGCCTTTGTGGAGACGTATCACATCTTTCACCAGTGGCTTTGATGCGAAGGAATGAAAATACTGATGAATGGTCTGATATACACACGTTAAGGATTCCAGAATACGTATGGACGTTGCCGGACAAAATTTGACCCAAAGCTGTGACCAATGTAGCTGTGATTCGAGTTTGTACAGATACAGCTTTAGTAATACGGTAAGACTGCAGCAGCAGTATTTACTCAGAAGCCAACACTATAGTAGCGTCAATGTTAAATTCTCTTCTTTAAACAGCGTCTTCATGTTTATCGTGTACAGACTCATGAATCTCGTTCATTTGCTCCAGAAATAGACGGAGCTTACGGGGAGCCTGTATACTATGCCCACTATTATACCTTTAGAAAAGCTCAACAGAAAGGCATTTTAATGTTTGGTAATTTACTGATATGTGTTCACTGTCATGTGTCGCAATGCGGGCGTAATTAGACAGCTACTCGTGCTCATCTAAACAGAGAGTTCTTACAGTTTGTTAGGAGTGTATGTACAGGTACAGGGGCCTGTTCCCCGCTTTTCAACCAGGTTTCTGTTAAAGGTAGAGCATCAAACAAGAATTCGTTATCAGGTAACAGTGCTATCGGTCAGTTTTGATTTTTATAGAAACTTCGAGCACTGCAATGAAAGGTGGAAAAGTTATTCCGCTTACGAAATTCAAGATTCACTTCGGCAGTTGTAAAACCCACATTGATGTTGAACTGTGAAAACTGTTCTGCGTTGTAGGCTCACTGGCATACAGCATTTGGTCAAGGCCCTCCTCTTAATTCATGAGCTGGAATTTAGACGTCTTAGTTTCACACGTTAGCATCTTGCCATTGCTCACTCATGCTATTTCAGTCTTTGCCCGTTTTGTCCTGCACAGCCCCACGGAGAAAGATCTTCTCTCAACGGACGTGCCCATTAACGTACACTGGTTCACTAGTGCCAACACCCAGAGCAGATGTTGTGCGTTTCAGTTTTCGTTCCATCTGCAAAATCTTATCTCGTGTCCTCATTGACAATAACTTCACAAGTATGATCAGTACATTGTAGCGTTTATTCGGAGCGCAGTGGATAGAATCTATTTCCCCATCGTGATTTCCATCTTCACTGCCGTAGCAATTATTAATGTCACATCAGCGTGGGACTCCTCTGATTTCGATGTTGTTTCTGCGACTGCATTAGTTGATGTCGATAACATCGTGGTACAGCTGGCACATTTGATTTTGCAGCTCCTTCATTTCTTTAGCGCCCTCCCTCTGCTGTTGTTTTGCTGAAGTCAGCTATGAACAAACAAACTGTAAACTGTTTTCAGTTCGTGAAACGAATCATTCATGAAATCACTTCGCGGTTTCAGTTCCTTGTGGTCGTCTGCCACTCGTCGTCGACGCAAGCTACAACACCATCTGCGACGAAAAAGAGCCGGTGCATGTGCCCTTCGTCACGCCCCAACTTGTTCATCACGACCAGAAATCTGTGATCCGTTTGGCGGCGTTACCATCGACAGGCCTGGGATAAAAAGCGGCGCCGCGGCATCATCGGGCGACACATTGGCGGCAGCGGTGGTCACGGCGACATTCCTGTGACACATTTTTTCCCCTGTACTATCGCAGGTTGGTGATATTTTTCTTCGCATACCTCTTAATCAGTTGTCTGACCGCTGCTGCTGCCAAGTGTATTACAATGAATGGTGACGACAAAGAATGTCCCGAGTGCGAGTCCGTAGTCGAAGATCAAAATGGTGTGTCTTGCAGCGTATGCCACACTGTGTTCCATGTGGGCAAATGTGCTGGCGTGTCTGAAGCGACACTAAAATCCAAAAAAGACTATCGGAAAACTTGGAGACGTCCTAAATGCAGAGGATCAAAATCCAACCCGCCTGAGAAATCAGCAGTAGAACCAAACTTACAGGATATGTGGCATATGCTGCAAGCCATTGACAAAAACTGGAAGTGTTGATGCCGCTGAAACGTACTGTTGATGATATGGAAACAGCTGTGCAATTTATGTCTGATCAGTTGACTGGTTTAGTCGAACGTGTACAAAAAAAATGAGCAAGAAATAACAGAAATCAGAAAGTGGGTTGAAAAACTAGAAGGAAGTAAATGCGCTGAATCCCTGGTAAGTCAGCTTGACGAACTGGAGTGGCGGAATAGGCAAGCAAACCTACAGTGTCATGGAATACCGTTTTCCGAGAAAGAAGACTTACTGGAAAAAATTAATGCCACCGCTGCTGAGGTTCAGCTGCCGCAAATGTCCTCTGATGACGTGGATGCCATACATCGACTGCCCTCGAAACCAGATAAGATTCCCGGTATCATTTTCCGGTTCACAAGACAAAAAACCCGGGACCTGTGGTGGGCAAACAGGAAATAGATAGCAAATGATGACAGCAATGTCCACGTCCTTGAGAACCTGACCAAAAAGAAACGCGAACTGCTGATGAAAACGAAGGAATGGGCGAAGCAACACGACTTCAAATATGTCTGGCACACAAATGGGAAAGTGCTGGTGCGAAAATCTGATGGCATGCCAGCGATAGTCATTTCAAAGGAAAGCACACTTGGTGCAATGCTCTAGGGGTTAGGCCCTTGCTAGGAAGTCCACCCCTTCGCACCCATAATGGACCTGCCTCCTCCCCTTTTAAGCCAAACAAAGTCTCAGTTCTTCCTGCCATCTGCTCTAAATACTGCGCCTGCTCGGAAAAAGAGCAGCATGTCCTTTTTTCACGTGAACGCGCAGTTCCTGCGCAACAAAGGTGACGAGTTCGAATGTTTTCTTTCTGCACTTAACTTCCATTTTAACATAATAATGGTTACTGAAACTTGGTACCAAAACAGCGGTGAAGCCTTACAGTTGCCAAACTATAACATGTACGTTCAAAATCGTATTGATAAACGAGGTGGGGACGTGATGATAGCGATAGAAAAGAAATTTAATTGCAGCCTTCTTGCCGAGTTTACTCTAACTCATGATGACTATGAAATACTCTCCTTACAAAGTGGTAGAAATGTCTTTTCTGTGTTTTACCGACCACCCAAAAGTAACTTTTCGAATTTTGCCAGATTCCTTGATGAATACCTACAATGGACCGCAGAGAACAACCTAAACCTTGTTTTAGGGGTTGACATAAACATAGATTTTCTTTCACCTTCAGCTAATAAATTAGAAGTTGAGTCGATATTGCAATGCAATGGATTTATTAACGTTATAAATGTCCCTACACGATTACAAGCAGCGACAGCAATTGATGTCTTTTTTACTAACTCCCCACCAAATCATCTGACTTCTGGAGCAATTAATGGCCACATAAGTGACCATCTACCAATATACCTGATTGTTGAAAGAGCCCCCTCCCCTAAAAATGGTGTATTCCCATGCAAACGTCATGTGAAAAGGTTGCGTATTTCTATCAAAAATCATGGTTCATGTCCTTCTAAAATTACAAAACTAGCGTGCGCAATCGCACAGTTCAGAGAGATAGGCAAACAGGCCAAGAAACACTATTTTAATGTAACACTGCCTAACTTTCTGACAAACAACCCGCATAGATTTTGGAACCATTTCCGCCCAACTAAAAACCCGTTATCCGACTTGTCTCCTGAGGATAGAGCTAACAATGCTAATGCGTACAACACGTTTTTTCACTCAAGTTTCACAAAAGATGACGGTAATCTCCCGGACTTTTACGGCAATCAAACATCACGCATTGACCCTTTAATCATATCAGATGCGGGCATTTTTAATCTATTACTCACGCTTGACCCTAAAAAATCACCCGGACCAGACAATATCCCAAACGATTTCTTGAAACGATACGCAGAATGGTGCAGCAGATACTAGGGTCTGATATTTCGTAAATCTCTCTCGTCATCAACTTTACCCGACGACTGGAAGAAGGCAAAGATTATACCAATACACAAAACAGGAGACACCACATTACCATCGAATTATAGACCAATATCTCTCACCAGCACGGCTTGCAAGTTGCTCGAGCATGTCATCCTTAAACACCTAACAAACTTCCTTGATACTCACAATCTGTTATCATCAAACCAACATGGATTCCGGCATGGGCTATCAACCGTCACACAGCTTACAGAGGTTGTGCATGACCTTGCATTCGCCATCAATAACTGTAGCCAGACTGACATTATATTATTGGACTTTTCTAAAGCATTCGATCGCGTCTGTCATAACAAATTAATAGCAAAGTTACGGGGTGCCATCGGGGATGGGGAAATTTTAGATTGGATTTCAGATTACTTATCAAACCGGACACAATTCGTACTGTTTCAGAACATGGAATCTGCGACAGTACCCGTCATATCAGGTGTACCTCAAGGATCCGTGTTGGGGCCACTGTTATTTTTAATTTTCATCAACGACATAACCAACAATATCGATTCTAACATCAAACTCTTCGCCGATGACTGCATTATCTATAAAACAATTAACAGCTACGTAGACCACATTTCACTCAGCGATTCATTGAACAAAATAACCGAATGGTGCAAAACATGGCAAATGACGGTAAACACGACTAAATCTGTTTGCATGACGGTAACAAGAAAAAGGCAGCCATATGATTTTCCGTACTTTGTTAATGGCAGAATACTGACGAAAGTTCACCAGCATAAGTACTTAGGTATCACACTAACTTCTGACCTCAGATGGGACGCGCACATTGCTAGCATAACCTCGAAAGCATTACGCAAACTATTTTTTCTTCGAAGATGTCTGCGCCTTGCACCCACATCGACAAAGCTTCTAGCATATACTACTTTCGTTCGACCAGTTTTAGAATACGCTAACACAGTTTGGTTCCCCCATTCAGTGACTAATGTAACAAAACTAGAAAAAGTACAGCGTAAAGCATTGCGGTTTATACACAACAAATATAAGCGCACAGATTCACCAACTAACCTCGCGGCTATTTCGGGTTTAGCGACGCTATCATCAAGAGCGCAACAAGCACGACTAAAATTTTTATTTCACCTGATGCACAACTACTACAAGATAGACGTATCAAAATACATATCTTTCTCGCAATCACGCCCGTCGAGGCATAAACACGCACGCGCGATAACAGAATACTCATGCCATAACGACACGTTCATGTATTCGTACTTTCCCCTCGTGATCAGAGAATGGAATCGCCTTGATCCCTCAATCATAACTGCAACCACATTATCTCAGTTCACGTCACGGATAGAATCCTTATCAATTACCGAATAAAGCAGTTTCACTGACATACTCAACCGTCTTTCATCAATTCATTAGATTGTTAATTAATCGTGAAGAAAGTCTCTCTTATTTTTTCCGCTGCTGTGTTCCCATGTGCTCTAATTGAATTCCTTATGGCAATGCTCCACCCGACTCCTAGACATGTATTTTTCTTTTTCCTTGCTAATGTTTACCTTTTCTTTTATTTTGCTTGTTCCTTACTGTTCACCTGTGTTTGATTTGTATTCACTTTTTTTTAATTCCAGAGTGCACTGCTCAAATTTGTATCATGTTTGTCATTTTTGTTCGCCCACCTGCTATGGTCCCTGCTGGGACTGGCAGTATTGTAAATAAATAAATAATAAATAAATAAAATTTCACACCGGCGCACTAATGATGACACACTGAATCACTTTAGGGCAGCTCTATCAAATTTTGCCTGGAGTGCTGTGAAAAACGAAAAGGACCCAGAAGATGCATACAATGCCTTTATTACCATATTTAAATCAATATATGAACAAAGTTTTCCTCTCGTAAATTCCAAGAAACCCCGCAAAGCCCGGAAACCATGGATAAGCGCCGAATGCCTCAAAATGATAAAAACAAAAACGGACCTTTACAACCGTTTTATCGCAACCAGGTCACTAGATGACCTTAAACAATTTAAAACATACCGGAACGCAGTTACATCTTTCCTTCGCCAGGCAAAAAAAGAGTACATGGAAAATCTGTTCAACCACGACTTATTAAAGAGGAGCGATCTTGTGTGGAAAAGTTTTAACAGAATCTTAAACAGAGGTAAAACTGCTACTAGTGCGCTTGAAATATTAGTCAACAATGAACCACTGAGTGAGAAAGGACTAGCAGACGATTTCAATAATTATTTTGTGTCTCAGGCAGATACGAGTTACAATTTTTCGAATATTAAGTGTCTTGACTCGCGCGTTGTTTCCAGTGCTTTTTTGCCTCCAACTGATGCTAATGAAATCAAAAACTGTCTCCTAGCTTTACGAAACAGCAAGTCGTCTGATATTGATGACCTCAAAATTTCACCTGTAAAATACGTCGCTGATGTAATTAGCCCAGTGTTAGAATTTATTTTATACAGCTGTATCGAACACGCAGTGTTCCCTAATAGAATGCAGTTTGCCAAAGTCACAGTTATTCACAAAGGTGGAGACAAGAACAGTTTGTCAAATTATCGTCCGATATCTATTCTACCTGTTTTTTCCAAGTGTTTTGAAAAGATTTTGTTCAAACACATATCTAGTTTTTGTGACAAATATAACATAATAACGCCCAGTCAGCATGGTTTTAGGAAGAACTGTTCGACGGAAACCGCGCTGCTAACACAAAAAGAGCTAATTTTAGAGTCCTCCGAGCAGAAACTTACTCTTGGCATATTCATCGATTTTTCAAAAGCGTTTGACCGCATAAACCACAAAATAATGTTGACTAAGCTCGAGCACTACGGTTTCCGCGGACAGTTTCTTGACATAATTCAGTCTTATTTAAGTTCTCGATCCCAACAAGTAAAAATAGACAATGATTTATCTGATATTAAGCGCATAGTTTCAGGAGTTCCGCAAGGTAGTATTTTGGGGCCATTACTATTTCTTATTTATGTTAACGACATCGTTTGTATTAGTAATCTTCCAACATTTGTCATTTACGCTGACGACACAACTTTATTCTTTAGAGCTGCACAGTTGCCAGATCTCGAAAAACAAGCCACAAAATGTTTACAGTCACTCCAAGAATGGTCTCAAAATAATTTATTAAACATAAACACTGCAAAAACGAAAGCTGTGCTTTTCAGGCCTCGTAACAAGCTGACTAATGTGCCACCACTCAGTTTAAGGATTGGTAAGTAACTTATCGAAATGGTCCCAGCGGTTAAAAGTTTAGGTGTTATTTTTAATGAGAATCTGAGCTGGAACGGTCATGTCGACATGGTGATGAACAAGCTATCAAAGGTTGTCGGTATTTTGTGTCGATTGAGGTATTTCATGCCGAAGAGTATTAAGGAGATATTGTATAGCGCGCTGTTTTGTTCTGTTTTAAATTATTGCTTTTTAGTATGGGGTAGCACGTCTTATACAAATATTAACCGTTTGTATCTCCTTCAAAAGAAAGCTGTACGAAATGTTATGAATGCTCCTCGGCTAGGACACACTGAACCGATTTTCGATGAACTTCGAATCACCCGCCTACCACAGCTGTATGAAACTTTACTTCTACGGCGTTATAAATCCAGTGTTAATAAAAATAATTGCCATATGGCAAAGCTGTCAGGTTTACAATGCAAAGAGCCAAAGTACTCTACACGAGCGACACCCAAATGATATGTGCCTAGGATGAGAACCAATTACGGCTATCAAATGCTGAGCTACACCCTCCCGCATCAATTAAACAAGGAGTCCGAATTGATGCATAGCTAATGCCAAATCTGTTATTTATTTTGTTTGTTTGTATGCTCGTTTGTTTCTTCGAAAGTGCTCTTAAGTTTGTGTACCACTGCAATGCCTCTGTGGGGTGTGTCGGCCTCGTCAAGCCTTTCACTGGCTTTTTGTCGACGCACCCAACATCGACATGATGTTGAATAAACATGCTTGTGATTCTGATTCTGATGCTGGTATGCTTGGAAAATGCGAATGCATGCCTGTCTCGCCACTGTACTTCCATCGGGTTTTCGACTCCGCACCCATTATTATACTCCCTGAGCTATCTATCTTTTGGTGCGAAAGCACTATTCCGATGGCAGAGAGAGAGAGAAATTTTTTACTATTAGAAACAATACGGAGTACGGAGAACAGGTGTTTATGTTCCAAACCCGCCGCGGTAACTCTATGGTTATGGCGCTCGGCTGCTGACCCTATAGACGCGGGTTCGATCTCAACGGCGGAGGTCACATTTCGAAGGAGGCGAAATTCTAGACGCCCGAGCACTGTTCGATGTCAGTGAGCGTTAAAGAACCCCAGGTGGTCGAAATTTCTGAAGCCCTTCAATACGACGTCCCTCATAGACTGAGTCGGTTTGGGATGTTAAAAACCCTGAACCGGTTATGTTCCCAAGGTTCATAACACTGCCGGCCCGGCCGGTGGCGATGGTTTGCGCGGCCGGGAACTCCGAGCGAGCGCAGCAGGGTTTCCCAGCACTACCAGGTCTTGAGATTCTCTAGGCCTCCTAGGGGAGAGTGCGCCAGCAGAGAGAAGGTGCGGCGGGTTATACAACCCGCTCTTACTTTCGCCGCGCCCGCTTGGTGGTCTCGCAGCGCCAATTCCCGCCTTCGGGAGAAGGTTGTTTCTGTGCAGCGGGTCCCTCTTCTCGCTATCACAGGGGCTTTCCGCACAACGCGCACGGCTGCGCTTCAGGTACACCTCCGGGTACCCCCTCTTCCCTTGGAATTGGATCGCCTCTGTGCAGAGTTCAACCTTCTAAATGGTGTAGATTCCGTCACCTTTGGCGGTCACACTTACCTACCGTCTGATATCTTGCCCCGCTTTGATCCCTGCTGCGACCATCCCTCTCTGGCTCCCTCATTCTCCTTCGCCCGTCTTCTCCCTTCTCACTTTCCATCTCAGTCCTTCCTTCCCGGCCTTCATATATTCACGGATGGCTCTTATACGTCCCACTCTGCGGGTGCTGCTTACGTCGCATTCTCATCTTCTGGCGCGCTGCGGAACGTGGGCCGGTTTCGTCTAGAGACAGCCTCTAGTGCCTTCTGCGCAGAGGCTGTTGCGTTTCATGAGGCCTGTTGTTACGCCCGGCGCGCCCCCTCTCGTTCTCCCTTGCATGTCTACTCTGATTGCCTTTCTCTCCTTCAGGCTCTTCACTCTCTTTCTACGAACGACTTACGCGTCCGCGACATCAAGCGCACTCTTGCCGCCATATCTCTTCAGCGTCCTGTCTTCCTCTATCGTGTCCCCGCCCATTGTGGTGTCTGGGGCAACGAGCTCGCTGACTGGGCCGCCTCACTGGCGTTTGCGCGTTGCCTCCTGCGGCCGTCGTGGCTGCCACCCTTGTCAGTGCGCACCCGCATGCGTACCACCGTACTCAGGCTTTGGTCAGACACCTGGACCGCGGAACATTCGGACACCCTCCTGGCTGTTTTGTCCCCTCTATTACCCGTCTCCCGCTCTCTTTCCGTCCACCCCGATATCTTGTCCCTCTCCTAACTGGCCGTGGTCATTTTCCCTCCTACTTCCATCGTTTTGCCCTCCTTCCTTCGCCTTCTTGTTTCTTGCGGGGAGCTGTGGGAGATGTTCTCCATTACCTGCGTGCCTGCGCTCTCACCGCGGACATAGCAGCACGGCTTCCCGGCTATCCGCACTTTCTTTCCCCTCGTGACTTCCCTCTCTGTTAGGTTCCCCTCGGTCTCGTGCGTTGCTTATTCGCGTTGCTGTTCGCATTTCTTCCCTTCTTTCACCTGTCTCTCGTCTTTATTCCTGCTCGGATGGCTCGTAGACCTCCTTGCCATTTCTGCGCCTCCCCATGTCTCATGTGGTCGGGGGCACCATATGGCCAATTTTGGTGGGCCGTGGCCCTGCCCCTGCCTCGCGGTCATGTGGATGGCATGTGGATCTTGATATTTGTTCGCCTTGTGTCCACACGCAGTCTTTGTTTTGTTTTCGTGTTTTAATGTTTATTTTTATTGTTTATTTTTTCAATTTGTTTTCTTTCCTTTTTTCTTTTCTTTCCTCTAGCTGTTATATTTTTCATGTTTTAATTCTTCGGTTATTTTTCATTTCACTTATTCTGTTTGTTTTTTACCTGCCTTTTTGTCATTTCCTTGATTCTCTTTTCTATTTCCCCTCTCTTTTATCTACTCCTTCTGCTTTCTTAAGCCCATTATCTCCTGTTTGCTGTTTTTTTCTCCTTGCTTTCTTTTCTTCTCTCCTCTTCCTTCCTACAGATCCCCGCACCATCCCTCCTCCTGCCGCCTGCGAGCCTGTCTGAAGAATCTGGGCACGCTGCACCCATCCCTGTTTCATTTTAACTTTGTCCTTCCTAATTCTTAATCCTTCAGGAGTGTCTTGCGTCTAACAATCACTTTTGCCCGCCCATCATTTGTGCCTCTGTTTTTTTTCTCTTGTAATTGCTTTTTCTTAAATCTTTTCTTGGGCGTTGCCCCCTTTTCTTTTTTTTAATTGGTTCGCCTGCGATAACCTTTGGTTGGGTGCGGGCTTCCTCTCGAATTTTTTTTATTGTATTTCATTTCATGAGAGTTTTACAATAAAAAGGGGCTAGAGGTACAGTCATCATTCGTGCATGTCGGGCCGATATGTGTCACTCGATTTTTCGCTGAGCAACACTGACTGGCGTATTGTTTGCTTGTACGCGACTAATGCAGTTGATGGCCGGGCCGCGCTTTTTGAAAATGTCGAAAAACGGGTTCGCACGGATAGACAGCTCATTGTTATGTTCGATTACAAATGTGTCCTTAGTGCGCGCGATAAGACAAGCGTACACGGTTTTCGAGATAAAAGCACTGAAGTGTTGTTGCGAATGATAGAGAACTGCAACCTAGAGGATTTGGCAGATTGTCTCGAAAGAGCGCGTGCTGCAAAGTACACACGATTGGAGGGCTCTAGTCATGCACGGCTAGATCTCATTTATGCATCTGTGGCTACCGTACCGAATTGCAATAGTTATGGCGTTTTGCCGGTATCATTTTCTGACCATTTTTTGGTTCAATGCAGCATAGGGATCGTTAAGAAGGGGAATAGTTTTTCGTGGGAAAAGTGGAAGTTAAATGACAAGCTACTTCAGGATGCTTAACTTAAGGGAAATAAATAGCGCACAAGAGAAGACGGGACAAGCGAGGAGACACAGACAAGCGCTAACTTTCAACAGACGGTTTATTGCAAAATCGGGAGCATATATACAAATGTCCAGATAGGCAACAAAGAACATGATCGAAGATAACATGAACAAGACACACACCCCCTCGACAGCCATCTGCTTATTGTGCCAGATATGCAATCTCTTTTTTCGACAAATTAACGGAAGGTTCACTGACACAATCCGGTTCAAAGCGCACGATGTTCGACGCTTCAACAATCTCCCTGGTAAGTTGGTCGCGGTGATGATACAAGATTACAGTATCTTCAAAAATTGGACGGCAAGGAGGGTCACAGTCACATGTCTTACAATGCAATGCCAGATGCCCGTCGACACCACCTCTGACTTTCTTCGCGTGCTCTTTTAGGCGTACGTTGAGGCATCTGCCCGTTTGCCCGATGTAGAATTTACCGCAGGACAAGGGGATCTTGTAGACTACCCCCAGCCGACAATGGACGTAGGTCTGCCTATGTCTGATAATACAGTCGGGTCTACGCATTTTGATCGGGCAACTCATTCTCCCCCTGAAGACTTCCCTCCGTAGTCTGCCCACCTCGTCCTCACGCGGTAAAGCCCATGGTGCCGAGAAACCAAGCACATCAGTAGTTAAACTTTTTAGGCCCTTTACACCACTGATCACTTTCCACATTTTTATTAAATCTCGCAAGAAACATTTCCTAATACCTTGTGTTTGGCGCATGATGGCCTTAGATGCCTATGTGCCATTAAACCTAACACTACACACAACACAGCACTTATTAGCTGCCTCGCGAAGTCTTGAAAGCGTATTGAATATCCGGCTAACCTTCGTGCTTGAATTTCGGGAACTCCTTGGCAGTCATCAATGCGGGTCTAAATAGGCATGCTCGACAACAGACCCTTTAGTTCGCCTAGACAATACTATTTGAGAGGCTTTCATACACATAGAACACTGTCTTGCTGTCTTCTTCGACCTCGAAAAGGCATACAACACCACTTGGAGGTTCGGTGTCCTCCGCGATTTAGCAGAGCTTGGCATCCGGGGAAGGATGTTGAACTGCATAAAAGACTTCTTATCCAACCGTTCCATTCCCGTACACCTAGGCTCAACCATCTCAAAGAAGTTTGTTCAGGAGAATGGAGTATCACAGGGGTGCATTTTAAGGACTACACTCTTTGTCGTGAAAATGAATTCATTAGCCCAAATAATCCGAAAATCAGTTATGTACTGACAAGTACAATTGACAAGTACAATGACAAGTACAATTGACAATACATAAACTAGCGACATGGGGAGACAGGAACGGATTCCAGTTCTCTCCTCAGAAAGCCGTGGCCGTCATGTTTTCTCTCAAATGAGGCGTACCGAACAGTCCCACTCTCCACCTAAGGGAAATAAAATTAGCAGTAAATGAACAACACAAATCTGTATGTTGTTTTTGGTAAAAAACTCACATTTTTTCCACACATTAACAACCTGAAGCAGAAAGCTTCCCGATCATTAAATATCCTAAAGGTGTTTTCACGTAAACGGTGGGGGTCCGATAGGACATGCCTTTTGCACATTTATCGTGCTCTAGTACAATCCTGCCTCGATTACGGGTTCATCGTGTATGGGTCTGCGAAACCATCACCCCTAAAACGACTGGACCCCGTGCATACCTTTGGTTTACGTCTCTCAACTGGTGCTTGCAGAACATCCCCCATAAACAGTCTCTGTGTCGAAACCAATCAATCCTCTCTTACAGACAGAAGAACCATGCTGACATCCGCGTATGTCCTAAAAACCCGTTTTCTGCCAGAACATCTCTGCTACCCCATAGTTACAAAATGTCAATCCAAACAACTGTTTCACAACAAACCCCAAACAATCAGACCAATCCTCCTCCGATTTGAAGAAAAACGCGAAGAATTAGGTATACTGAATACACTGCCAAATATTGCCCCGAGACCCCACCCACTGCCACCTTGGTACAGCTTTCCCTCACTATGTGCTCTTATGTTGATGCACATCCACAAAAAGCAAACTCCACTAGAACATATACAGCAGGAAATTTTGGCAGTGAAGGATAAGTACAAGGATTACATTGATTTTTACACAGATGGCTCGAAAGCGGCACACTACGTTGGGAGTGCAGTAGTACAAGAGAAAGAAGAAAAAATAGTCAGGCTACGCGAGTGCGCATCAGTTTTCATGGCAGAAAGTTACGCCATTGCTGTCCCGGTTAAAGAAATGTTCAAGAAAAATATACAAAAATGTGTTATCTACACCGACTCCCTCAGCGTAAATACAGCACTAAACTTTAGAAATGCCGTTGAATCCATAATAGGAGACATAATACCGGACATAATGAAAGCTGAAACAAAAATATCTACAATAAAGTTTTCCTGGGTCCGTTGTCACGTGGGAATCAAGAGGAACGAGAGCGTTGACGCATGTGCCGCACGTGCCCCTAATGTGCAAATAAAAAGTCGATATACCTTATAAAGACTGCATCAAACGTGTTAAAGATTAACTTAAAGGAAAATGGCAGGCGTCATGGGACAACGAACTTAACAACAAGCTACATTTAGTAAAGCCGGTCCTTGGTGAATGGAAAACCTGCGCGCACCAGAAACGTTTTATAGAAGTAATTTGTGTCGTCTGCGCATTGGACACACACACCTCACACACAGTTTCCTGCTAACAAAACAAGAGAAACCAGTCTGCGAGAAATGTGGAGAACTTTCAATTAGTCACATTTTATTCTCATGCGTGAAAATTGAAAAAATAAGGAAAAGGCACTTCACTCGATTTTACAATGAACTCATTCCTTTTCACCCTACACTAGACTTAAGCAACGATGCAATCGTTGACATATCTTGTGTTTTTAGGTTTTTAAGAGAAGCAGGATTTCTCGAGGGACTATAAATTCTGATCCGCTGCTTTGCTGCACTTTTATATACCTCAGACGTCTTCTCATTCCTGAGAAGTATGCTGAGGTCTTTACTTGATGGGTTGGGAGCCTCGGGATCCTTGCATAGCCAAGGATTGCCACGGAGGTTACTCGACCTTCTTTAAAGGTTTTAATACTAAAATTTAGAAAATTTCTTTCCGAGCGTTACAGTGTAGCAGCAACTAAGTTTTAGGCTCTTTACACCCCTGATTTTTTTCGCATTTTAGTAAAAGTTTACAGAAATCAATTTTCCTCCATCTTGAGCTTGGCGCATGATAGCCATGGACGCTTATGCGCCACTAAACCCAACACACCACAAAGTGTCATCGTGTATGCAAGCCACACGAGCTCTCGCGCTGAAGCTAACTATTGGACTACAGAAAAGGAATGGCTCGCGGTTGTGTGGTCAACGATGAAATTTCGTCCCTACCTCTACGGCCGCCCGTTCAAATTAGTTACTGACCACCATTCTTTGTGCTGGCTGGCCAGTCTTCGCGACCCAACTGGGCGCCTAGCTTGATGGAGCCTCCGCCTCCAAGTATTCGACTACACTACTGTACATAAATCTGGCCAGACGCACGAAGACGCTGACGCACTCTCTCGCGCACTCGTCGGGTTAGCCGATGATATCATGGAGGACGAGAGTGGTTTTCTTAGAGTTGTCAGCGACTTAGACGTAATGACTCGGCAGCGAGCTCACCCAGACCTGCGACCTATCATTAATTATCTGGAGTGCCGAGCTTCTGACGTACCTCGACAATTTTCTAGCTCACCTGTCGGCCTTCTGCCTCCGGTCCGAAATTTTGTTTAAGAAAAACTCCAGCACTGTTGACCCAGCACACCTCCTAGTCGTTCCAGCAGACCTCCGCACCGATATCCTTTTAGCGTGTCCCGATGAGCCCACATCCGGCCACTTGGGTTTTGCCCGCACACTTGCACGCGTGCGCCAGGCATATTATTGGCCCAAACTTTCTCACGCCGTCCAACGTTACGCCAGAGGCTGCCATGAGTGCCACCGTCGTAAGGCGCCCCCTCTCAAGCCAGCGGGTTTGCTCCAACCTACTGAACCGCCTCGGACGCCGTTTGACCAAGTCGGCATCGATCTTCTGGGCCCATTTGCTGTGTCATCGGCCGGTCATAAATGGATCATAGTCGCCACCGACTATTGAACAAGGTATGCGGAAACTAAGGCGGTGCAGCGTGGCACGCCATCTGAGATCGACCAGTTTTCATGCAACAAATCATGTTGGGTCATGGGGCACCGTCCTATGTAATCACTGATCGAGGTACGGGGTTTACGGCACACCTCTTTCGCGACGTGTTCAAACCCAGTCGCCCGAGCCATCGCGAAAACCACTGCCTATCACCCACAGACTAACGGGCTCACAGAGAGACTCAAGAGAACAATCACTGACATGATGGCAATATGCATAGACTCGCAGCACAAAACCTGGGACGAGATTCTCCCGTACGACACATACATCTACAAGACGGTCACCCAGGAGACGACGCACTTTACGCCATTTCGTCTGGTCTACGGACGTGACGTTAAGACGATGCTGGATGCCATGCTACTACTATCTCGGGGACCAAGTTTGGGTGTGGACCCCGGTAGGCCCCCAAGCTTGTCTGAAAAGCTGATGTGCCGTTACTTTGGACCCTACTGAGTTTTGAGCCGTGTCACCGAAGTGGCCTACAAAGTTCTTCCAGTCGGGACTGTGCAGCCTCAACGTCGCCCACCCCGCTCTGAGGTCGTGCACGTAGTCCGCATGAAACCGTACTTTACGCGGTAATGGGCAGTACGCTCTGTGTTCGTCTAGTTATCGCGTGGGACATCTTCGCCCATCTCCCTTGTTCAATTTTGTGTTCTTGTGCTGGACTTCTTGTTTTCATTCCTTCGCTCGTGCTCGAGTCCTGCTTTTATAATTTTTTTTTGGGGGGGGGGGGGGGGAGGGGGAGTAATGCCACCTGGTGTTCTCGGGTGGCACACGAAAGTGACGACGTTGAAGTGTATCGCAGTGGCTAGCTGCCGTATTCTGCCTTTCAGTGACCTGGCGCATTATCTTCCGTGACAATATGTGTGAAAGGGGTGATGTGTATTTTTTTCAGAGGGTTGTGTAAATATTCATGTTTAAGAAGTTCAACTAACACATGTTCAAAAAACACACTTGCTGTACTTCAAATGCACTAAAGAGATGTTTGGCGTTTTTTTTTTCAATATATAATGATACGACTACCATTGTTTAGTGGCGAAATAGACTTTTCTTTCGAAAGAAAAACATGCCACTACTTATATTATAGATTGTTTTGTATAAATGGTATACATTTCCAGCCCTCTGTCAGTTGCAGTGATATTCCTTTGCCAAATGGTGAAATTGTTTTATGTAAGCAAAAAATGTCCAACTCAATCTAGAAATGATCGTTAAAAAAAATCTCAGGGGCCATTGTTCAGCTTGCAATATAAATACTTACGTAAAGTTTTTCTTTGTTTTGTGTACTGCTTCTCATGATTATTTGCTTTCGTGAATTAGCCATCAATCATTCTTTGCCGTTATTTTTTGATTCCGTGCACTTGCAGTTATAAGCACCAGAAAAAATGAAAGTGCAAAAATAAAATGTTGATGAAAATGAGAACCAAGTACCACATTATTCAGTTATCAGAGCAAGAAATGAAACTGGCTTTCATTTCAAATAATGCACATTTCTGTCGGTCTAATTTACATTCACATAATATGAAGTATATTCTTCCTGCCGTGTTGTGGGGTCATATATAACGAAATTTTTGCCTTTGCTGACAGCAAGCACAATCAAGGCTTCATTGAATGAACGAGTCAAAAGACGTAGGACAGAGAAGAGATGAGGCACACACAGCGACTGGAAATTATTCGTGTGCGAAATATGACAGAATGTCAGACTAAAAACATCCATTTATTAGATTTTTCTGGAGCAGCATGGGAGTTGCCTGGCCGTCGCAGCATCGATACACTTCCAGAGATGAGCACTCCTCAAACGCATCTGGCGAAGTGTAGTTCCGGTCGAAGAAGCCGGCTAGTACACTGAGGAATTCGATCTTATAGTATGAGTCTTGGTAGCATTCAAAATGCAGGTCCATGTACTCGACGCCCATGGGTGCCAAAGCGTACTTGAGCGAAAAATAGTTCTTCTTCGCCTCGCAGAGCTGTTGACAAAAAAAAACAGTAATATTAGCGAACGCTCTATTGTAGTCCAAGTTTCAATCTAAAATATGCCGCCACATGTTCTGTTATCTGAGGAGACCTGGGGATACAAACAGTAATTAGAGCGGAGGAAGCTGTCTTTGTTCTTTCTTATTAAGAATCCTATTCGTGTTGCGACTGTAATACGAGAGCTTGGTGGTTGAATCGTCGAGCATTTTTGTGATGATCAAGTGGCTTTATAGAGCTTTGCGAGACAATGCAGGAAATGACCTGGGAGCCTTGAAAGCAGAATTTGCGTATCGCTGCGTAGCATTTTTAAGCACGTCGAGCAGTCTTGAAGCAGTAAAGGAGTACGATCATCATCCGACTTAAGCGGACACTGAGGATAACTGCGCACAGTTCCTTTCTCGGAAACATCGATTTTACGATTAATTATGGTAATGCTGCTGTCGGTTCGACAACAAAAGTGGTACTTATTACGGACAAAGTTGCAGCTGACAATGCAGCGTTTTTTTCCCGTTGCTGAATTCAGACTCGTGACGTCGTGACGCAAAATGGTAACATGTCCACTGTATGAAAGTGAGCAGAGTGGTGTTCTGAGCCAGTTGGTAAAGCATGTTTAAGGGAGTCATAGCGCGAAAAAAAGACAGGGACGAGAGAGACACAAGACACAGGACCAGCGCTAACTTACAACTGAAAAATATGAAGCGAAATTCCCGAGCTCGAGGAACCAAACGCGCATGCCCAGCAACAACTGAATAGATGAAGCTGCACTGATAGATGAAGCTTATTGAAGCTGTATGAAAGTGAATGGCGGTGTAGCCTATCCTCCGACATCACCACTTAAAACTGGTTTAGCCTGGCCTCTGAGATCAGCACTTAAAAACCGGTCTAGGTTTGATCGTAGTTTGCTTTAGAGAAAGGGGGGATTTTAGGCTATATTTATTTTACATGGCTTTATTGTTTTCCTGCTTATAAAAATCACTTTTCCAGTCAGAACAGCGTCCTGATCATTTGAACATGGTGAGCTATATTTATTAGGGTCAATTTTAATTTTTACTCAGCGGGCCTTAAAATATGCGTGGTATCCCAGTTTAGAGTATTCCATATGCAGAAAAGGGCGGCTGGGGTAAAAACTATAAACTTTGGACTAGTAGGGCAGTAGTGAAAAAAAAAAAAGCTCGCTCCGCGACGGTACTTTCGTGCAGCTTGCTTTCACAATGCGTTTGGTTCGTCCTTTGATTTGCCGAGCTTCCGGTCAGCCGTATGTTAACAACAGAGCAGTTGTCGTTCCTAACGCAAGAAACTGTCCGCAGCCATAGATAATTCGAACGCGGATGAGAATCGAACTGACAGATCCTGGGGATAACTTCGCGCGGAGCTCCAATGGCAAGAAACTCCGTGATGTGCATCAAATGCTTTGTAGACCACGAGTTTCCAATTTCACGAAACACAAATTTTCTTCTTAATTTCGTGTTTCTTACCGTTGCTGCTGCAGCCTATGGACGAGATCCACTACTGGGCTTGTAAATTCAAGATATATTGGAGAGCTAAAACTGCGTAACAACAACTGTTGATTCTCTGGGCTTGGTTCTCGGTATATGCTGTATTCAAGCATGTGCTTCTTGTTCAGGAAGATAGCCTATTTCATCCTTGGTAATATACGTAAACAGCACACATGGAAGCAACCTCTCGCCCCTAGTGGATGAAAAGTGAAACAGTTTCCGAACCTTGGCATACAGTGCTCTCTCTAGTACCTGCAATGCATTCAACACAGAGGGATTAGTTTTATAAATCCATACTAGTAGCGTAACTTAGTGTCAGTATACCTCGAAAGCAACCCGTGTTTCTGCCTGCTGCAGCCTTATATTGTAAGTACACGAATTTTACCGTCCCAAAAATTCGCGATGATACTCGCAGCCGTGAGGACATTAATATTTCAGCCGCCGCGGCGGTCGAATTTCGATGGAGGCGAAATTCTAGAGGCCCGTGAACTGTGCGATGTCAATGCACGTTAAAGAACTCCAGGTGGGCGAAATTTCCGGAGCCCTTCACTTTGGCGTCCCTCATAGCCTTAGTTGCTTTGGGACGTTGAACCCCAATAAACCAACCAATTAATATGTCAGCTCTTGCACATATCGTGATCGAGAGTAGTTAGGTTTAAGAAGCGAGTGGAGCTTACCACACCAATATTTTAATCTCGCTCAACCCGCTCGTAATGGCCGGAACAAAATTACGCGTTTTATTCCTTCTACCAGGGACGGCATCGTTTTCAAGATGCATGTAAACTAATCAGTCTGTCTGGAATGCTTTCATGCATTCACACTGTGATAAGCAGAATATTACTTCAGACTGCCCAGGCATGAAATAACTTTGAGGTCTTCTAGACTGCTTTCGTGAATGAATGCAATGGCGAGAGGCGTTCTAGCATACTTCCATCGCGTGTGATCGAACCTTGTCTACTGATTATGTTTTTTTTTAATTCCAAGGCTTGCCGTGTGCCGTGAGAAGGCGCTCTCGAAAAGCTAGAGTAGTTTCTCCAGAATATTCGCTTTAAGAAACGAGTGGCTCTTAGAGTTCTGTTAGCCACAGGTACAGGTGTTCCTTCCTTGCAGCCTTGTGTCCAACTTCCAGAAATCGTCTTCTTTAGTCCTGCGTTCCTGGGCACGTCTGCAAAATTTGGCGAAGATGCACCTCAGTGGCCGGTGTGGAGCACTTCGGGCATGTGCTTACATCGGCACGTCACTGAAGGGGTAAGGGCCGCCGCAGCCATTATCCTTCTGACTTCCTTCAATCTCATTAAGTTATGAGGGAGGAAATAACTGCACGGGGGTGTAAAGCACGTTTCTCCTTATAGAGGGAGTGAAGTTCACGGTGCCATATTTTGTTTGCTGCATCCGGTCGCTTTATGGGAATGCCCATTAAGTCCTTTTTCTTAGGCCCTCCGCACAACCGCACAGAAAGGGGTCAGTGAACCCAGCGGGAGAAGGGAGGCGCCGAACGGCGGGGGATTACAGGAGACGTCAAACTCCCCTCATGGACGGAGTCGTTAGGCGGCATCCTGTGTGCACGTGTGTACGGCGAGGCAAACCCGCGTCCCAGTGCGTGGCTTTGTGCCATGTCTCCAGCGGCGTGCTTTGACCTATTGTCACGCTAGCTGCAGGCATGAGGAGCGACGATGGGAAAGAGATGGATTGAAGTGGCTTTCCTCGAACTTGGCGGCAACCGGACGTTGGGAAAGCGAGTGTTCGCGAAGCTCGCAGCGGGAAAGCATAATTATCCGAAATCGTGATGGTGGAAAGTGTGCATATGTGTACAGTGTCGCGATGAGTTACCTTCTTTCCCCAATCATTCATTGGTTGTGTTATTCTTTCCCCAATTGCTGATTGGTGGTATTTTCCTTTCCCCAATAAGTTATTGGGTGGATGTTTGTATAGTACTTGATTGGTTATTCTCCCACCGAGGGCGGGGACATTGGTTTTAAAACCAGCTGCTTCGGCAGGACCGAAGGCTGGTTTCGTCACCTAGAACTGCGAGCCAGTCAATTGTAAATATGTTTTCTCCTTGCTTGTATCCTCCGTTGTGCTTTTAATTGTTATAAAAGTTAACCTCTCCTAAAGTGTCCTCTTGCAATGTGATTGAGCAAAACGAATCTTCAAGACGTCAAGAATCCTACAACAATCATCATTAACTAAATTTCCCTCTACGAGATCAAGAGAGAGGGAATCCAACTGGCGCAGTCGCGACAGGATTTGCTACGTCTTCCTGCTCGAGGTATCTGACGGAGGGGCGGAGGAACAAGTCGGTGGACAAGCTGCAGAGCGGTACGTCCTAAAGGAGGAATGTCAGCGTCAGAGCGACGCTGAAAGCTTCGGAGACTTCTGGTCATTGTCAACGGGACGTAGGAGGCTCAAGTCGGCGAGGAGCTGAAGGAGCCAGGCGACCGACGTGTCGTGGAGGTGCCTAGTCCGTGAGCTGCGGAAGGAACCAGGCGTCCCCGTTGAGGTTCAAGAGAAGAACCAGGAGACCAGCAAGTCAAACGAGGCAGGACAAGTCAGCGAGCTGCTGTGAGAGCCGGGGCTCAACTCAACTCATCCGCATCAAGGAGCCCGCTGTCGTCACTCAGGGCGACGTGACTACCGTGGCAGAGGAAAGCAACCTGCGAGGTAGGAGACCTTTCTGCTTCCTCCGAATTCACCATGTCGGTGTAGTGTTTTCGTGCTATAGATGATAGCAGGGAAAAGGGAGATGGCTGCCGTGCGGTACGATCGGGAGGGCATGATGCGATGTTTGGAGACTGAGCAGAAGGCAGAACAGCTGCTTGAAATTGGCAAGTTGAAACTCGAAATTGAACGAGAAAAGATAAAACTTGCACAGATGCAATCTAAATTCAACCAGGGAACGAAATCTGATAGAGGGATGTTATTGGCAGCAGTTCAATGTTTTGACTGCATGGAATTTGGGCATCTAATGATTGACTGTCCGAAATCGAAGCGAGAACAGCATGTTCCCGTATTGAGAGTGACCTGTGGGAATATGGCTATAGGTGTGAAAGCTGCAGCGTTTAGGCAGCAGGGCCCAACCGTGTGTGCCGTGCCAGGAGAGATGGCCGAGGGCATAGGGGCGTTAGTCACGCCTTTGAAGCGCTGCTTGTCAGAGCAAGCCGAGATAGAGGAGACCCAGGAGGCTCATGTGTGTTTTGTTTGTGAACAGGAGTTCAGAATTGAGCCAGAACAGGTTGGCGCAAACTCTGGGGCAGCTGTAACGAAAGGCGAAGGTAAGCTGGCTGTCAAAGATGAATTGGTAAGCCAGCCGGAGCGGACACTTTGCGCAGTGACAGCAGACGCTATAGCTGAAGGTGTAGGGAAGTTGGAAACACCTGAGACACACTTGCTGCGAGAGCAGCCAGACAGGAAGCAGCTATATGTAGCAAATGAGAGAGCATGTTTTGAAGACGATTTCAAAACTGCGCATGAGTCTGTTCAAGACAAACCTGAGGCTCCAGTGGAGCTTGAGGCAGATCCGGAAGCTGCCATTGTTATTGCAGATGATCATAGGCTAACCAGGAAAGATGAGCCTGCATTTGATGCCGAGGAAGGAAGGGATGCGCGTTTGATCACTGCAATGGCTTTCGAAGCTGATAAGGAACTGCAGGATTGGGATAATGCATCTGTCCCTGTGGGTATCAGCGTGGAGGAGAGACAGTGTGTTTCATTGCCAGAAGTGCGCAAGCAAGCTGGTGAAGGCAATTGTGAAAAAAGAAAACCGGAAGGCACGATTTTCTTTGAAGCGTACATCGGTGGGCAGCTGTACGAAGAGCTAGCGCTACTTGAATCTCGATGCAAAACTGCATGTGAAGTAGCCGATGAGAGGCCTGAGCGAACTGTAAAATTGAAAGAAGTGGAGAATGCAGACGCGAGGGCAGCAGCAATCTTCGTGGCCCGCAAGGAGCAGGTGTGCTCTATTGATGCGACCGTGGCGGCAGCCTTTGGAACCGGTGTTTTGCCGGATAATCCGGAATTTTTGTCCAAACTTCTGGACAAAGCTCTAGAGAAACATTTGTTGTTTCGTGATGTAGGCGGCTAGAAGTAATTTCTGCCAGTTTGGGCACCGATCTGACATGGTGGATTCTGGAATGTGCAGATTGGTTTCCAGCCTTGTGTGTGCGGGTTGAAATATCCGCTGTGTGCGCGCATGTGTGCGTGCTGGTGTACTGACCGGACAGCCGGCGCATGTGTGCGTGTTGGTGGACTGACCGGACAGCCGACGTACGTGTGTGTGCGTGCGTATGTACTTTTGTTGTTGGACACCGTGGCTGAACTTTAATGTCCCACTGACAACAAGTGTCTGTGTGACATTCTTGGTTGGGAGGAGTGAAGTTCACGGTGCCATATTTTGTTTGCTGCATCCGGTCGCTTTATGGGAATGCCCATTAAGTCCTTTTTCTTAGGCCCTCCGCACAACCGCACAGAAAGGGGTCAGTGAACCCAGCGGGAGAAGGGAGGCGCCGAACGGCGGGGGATTACAGGAGACGTCAAACTCCCCTCATGGACGGAGTCGTTAGGCGGCATCCTGTGTGCACGTGTGTACGGCGAGGCAAACCCGCGTCCCAGTGCGTGGCTTTGTGCCATGTCTCCAGCGGCGTGCTTTGACCTATTGTCACGCTAGCTGCAGGCATGAGGAGCGACGATGGGGAAGAGATGGATAAGTGGCTTTCCTCGAACTTGGCGGCAACCGGACGTTGGGAAAGCGAGTGTTCGCGAAGCTCGCAGCGGGAAAGCATAATTATCCGAAATCGTGATGGTGGAAAGTGTGCATATGTGTACAGTGTCGCGATGAGTTACCTTCTTTCCCCAATCATTCATTGGTTGTGTTATTCTTTCCCCAATTGCTGATTGGTGGTATTTTCCTTTCCCCAATAAGTTATTGGGTGGATGTTTGTATAGTACTTGATTGGTTATTCTCCCACCGAGGGCGGGGACATTGGTTTTAAAACCAGCTGCTTCGGCAGGACCGAAGGCTGGTTTCGTCACCTAGAACTGCGAGCCAGTCAATTGTAAATATGTTTTCTCCTTGCTTGTATCCTCCGTTGTGCTTTTAATTGTTATAAAAGTTAACCTCTCCTAAAGTGTCCTCTTGCAATGTGATTGAGCAAAACGAATCTTCAAGACGTCAAGAATCCTACAACAATCATCATTAACTAAATTTCCCTCTACAAGATCAAGAGAGGGGAATCCAACTGAGGGCGTCAAGTTGCGAGCAGCGGAGTCGAGATCAAGAAGGAGGATATCGGGCGAGGCATTCGTATTTGGGGTTTGGTGTTTAAGGGCGTCTGCATTGCTCGAATGAATGTTCTCAGTATCTTGCAGTGCCCAATAAATCTGAATGCCTTTATTTATTTGTCGCACATAATTCTAAATGAGGAAATGCTTTCTATAATCCGAAATTAATTATAATTATAAATTATTATAATTAAATTATTATAATTATGCGCTCCACAACATGAGATGGCATACGCTGTTTTTACTGGAACCTTTAGCTCGTCTGTCTGCTCGAAAGGGCATTGGCGCTGGTCATCTCTAGTGAACGGAAGTACTTCGTCGCAAGTGCTTTCTGCACTTATTTCATTCAACACATGCTCTGCCTTCTACACAAATAAAATTTATTCGCTCTATTACGCGCCATTGTGTCCAGCGCGCTCATGAAGCTTCATCGTTATTGCCGTCCGTGTCCATGCCCGCTCAGAGTACTGTCGGTCTTCTGCTGCAGCTACAGGGCCCATATCCGCCTGTTGGCAAACCTTTTCGTATTGCGAAGTAGAATTCTTAGGAAATAAATAAGGAGGACAATTGCATCAAAACCTTTGTTTCTGTCTCTCATTGACGGACATCGCCTGTTCTCTTGACGTCTTTCGCAACTCCTCGCGTACATAATACAGCTCGCTCCTATCAAGTTCGCCTTTATGCGTTCGGGTCGGGCTCTGTCAGGGTGACTTCCTACTCGAGCCACTTCCGCAGAGTCAATGCGTAGGACTATGTACGATAGTTCTATTATATTAGTTTTTGATTTTTAACCTTCCTGGGAAAATGTGGTCTGAACTGTCACAAACGTTCTCTAAACACAACACCGAAAGCGACTTTGTAAATCCATGAGTACCGCTAGGATTGTCACAGCTTTTTTCTGAACCAACTAGACAGACTGGTCATTCGTCTATTATCTTTGATTTGTGTTCCTTGTCACTCCTCTGCCGCCTTGTATTGCTAACCCGCCTGCCAGAGCCAAGTGACCATACTGTTATCCAAGCTTCATTTCATTTTCGCTTAACAACGTGGAATAAGGCACGGAAGAAAATAATAATGAAGAGTGGTTTATTGGCACGTTGAAGCGCCGGCAACGAAGACCCGGGCGCAAGTCGTCTAGGAACCAGCGAGGCGAGAGACCGGCACACAAGCGGCAGTTCTCCAGCACGAGCCTTTCGCGGGCGGCGCTAGCGCTTCGTCGTCGTTGGTGGCGGTGCTGAATCTTCTTCTTCATTCCAACTGCCCCGGCGGAAAGAGGGAGCCATCCTGGCGACTCAAGGCGAGGAGACAACGAGAGGGCTGTAATAAGGCTTCAAGCGGCTGACATGAACGACGTCGCGACCACGGCGGCGATGGTCCAAAGAAGGTGTCACCGGTTCGATGATATAGTTCACTGGTGACGTACGCTCTAAGATGCGGTAAGGACCAATGTGCTTGGCCGAAAATTTGGACGCAGCCGGAACAGAGAGCCAGACCAATGATCCAGTGGAGAAGTGTGTAGCGGGCGTGTCTTGGTCCGACTCATGTGTCCGGAGCCCTTGACGTTCGGCGGTGAAGGAGCGAGCCAACTGGCGGCACTGCTCAGCATGGCGGGTAATGTCAGAAATGGAAGTATATTCTGAGCTGTCGGGGTTGTAGGGAAGGATTGTGTCCAGCAGACAGGAAGGCTCGCGCCCAGATAAAAGAAAGAATGGGGAAAAGCCGGTGGTTGCCTGGGATGCGGTGTTATATGCATAGGTCACGAACGGAAGGACTTGATCCCAATTAGAGCTGTCGGAGCTAATGTACATGGCGATCATGTCCCCAAGAGTCCGGTTGAATCGTTCGGTGAGGCCGTTGGTTTGGGGGTGGTAAGCGGTAGTGGTACGGTGGACTGAGTGGCACGCATCGAGAAGCTCGCGAACAACTTCAGACAAGAAAACACGGCCGCGGTCACTGAGAAGTTCTCGCGGAGCACCGTGACGCAGGACGAAGTGATGAAGAAGGAAGAAGGCGACGTCGCGAGCAGTAGCCGCAGGTAGGGCAGCGGTCTCAGCATACCGAGTGAGGTGGTCCACGGCGACTATAATCCATCGATTCCCGGCAGTCGTGAAGGGGAGCGGCCCATATAGGTCGATGCCCACACGATCGAAAGGGCGAGCCGGGCACGGTAATGGCTGTAACGGGGCAGTCGAGGGTCGAGGTGACGACTTCCGCTGCTGACAGGCTGTGCAGGAGCGAACGAATCGACGAACAAAGTTGTACATGCCCCGCCAGTAGTACCTCTGGCGTAGCCGCTCGTAGGTTTTTAGCGATCCAGCGTGAGCGCTTTGAGGGTCGGCGTGGTAGTGCGCACAGATCTCAGACCGAAGATGGCGGGGAATCACGAGGAGCCACTTTCGGCCGTCCGGACGATAGTTGCGGCGGTATAGGAGATCGTCGCGGATGGCGAAATGGGAAGCTTGGCGACGAAGGGCCCGAGGGAAGGAGGACGTAGAGTGCGCACGAAGGGCATCCAGCAAGGAAGAAATCCATGGATCCTGGCGTTGTTGATTGGGCATGTCGATAGCAGTGAGCGCTGCGAGTGGGGAATCAGATACGAGGGAAGAGGGCGCAGGAGAGGGCAGTGGCGAGCGTGACAAGGCGTCGGCGTCGGAGTGCTTGCGGCCCGACCGGTAGACAACGGTAACATCGAATTCCTGAAGACGGAGTGCCCAGCGGCCAAGGCGTCCTGAGGGATCTTTGAGGGAGGCCAACCAACACAAGGCGTGGTGATCAGTAACGACGGTGAACGGGCGGCCATATAAGTAAGGGCGGAATTTTGTGAGAGCCCACACTACGGCCAGACACTCCTTTTCAGTCACGCTGTAGTTCGACTCTGCTTTGGTGAGAGCACGGCTGGCGTACGCAACAACGTATTCAGAAAATTCGGGCTTGCGCTGGGCCAGGACAGCACCGAGGCCAATTCCGCTTGCGTCAGTGTGCACCTCAGTAGGAGCACTGGGGTCATAGTGCCGAAGAATAGGGGGTGAAGTAAGACGACGACGGAGCGCAGCAAAAGCTTCATCGCAGGCAGAGTCCCACGTAGACAGGTCGGCGGGACCATTGAGGAGTTTCGTAAGGGGCGCGACGATAGAGGCGAAATTAGGGACAAAGCGCCGAAAATAGGAGCAGAGGCCCACAAATCGGCGCACCTGTTTCGTAGAGGTCGGTTTAGGGAATTCAGCCACAGCCCGGAGTTTGTCAGGATCAGGTAGGACGCCATCTTTGGATACGAGGTGGCCGAGTATTGTCAGTTGCCGGGCACCAAAGTGACATTTCTTGAGGTTAAGCTGAAGGCCAGCACGGGTGAGGCAGCTCAATATCTGGCGCAAGCGCTGGAGGTGCGTCGGAAAATCGGGCGAAAACACAACAACATCATCCAAGTAGCAGAGACAAATGTTCCACTTGAGCCCGCGCAATACATTGTCCATCATTCGTTCGAACGTGGCGGGAGCGTTACACAGACCGAATGGCATTACGGTGAATTCATATAGGCCGTCAGGGGTAACGAATGCCGTTTTAGGACGGTCGGACTCAGACATCGGCACTTGCCAATAGCCGGAACGGAGATCCAGAGAGGAGAAGAATTCGGCACCTTGCAAGCAGTCTAGGGCGTCGTCAATACGGGGTAGCGGGTAGACGTCTTTGCGCGTAATTTTGTTGAGCCGGCGATAGTCCACGCAAAATCGTATCGAGCCATCCTTCTTCTTCACCAGCACCACTGGGGACGACCAAGGACTGGCAGATGGCTGAATAATGCCGCGTTGTAGCATGTCGTCCACTTGCTCAGCGATGAGGCGGCGCTCGGGAAGTGACACACGGTAGGGGCGCTGGCGGAGAGGAGTATGGGTACCGGTTTCAATGTGGTGCTCGACATTGGTCGCACGGCCCAAAGAAGAGGACTGGTGGTCAAACGAGGAGCGAAACTGGTTGAGCAGGGCAAGAAGCTGCGCGTGTTGAGCTGTGTCGAGGGCGGGGTCAATAGAGCGGTCGAAAATGTCCGAAGGCAGTGGGTGATCGGGAGTAGGGCCACGTGGGGTGAGGGCAGCGATGTCGGGACTGGAGGAGGTCACATCGGTGTCCAAGGAAGTGATCAAGGTAGCGGTTTCAAAATGGCCAAGGCACTCGCCACGGAGCAGGGAGAGGGCAGAGAAGGAGGTGTTAGAGACGAGGATGGCGGCAGTACCGTGTTGAATGTCGATGACGGCGAAGGGAACAGAGAGGCGTCGGCGAGAAGCAAGGATGGGGGAAGGCGTGAAGAGAACGGTGGCGTCAGAAACAGAGGCGGCGCAAACAGGGACAAGCACAGCACTGTCAGGGGGAATGTGAGTGTCCTCGGCGACAACAAACTTAGCATCACGGCGAAGCGAAGGCTCGTCAAAGGCAGCATCACAGAGCGTAGAAAAGACGACATGCGCACGGGCGCAGTCAATGACGGCGCTGTGGCGGGATAGAAAATCCCAGCCAAGGATGACGTCATGGGAGCTTGCACGGAGAACTAAAAATTCGACAACATATAAAACATCGGCGATGACTACGCGTGCTGTGCAAGCGGCAGACGGATGAACGGCCTCGGCGCTAGCTGTACGGAGGGAGAGTCCAGAAGATGGGGTGGTAACTTTTCGAAGTGAACGGCAGAAGTTTTCGTTAATGACAGAAACGGAGGCCCCAGTGTCCACAAGCGCAAGTGTCTTGACGCCGTCTACAAACACGTCAAGAAGATTCGGCGGTGAAAAGCGAGGACTTAAGCAGGGCGATGATAGCGCAGTTCGTGCCCCAGGAACTGCGGCTGCTAGTTTTCCGAATCGGCGGGGACGGGGCGACGCCTCATGGGCGACAAGGAGCGGCGGCGAGGGGAGGGCGAGCGGTGGGAAACGTAGGGCTGGCGACCAAGCGCGCGGTCAGGTGAGGACCCCTGATGCGGTGGTTCGAAAGGTGCGCGAAAGGTGCGATCTGTATCGCGGTAGTCCGGCAGAGGGTGGAGAGGCGCAGGCAGAGTACGTCGACATAGGCGAGCGACGTGGCCTGGAAAACCGCAGGCGTAGCAGATCGGTCGGTTGTCAGCTGTGCGCCAAGGATTGTAGGCAGCGGGCGCGAAGCGCTGTCGGGAAACAACAGGCGCAGGCACCGCAGGAGGAGCATAGGCATAGGCCTGCGGCCGCGGTGGTCTTCTGACAGCCTCGGCATACGTGAGAGGCACGCGTGCGGGCGCAGGCGGCACGCTTACTGGAGGGTCATAGCTTAACGGGGCGGCAACTGGGGTGGGCTGGATCGGGAGTAGACCGGCCTGAGGAGCCAAGGGTGCCGGTTGCCGAAGACTAGGAAGTGCATCGGCGACCTCCTGCGTGATGGCATTCCGGATCTCAGGACTGAGGACGGGAGGTGACGGGTGTGGGTTAGATATGAGCGATAGCTGCCGGGCGACCTCTTCCCGCACGAAGTCTTTGATTGTGGCTAGCAAGTCGTGGTTGATGCCCAGGCCGGAGATGGAGTCGGCAGGCGGGGAAAGGCGACGAGCGCAAAGACGTTGCTTGCGCAACTCGTCAAAACTTTGGCACAGTGTATAAACCGAGGCGACGGTGGTGGGGCTCTTCGCCAGCAACATCTGAAAAGCGTCGTCGTCGATGCCTTTCAGGACGTGCTTAATCTTGTCAGCTTCGGACATAGCTGGATCAACACGCTTGCATAGGTCAACTACATCTTCAATGTAGCTCGTGAAAGTCTCGTCCTTGTGCTGAGCTCGGACACGCAAGCTTTGCTCAGCGCGCAGTTTCCGGACGGCGGGACGGCCGAAAACCTCCGCAAGTGTGCTCTTGAAAACGGTCCAGGTGGGGATGTCGGCCTCGTGGTTTCGGAACCACAGGTTCGCTACATCGCTCAGGTAGAATATAACGTTGGTCAGTTTGACGCTGTCATCCCAATTGTTATGGCGGCTCACCCGTTCGTATGATTCCAGCCAATCTTCTACATCCTGGTCGCTGTGGCCGCTGAAAACAGCGGGGTCGCGCTGCCGGACGGCACCGGAGCAGATGACGGGCTGCGGCGGGGGTGCGGGCTGTTGACTGGTCTTGGACATCGGGATGGTGCGGCTGCGAAGGTCCACGGTGATGGGGAACGGTGAACGCAGCAACCTCCACCAAATGAAGAGTGGTTTATTGGCACGTTGAAGCGCCGGCAACGAAGACCCGGGCGCAAGTCGTCTAGGAACCAGCGAGGCGAGAGACCGGCACACAAGCGGCAGTTCTCCAGCACGAGCCTTTCGCGGGCGGCGCTAGCGCTTCGTCGTCGTTGGTGGCGGTGCTGGATCTTCTTCTTCATTCCAATAACTATATATGACAAAGGCAACTATAACGCTGTTAACCAGCTAATTTTTGTGACACACTTGTATTTGGGCTTTTCACAACGAGATGCAGAAAGAAACATGATTCTATTTAAAAATAAGATGCATAGGCTAAAACAAGCTTACATTTCCAGCATCGCCGTTGCTTAGCGATCCAATTCACCATGGTTAAACGTAACATCAAAGTGTCTTAACAAAAAATACTGACATTTCCTGACTGCTGAGAGCGTTAATACCCATTTCATAGTAAAACTATCGCAGCACAGAAAATAATTACGAATCCCTTGCAAAGAAGACTAAACGTTCATTTTTCGCATCGATTTTACATGCTGTGCTGCGGCGAAGCCCATAGACAGTTCTAGAAGACCGTCAGCCTCAAACCCCCAAAATTTATCATCACGTGATGGCCATGGTATTCCTATCTCCGAACAAGATATATATATATATATATATATATATATATATATAGAGAGAGAGAGAGAGAGAGAGAGAGCACCGGACGCGTAATTCGGAGGTCGTGGGTTCGGATCCGACCGGCGGCAGGTGGTTGTTTTTTCTTCTGCTTTTCTAATCAGTTATCTTTAAACGATAACATATTCAGTAATATTCTAAATTGATCAACACCACAGAATAAAATAACTTAAAAAAACCCCTGTGCCCCTTGGTTTCTGTAGCTGTTGGCTTCTGTCATATTTATAACGAGCCCCTCATCCCCTTCCCTTGTGTGCTTAATTGCTTAGCGAGGGCCTCGATTCTGGCAGCCCTGATGCCTTAGGAAGCATAAGAGGGTTCTCACGCAGCTTCCACCCTCCCCGTTCGATGACGTTCTACGTCACACCTGCGGTAACTCAGGACGTTCTACGTCCGCCGCTTATGAACGTGGGTGGCGCTAATGAACACGCTCAAGGTTAAGTTACTTGTAAACATAAATACCCCCGAAAGCAGAAGAACTGACAGCCGTCGCCGTAGCTCAGCGGTAGAGCACCGGACGCGTAATTCGGAGGTCGTGGGTTCGGATCCCACCGGCGGCAGTTGGTTGTTTTTTCTTCTGCTTTTTTAATCAGTTATCTTTAAACGATAACATATTCAGTAATATTCTAAATTGATCAACACCACAGAATAAAATAACGAAAAAAAATCCCTTGTGCCCCTTGGTTTCTGTTGCTGTTGGCTTCTGTCATATATATATATATATATATATATATATATATATATATATATATATATATATATATATATATATATATATTGTAGCGTGCAACGCCAAAAAGAACA
Source organism: Amblyomma mixtum (assembly GCF_055824585.1). Taxonomy (NCBI): domain Eukaryota; kingdom Metazoa; phylum Arthropoda; class Arachnida; order Ixodida; family Ixodidae; genus Amblyomma; species Amblyomma mixtum. The sequence goes on from NC_143018.1 coordinate 152,655,122, forward strand.
CCCGCGCAGAGACGAAAAACCTGCGGCGGACCCCTAGTGGTTCGAGCGCGCGCGAGAGAGCCAACTAACTTCTTCCTCTTCTAGCGCATGCGCTACTTCTGTCTCTTCTTCGAATGCATGTATCACTGCCCCCCTCTTCTGCAGCATCGACACGATGCGGCTGGGAGTGAAAAGTCAGCGAAAGGGTAGAACACAGCTGCAGTGGACCGCAGTTCAGTCAGGTAGCCGGTCGTGGTAAGGCTTCATGCGAACAACGTGTACGACTTCAGTTCGGTGCGACCGGCGCGATGAACAAGCTGTCGGGGCGGGAGCAACTGCATAAGTCACATCACTGATGCGGCGCACTACTTCGTAAGGGCCGAAGTATCGGCGCAGCAGCTTTTCAGAGAGCCCGCGGCGACGAACAGGTATCCAAATCCACACAAGGTCGCCGGGAGCATAACTGACGAAACGGCGTCCACAGTTGTACTTAGTGGCGTCAGCCTCCTGTTGACGGTGGATGCGCAGGCGGGCCAGTTGACGCGCTTCCTCAGCACGCTGAACGAAGGTATCTTCGTCGATGTCAGCGTCAGAGTCGCAGGAAGGGTCGACGGGCAACATAGCATCCAACGGAGTGGTCACCTGGCGACCGAAGACAAGCTGAAAGGGGGTCAGTCGGGTTGTTTCCTGCAGGGCGGTGTTGTACGCAGACGTTACGTACGGTAGAATGGCGTCCCAAGTTCGATGCTCGACGTCAACGTACATTGATAGCATGTCGGCTAGTGTGCGGTTGAGTCGCTTTACCAACCCGTTTGTCTGCGGGTGATACGCCGTAGCACGTCGGTGGCTCGTGTGCGCCAGAGTCATCACGGACTGGGTTAAGCGGGCCGTGAAAGCAGTTCCCCGGTCAGTAATAACAACGGCGGGTGCTCCATGACGCAAGACAATGTTGTGGACGAAGAACTGCGCCACTTCAGCAGCAGTGCCCTTGGCAAGAGACGTGGTCTCAGCGTACCGTGTGAGGTAGTCAGTCGCAACGACTATCCAACGCTTTCCAGACGAAGACTTCGGAAATGGGCCAAGGAGGTCCATGCCCACTTGATGGAAAGGGGTCTTCGGTGGATCGACGGGGTGAAGAAATCCGGCCGGTTTCAATGGAGGAGTCTTCCGACGTTGGCATTCACGGCATGTTTTGACGTAGGCCCGCACCGATGGGAGTAACCTGGGCCAATAATACTTTTGTCTAATCCGCGCGAGTGTACGGCTGACTCCAAGGTGGCCGGCGGATGGTGCGTCATGACAGGCACTCAAGATCTCAGACCGCAGCTGTGATGGTACGACGATTAGGAACACTTCTTCGCTGTTGGCAAAGTTGCGCTTGTAGAGAACACCAGACCGTAAAGTGAAGGTGTGAAGCCCTCGAAGAAAAACACGCGGAATGGGAGCTTCACTGCCTTCGAGGTAATCGATGAGCGGCGCCAACTCCGTGTCCGCCCTCTGAAGCTGCGAGATTTGGGTGGTACTAACAGAGCCCAGGAAAGGAAAATCATCGGTGGTTTCTTCGGTATTGAGTGGGATAGGCGCGCGCGACAGACAATCCGCATCCTGATGCTTGCGGCCAGACTTGTAAACTACTGTTAAGTCGTATTCTTGCAAGCGTAAGCTCCATCTAGCCAAGCGTCCTGAGGGGTCTTTGAGGCTCGCCAGCCAGCATAAGGAGTGGTGGTCGCTTACCACACGGAAGGGTCGTCCGTAGAGGTACGGTCGGAACTTGCAGATGGCCCATATCACTGCAAGACATTCTTTCTCCGTCGTAGAATAATTGGTCTCGGAGCGCGTAAGTGTCCGACTAGCATAACTGATGACCCGTTCTGCACCGTCTTGCCACTGGATCAGTACTGCACCAAGGCCAACATTGCTGGCGTCAGTGTGGATGTCCGTGGCAGCATGCTCGTCGAAATGGCCGAGTATCGGAGTGCTTTGCAGACGGCTGCGAAGCTCGACAAATGCAGCCTCTTCGTCGGTCCCCCAGAGGAAGGGCGTGTCGTCACGGGTCAGTGCGTTCAGCGGTTCCGCGATTTTCGAGAAATCTTGAATAAAGCGCCTATAATAGGAGCACAGGCCTAAAAACCGGCGAACGGCCTTCTTGTCAGTTGGGCGTGGAAAACCTGAGACGGCAGCGGTCTTGTCAGGGTCCGGGCGAACACCTTGTGCGCTGACAACGTGACCAAGAAAGCGAAGTTCCTCAAAGCCAAAATGGCATTTCTCGGCTTTGATGGTGAGTTGCGCGGATTTGAGCGCTTGTAGCACAATGCGCAACCGCTCCAAGTGTTATTCAAAGGTGGGCGAAAATATAACGACATCGTCCAGGTACACCCGGCAGGACTGCCATTTCAAGCCGGAGAGGACAGTGTCCATCATGCGTTGGAAAGTACCGGTGCTGAGCACAGACCAAATGGGAGCACTTTAAACTCATAGAGGCCGTCAGGCGTCACGAAAGCCGTCTTCTCCCGGTCTCTCTCATCCACTTCGATTTGCCAGTACCCGCTTTTAAGATCCAATGACGAGAAGTATCTGGCGTTCCGCAATCGGTCGAGCGCGTCATCTATCCTGGGCAGCGGGTAAACGTCCTTTTTGGTCACGCTGTTAAGTTTCCTGTAGTCCACGCAGAAACGCAGAGTATTGTCCTTCTTTTTGACAAGAACCACAGGCGATGCCCACGGACTGGTGGACGGCTGAATGACATCGTCTGCAAGCATCTCGGCAACCTGATTCTGAATGGCTTCTCTCTCCACCGGGGAAACACGATATATTCCTGAGACCCGTGTATGGCAATTTGTCCAATATATTGGACATTAGCTTTTAAGCCGGTACTTCCGCGCCGAAAGATTCATCTTCATAAAACCCACTTGTCCAATACATTGGACAACTGGTGGCACCATCTGTGCACCTTTTTTGAAATTAAACTGCTCACTTTCCCGCCAAAACACTTTGAAAACGGCGGCGTTCAGCAGCGCGGCGTTCTATGGCACCTGCCGGAGAAGTAAGTGTTGTTTCTGCGATTTTACCTACTTTGAACGAGTAAATTTTGTTGGATATCAACAAAAATAGAACAGAAAACATGTAGATACCATAATTATAACTCTACATGACCTAACTTTTCTGTGCTTTCAATCTGATTTCACGTGTCCAATACGTTGGACGCTGGGACTCAGCCCGGTTATTTCGACCGCGCTTTTGAGATGGCTTTCGCAGTAACTGTAAACGAATACTGCTGGTATTTAACGGCTGGGGACGAAATAACGTCTTTTTTGTTGTAGGAGACAGGCCTCGCGTTCCTGATGAGACGGCCGAAGCAGTTTTACAAAGAATTGCACAAGCCAACACATCAGTTGGTTGGTTTATGGGGTTTATGGGGTTTAACGTCCCAATGCAACTAAGGCTGAGAGACGCCGTAGTGAAGGGCTCCGGAAATGTCGACCACCTGGGGTTCTTTAACGTGCACTGACATCGCACAGTACACGGGCCTCTAGAATTTCTCCTCCAAAGAAATTCCAGCCGCCGCGGCCGGGATCGAACCCGCGTCTTTTGGGTCAGCAGCCGAGCACCTTAACTGCTGAGCCACCGCGGCGGCCTCCAACACATCAGACATTAACCTATCGGACAGCGACGACAACACTATTGTCGATCCAAAAACAGCAAGAAACGCAAGAAACGTCAAGAAGCAAGAAACGTCAAGGAAAAAAAAAACAAGAAACAGAGAGTGACAGTGAAGTTGAGTGGAGCCCACCATCAAAGCAAGCTCGACGAGGAGAGACCAACAAAAGTGCCTACCACTTCCCAAGGCTGTCGACACAGCTAACGCTGCGCGCTGCAGGTTTGAGGGGTGCACCATGAAAACAAAGTTTTTTTGCACAAAATGTCAGCAGTTCTGCATAACAAAAGACAGAAGATGCTTCCAAAAGGCACACAGCACGTGAGCACAGCGAAACTTTTTTTATTCAGTTGATGTATATTTTGCTACTTTGACTTTTGTCATAATAAAGTATTTTTTTCGCACAACTTTCACAGCTTTGTCTGAAGTATTTTGTGGCATGCCCACTGGGTGGGAAAATACGGCTAGAGTCCTAGTGTCCAATATATTGGACATCGTGCTGAGCTGAAACTATTAGTTCTGTTGAGAAAATATCTCTCACTTTTCACCTTTGTACTCCTACCAGCTTATTCTGAAACCCTACAAAGTTTTTGTGCACTCAAATTCACTTCGGGTCTCAGGAGGATATGGGCGCTGGCAGACGGGTCGCGTAGTCTCGTCAGTGATGATACGATGCTTGGCGAGTGGAGTTCGGCCGACCTTCGAGCACGTAGCGAAACAGTCCGCACATTCTGCCAAGAGGGCCGACAGAAGATCCCTCTGAACCGATGGCAAGGCAGGATTTATTCTGACTGACTGAAGAAGGTGATGTGGGCCAGCATACTCCGGAGAGGGTCCTCCCACGGTGCACAAACCTGGAACCTCAGCAACGTCGTGGAGGAAGGCAATAGCCATGCCTTTGGCCAGGTGTTGATATTCGTTGGCAAAGTTAGTCAGGAGGACGTGGGTGCGGCCGTCACGTAGTTGGACGAGACCTCTTGCAACGGCAAGTCCCCGCTTAAGCAGCAGTGGACTATGGCTGTCCGCTAGGCCCTCGTAGTCATGAAAGAGGTCGTTCCGCACGAGCACCAGAACACTGCACCGCGGCGGCACCGTGACGTCGTTCTCGACAATGCGCAGAGCGTTGCTGCAGGGATCGCGGGAGTCAAAGCGCGCCACGGCCTGTTTGGTCGAGAACGTGACACGTGCCTCCTGAAAGTCAATCACAGCGCCGTTCGACTGCAGGAAGTCGATCCCCAGAATCAAGTCTCTGGAACACTCGGGGAGTACGACAAATTCACCAACGTACGTAAAACCACTAATCCCAACTCTAGCCGTGCACTTGCCCACAGGGGAAATTAGGTGGCCACCAGCGGTGCGAATGGGGGTCCCCGTCCACGGTGTCAGAACCTTCTTAAGTTCTCCAGCGAAGGCGCGGCTCATAACAGAGTAATCAGCACCGGTATCGAGCAGCGCGGTAATGTCAGTGCCATCAATTGTCACACGCAAATCGGATGCAGCGTATCTGATACTGTCGCTGCCTCTCTCTGTCCGGGTATCGTCGGCTCGAGGGTTCCGCGATGGAGGATCTTGACACGTCCCGACGTCAGCGGCCTTGCCTCCAGAGGTCGCTGGTGTTAGTTTTCCCGACGCGTACTCGGCGAGCGACGGCCAGCAGAGCTACTCTGGCGGCCAGGGCTGGAAGAGCGATAACGGAGAGGCGAAGGGGAACGGGACTCGCGCCTTCCAGAGTAGGCAGGGTTCTGGCGTGCCCAGAGATGCTGCGCAATCTCATGCGGTCGTTCGCCGTTCTGAGGGCAGGGTGCGTCGGGATGGAAACCGCGAAGGCCCACTTGGCGGTACGGACAGGCGCGGTAGAGGTGACCAGGCTCCCCACAGTGGTAGCAGAGAGGCCTGCGGTCCGGTGTACGCCACAAATCCGACTTGCGAGGGCGTGGCCCAGCTGTAGCAGATGCGGTTGCAGAATACGTGGCGATGTTACTCACGGAGGTCGACGGGGTCACACCGTAGCCAGGCACGCTTGCGTGACATGTGCCGATGTTGCTCACGCCAGGCGTTGGGGTAATGGGACCGTAGCCTGTCGTGCGACGTACAACAGATGCGTACGTGGGTCGGCCCTCGAACCGGGATGGCGCTTCGGGGACAGGAGGTGCCTGCGCAGCCTGTCGCACCTCGTCCCTGACAACTTCGGACAGCGCTGCCAGCGGCGCAGGTGCAACCTGAGGCAGATGGATCCGTTGCAGTTCCTCCCGGACAACGGAGCGAATTAGTTCACGCAAGGTGTCTGCACTGCCCCCGAGACACGACGAAAAGCCTTCGGGCACCATGCAGTTGATGTCCCGGTTGTACTGGCGGGCCCGTTATTGCAGCGTGGTCTCCATCGTGGTCGCCTTGGTTAGAAATTCCGCCACCGTGCGGGGTGGGCTGCGCACGAGGCCCACGAACAGCTCCTGCTTAACCCCACGCATGAGATGGCGCAGCTTCTTCTCCTCTGTCATGTTGGGGTCGGCGCGCTTGAAAAGACGGGTCATGTCTTCGGTGTACATGCGCACGCTTTAGTTCGTGCGCTGATTTCGGGAGTGCAGCGCAGCTTCTGCCTTCTCCCGGCGGTAAGCGTTGGGGAACGTAGCCAGGAGACTCCGGCAAAACGTCTCCCAGGTGGGAAGTGTAGCCTCGTGGTTTTCAAACCACGCCCGAGCAGACTCTTCCAGGGCAAAGTAGACGTTATTCAGCTTGCGCTCGTCGCACCAGCCGTTGTAGCGTGCGACCCGCTCGAACGTCTCCAGCCAGTCCTCAGCGTCTTCGAACACGTCACCGTGAAAAGATGGCGGTGTTCGCGGTGGGTGGCAAAGGATCGGCGCCAGGGGCCTGGTGTCAGCGGCCATGGCAGTTGGACTCGACGGTAGAGGCTGGATCGGCGGCTGGGTCCTGGTGTCAGTGGCCATGTCAGTTGGACTCGGCGGTCGAGGCTGCGTCGTCCTTGTTGGCGGGGGAAGGGGCCCAAATTCAGGCGACTCTCCGCGGAGACGGCGGCTGGGTCGCTGGTGAACCGGTGTGAGGTCCGTAGTGACGCTGTACGGAGTTTGCAGGTCGGGAAGCGTACCCAGCACTGCTCCACCAAACTGTAGCGTGCAACGCCAAAAAGAACACCCGCGCAGAGACGAAAAACCTGCGGCGGACCCCTAGTGGTTCGAGCGCGCGCGAGAGAGCCAACTAACTTCTTCCTCTTCTAGCGCATGCGCTACTTCTGTCTCTTCTTCGAATGCATGTATCAATATATATATATATATATATATATATATATATATATATATATATATATATATATATATATATATATATATTGTCGCGCGTGGTTCAGTACGTCAGTCTAGGTTGGATACGCCAAAGTATGCGACTGCAGCGGCCGTCGGTAGCAGCCCAAAAGTGGAGCATTCGCTTGCCAGACACTTCGGCTTCTTTCTTTTTAAGGCCAGCTCGCGCGCATTTCGCGCTGTCGTGGTTCCAGTAGAACGATGACGACGAATGGACGGTGTCATTACTCCCCGGCAAAAAAGAAGCATCGTCCCGATGCTGGGAGTGAGTGAAGTGGTCGGACGGACGGAACAGGATTAGTGGGCAAGTCTACCGCTCGTGATAAGGCTTCAGGCGGGCGGACCACGTGAACCACTTCAGGGCACGGGGACCATCGGGACTTCTGAAATCCATCGGGGATGACCTCCTAGCTGAGGTCGCCCAATGACCTGATCACGCAGTATGGTCCGAAGTAGCGATGGAGGAGTTTATCACTCAGTCCGCGTCGCCGAATGGGGAACCACACCCACACACGATCGTCAGGCCCATAATGGACGTCATGACGGCGCCGATTGTAGCGGTCTGCATCTCGAAGTTGTTGGTCCAGAATTCGCACTTTGGGCAGTTGGCGAGCCTCTTCGGCGCGTTCTAATAAGGTGTAGGTATCTGTGTGCAGGCTACAGCCGTCCAGATGTGGTAACATTGCGTCGAGCATCGTCGTCACTGCACGGCCGTAAACGAGGTGGAATGGGGACATCTGCGTTGTTTCTTGCATGGCCGCATTGTAGGCGAAGGGGTCATAAGGGAGCACTTCGTCCCACGTTTTGTGTTCAATATCGACGTACATGGAGATCATGTCCGAAAGGGTTCGGTTCAATCTTTCAGTCAACCCGTTCGTCTGAGAGTGGTACGACGTTGTTCGGCGGTGGTCGGTGTGACTGTAAACCAAGATCTCCTGCAGCAGCTCAGCCATGAACGCAGGGCCTCTGTCAGTGATCAGCACTTCAGGTGCCCCATGGCGGAGTACGATCTCATGCACGAAGAACTTGGCGACTTCTAAAGCGGTGCCGCTAGGTACAGCTGACGTTTCTGCATAGCGGGTCAGGTAGTCCGTCGCGACAATTATCCATTTGTTGCCAGAGTTCGAACGAGGGAACGGGCCCAGCATGTCCATTCCTATTTGTTGGAAAGGCCTTTTGGGTGGTTTAATGGACATCAAGAACCCAGCTTGTTTGGTTGACGGCATCTTGCGACGCTAGCAGGCTCGGCACGTTCTGACGTAGTGAGTGACATCAGCACGGAGGCAAGGCCAGTAGTACTTCTCTTGGATTCGGGCTAGCGTACGGGCTATGCCCAAATGTCCAGATGTGGGTTCGTCATGGGAGGCTTGGTGGATTTCATAGCGCAGGCTAGCCGGTACGACGATTAGGTATTGCGTATTGTTCGGAGCGAAAATTTTCTTGACCAGTACATCATTGCGGATGCGTTGAGATGACAACACGCGCCTGTAAGCGCGCGGGGTGGTCGTGTTGCTGCCGTTGAGAAATTCCATTACATCTCGAAGTTCGAGGACGGCGAATTGTTGTCAGCGAGGCAGGAGGCGCTGAGAGCACTCAGGAATGTCATCATCAATAGAGGCGTCAGTAGAAGGATAGACCGGGGCGCGGGACAAGCAATCGGCGTCAGAGTGCTTGCGCCCGGATTTGTACGCGACAGTCATGTCGTATTCCTGGAGCCGCAAACTCCATCGGACGAGGCGAGCAGACGTGTCTTTGAGGCTTGCGAGCCAGCATAAGGCATGATGATCTGTTACCACCTTAAAATTTTTGCCGTAAAGGTACGGTCGGAATTTCGAAGTGGCCCATACAATGGCAAGGCATTCTTTATCGGTAGCAGAATAGTTTGATTCGGCTGGCGACAAACACCGACTTGCGTAAACGATGACCCGTTCTTGACGTGTTTGGATCTGGACCAGGACAGCACCTAAGCCGACATTGCTGGCATCAGTATGGAGCTCCGTGTCGGCGTTTACGTCGAAGTGAGCCAGAACGGGAGGTGGCTGCAGGAAGCTTTGAAGGCTGCGGAATGCATTTTCTTGCGCTGCTTCCCATCTGAAAGGTGTGTCCGTCCTGGTTAGGCGCGTCAGCGGCTCGGCAATGCGTGCAAAGTCTTTCACGAAGCGACGGTAATACGAGCACAATCCAAGAAAACGGCGGAGCTTTCAAGTCTTGCGGCGGCGGAAAATGGGCAATAGGTGTTGTTTTCTCAGGATCAGGCTGAACTCCGGCTTGATTCACAACGTGCCCTAAGAACTTTAGCTCTGTATACGCAAAGTGGCATTCCTCGTTTTTGAGCGTGAGTCCAGAAGACCTTATGGCTTGTAGGAGTAATCCGAGGCGGTGAAGATGCTCCTGGAAAGTCGGGGCGAAGACAACATCGTCAAGATAGACGAGACACGTCTGCCATTTTAAATCGGCAAAGACGGTGTCCATGAGTCGTTGGAAAGTTGCTGGTGCAGAGCACAGTCCAAAGGGCGTGGCCGTAAATTCATAAAGGCCATTTGGTGTAATAAAGGCTTTTTTTTCGCGGTTCCGCTCATCGACCTCAATTTGCCAGCAGCCTGACTTGAGGTCCATCGAAGAAAAGTATTTCGCGCTACTGAGGTGATCCAGAGCGTCGTCGATCCGGGGAAGAGGATAGACATCCTTTTTGGTGATTGTTTAGGCGACGGTAGTCTACACAGAACCGCAATGTTCTGTCTTTTTTCTTCACAAGGACAACTGGCGCCGCCCAGGGACTCCGGCAAAGACGAATTACGTCGTCGCGGAGCGTTTCCTTGACTTGGAGGCTGATAGCGTCGCGTTCAGCGGAAGACACTCGGTAGAGGGACTGTCGGAGAGGGTGCACGTTATCCTCCGTAATAATGCGATGCTTCGCTAGGTGAGTTCGCCCAACATGCGATGATACCGAGAAGGTGTCGCCGTAGCGCAGAAGAAGATCCTTAACTTGTTGTTGCTGCTTCGGGGAGAGTGCTCGATTGACGTCGAACGTGAAAGCAGTGACTGGGCTCTGCTGTTCCGACAAAGACATTGTGGAAATACTGGGTGTGCTGCTGACATCGGCGATGGCATCAACGGGAGCCACAATGGTTCCCACGTTCAGATGTTGGTATGCACCACGAAAATTGGTTATCAGCCCTTCTGTTGCTCCGTCGACGAGATGAACGACTCCTCTGGCGACAGCAAGGCTCCTGGCAAAAAGCAAGACCTGGTTGCCTTCCGCGACGCCTTCGAAATTCCGCACAGTCTTGGCGCCGACAGAAGCCATGAGACTCGAACGAGGTGGAATGGTGACGTGGTCATCCAGGATGCAAAGTGCGGTCGGGTGGTCTGAATCTCTGTGTATTGCATTTTCTGTGCAGAAACACACGGCCTTTGACTGGAGGTCGATGACCGCTCCATTCTCGGTCAAGAAATCCATTCCGAGAATGACGTCACGTGAACAATGTTCGAGTATAACGAACGTTGCCAGGTAGGTTGCGCCTTGAACTGTCACTCTTGATGTGCAAGTCTCAGTCGGTGTAACTAAGTGACCCCCGGCTGTACGAATCTGTGGGCCCACCCACGGAGTGTTGACCTTTTTAGAGTTGCGCGAAATGTCCACTGAGGACAGAGTAATCGGGCCCTGTGTCGACGAGTGCAGTGACGTCTATTCCGTCGAGGGAAACGCTGAGGTTTGCTGTCGTAGACATCGAGTGAGAGGTACGGCGCAGTGTTCGGTCACAGCTGCAGTGCGGCGCGGGTTCGCTTTGATTTGTCAGGGGGCATTTACGTTGAGTCGGTATATCACGGTTTTGGACTGCAGTCGACGGTGGCATCAGGTGGCCACCTAGTTGCGGCGTAGTCTTGTACATTGCGTCGATGAGCGACCTCCCCCTCAAAGGTTGCTGCTTTTAGTTTTCCTGGCGGGGGCTTGGCGACCTTCCCCGCGGAAAGTCACCGTAAGACCGACGACGAGAAGAGAAACGACGTGGGGATGGCGACCTGCGTGTCCGGCCGGCAGATTCGGCCAGATAGTCGTTGATTTCCCTGGGGCGCTGCCCAGGCTGCGGACGGGGTGCATCGGCAGGGAACCCCTGCAGGCCCATATGACGATACCTGCAATTGCGGTACAGGTGGCCCGGCTCACCGCAGTGATAGCGGAGTGGACGATGGTTGGGAGTGCGCCAGATGTCACTTTTACGGGGATACGATGAAGCAGGACGAGCAGGTGATGGCGGCCGAAAAGAGGCCGGGGTTTCCTGAAGGCGACTCGGCGGCGGTTGTGCGCGACGAGCAACAGCGGCGTATGTCATTAGCGGTCGGGCTGTGGACGGCTGAAAGGGAGCTGGGGTTGTAAGCGCCGGTTGCTCCTCTTCTCGAATAACCTCGGATAGAGCAGAAACCGTTGGCGCAGGCGGCGCAGCGGGAACAGCTTCTGGAGCTCCTCGCGAACGACAGCTCGCACGGTTTCGCGAAGCACGTCAGCAGTATTGATGTCAGTGGCTGCCGCAGTCATGGCCAAAGGCTGACGCTCGTATTGCCGCATCCGCATATCGAGTGTCTTTTCCATGGTGATGGCCTCCGACAGAAACTCTGCGACCGTGCTTGGTGGATTGCGAACCAGTCCGGAAAACATTTGCTCCTTGACCTAAGAACGAAAACCACGCAAAGTACGATACACAGGGAAGAAGTAGACAGGACGAGCGCGGACTTGCAACTGTTTATTGAAACACATCTTCCTTCCATCACCAACCCTACGCATGCGCAACAAGCAATCTCTATCTAATCGAGTTCAGGAACTTCAGTTCCTTCTTGTACAGATGGACCGAAGCCTCGCTTACACACTTTTCGGGCCCATATCTATCAATCTGCCAGGCTTCGATGACCTCACAGGTTTTCTGGTCTTTGGCCCTTCCGATTATCTTTGTGCGCTCAAAGAGTGGCGTGCATTTATTGTCACACGAAAGACAGTGTTTTGGCAAATGCATGCCGCTGTGAGATCCCAACTTCGTGTGACAATAAATGCACGCCACTCTTTGAGCGCACAAAGATAAACGGAAGGGTCAAAGACCAGAAAACCCGTGAGGTCATCGAAGCCTGGCAGATTGATAGATATGGGCCCGAAAAGTGTGTAAGCGAGGCTTCGGTCCATCTGTACAAGAAGGAACTGAAGTTCCTGAACTCGATTAGATAGAGATTGCTTGTTGCGCATGCGTAGGGTTGGTGATGGAAAGAAGATGTGTTTCAATAAACAGTTGCAAGTCCGCGCTCGTCCTGTCTACTTCTTCCCTGTGTATCGTCCTTTGCGTGGTTTTCGTTCTTAGTTCATGGATTACCAACTAGCCCCCCATCGTACACTCCTTCTGCTCCTTGACACCTGGCATAAGGCACCGGAGTTTCTTCTGCTCTCTCATATCCGGGTCAGATCGACGAAACAACTTTGCCATCTCTTCGAAGTTCACCAGTATGCTTTCATTTGGTAGCTGCGTTCGGGACTGAAGGAGCAGATCGGCCCGTTCTCTTCGAAGCACCGTGGTGAAATCCTTCAGGAACTGGTCTTTAAATACGTTCCACCTCGTTATGGACGACTCCCGGTTCTCGAACCACGTACGAGCTGCGCAATCCAGCGAAAAGAACACGTGTTGAAGCTTGGAGTCATCCGCCCATCTGTTGTACCGGGCCACGCGTTCAAATTTCTCCAGCCAGCCTTCCGGGTCTTCGCCTGGAGAACCTTGGAAGATCGGTGGCTCCTGAGGCTACTGCAGCACAACAGAAGGTGAACTAATCGTCGACTGCATGCCTATTTCGGGCTGGACGGTCGTCGACGCTCGCGCTGGACGAGCCATTTGCGTTGAGCGAGACTCCAGAAGCCCAAACTGAGGTTGAAGGCCTTGGAGCCGGCGGCTGCCGTGGTGTACAGGCGTCACCTCGATGGCAGAAGACCCTCGAAGACTTGAATCCCTGCTTGCTGGGGGACTCCAAGGCATAGAATGCGTTAACCAGCACCTCCACCAGATGTCACGCGTTGTTCAGTACGTCAGGCTAGGTTGGATACGTCAAAGTATGCGACTGCAGCGGACGTCGGTAGCAGCCCAAAAGCGGATCATTCGCTTGCCAGACACTTCGGCTTCTTTCTTTCTAAGGCCAGCTCGCGCGCATTCCACGCTGTTGTGGTTCCAGTAGAACGATGACGACGAATGGACGGTGTCAATATATATATATATATATATATATATATATATATATATATATATATATATATATATATATATATATATATATATATATATATATATATATATATATTGTTGGCACTTTGGGGCATCCCACCGCTGCCACCACTGTTGTGAATGGAGCGTCTCAGCCTCCTGCCTCTGTTGAGCAGAGCTGAGCGAAGAACGATCGATGAGACGGTGAGTGAACGGACGTTTATGTACAGTATTTACATGGCTTTTACATCACATATACAAGGGCCGAGAGCACAACGGGCTAGAACGGGACCCTGCGGAGAGCGTCTCTCTGGCACGATGGCGTGTCTGCTACCTGTCTGCTGCTGCGTCTCAGCGCCGGCGACCGTTGCGGCAGCTAGGCGTTCGACCGCTCCAGTCAGGTCACGCCACAGGCCACCTTTCGGATTGGCTCGAGCCGACGCTAGTGAGGAGAAGGAGGACGGGCCTGCGCCGGTGAGCCAGGATGACTCGTTGCAAGCCGTGCCATGGCGGCGAGTCCGGGCTTGCTTTGAGCGACGGCGCGCGCACCTCTCTGGTTTCCAGATGAGGGTTCAGGCACAACAATACATTGTTGATATATATATATATTGTAAAGAGGAAGATGAGCAGCGGCGGCCGCCGATCCGCTAGCGCGCGGCGCGAGATCGCTGGCTGGATGACCGAAGCTCGGACCGGCATTTTGGCTAGCTATCGCTAAGTTCCTTTCCCCAGGAAATCCTTCTACAATTTGGTGGAGGTGCGGGGTAAAGTAAGAGAAGTAGTAGCAAGAGAACACGATTCGGCGCATCGTTCGGGATCGAGCAAAGAGTCGACGGGCTGAATGTGGCCAAGGCATTCGCCATGGAGAAATATCCATCCTCAGACTAACGGTTTGACGGAACGGTTTAACCGCACCTTGGGCGATATGCTGTCGATGTACGTGTCTTCCGACCACTCCGACTGGGACAGGATCCTGCCGTTCATCACCTACGCCTACAACACCGCCACGCAGACCACCACCGGCTTCTCGCCATTTTTTCTCCTCTACGGGCGCGAACCTTCCTCACCACTCGACACAGTACTTCCTTACCGGCCCGACGTGTCCGAGTGCACCACTCTTTCGGAGGCGTCCAAGCATGCCGAGAAGTGCCGTCAGCTCGCTCGGTCGTTAACATCCGGCGAGCAGGGGCGTCAAAAATTCCGTTTCGACACAAGCCACACTGATGACAGTTTTCTACCCGGCTCTCTCGTCTGGCTTCACGTGCCGTCTACCTCACCTGGCCTTTCGTCCAAACTTCTCCCCAAGTACCACGGACCTTACCGCATCGTAGAGCGCACTTCCCCGGTCAACTACATTGTCGACCCGGTGACACCCTCCACAGATCAACGCCGACGCAGCCGCGAGACTGTTCATGTGTCACGCCTGAAGCCGTACTATGACCCGTGTGTGTTGTCGTCTCCCTGACTCGCCAGGATGGCTTCGCCTTCAGCCCGGGGGTAATTGCAAAGAGGAAGATGAGCAGCGGCGGCCGCCGCTCCGCTAGCGCGCGGCGCGAGATCGCTGGCTGGATGACCGAAGCTCGGACCGGCATTTTGGCTAGCTGTCGCTAAGTTCCTTGCCCCGGAAATCCTGCTACAAAATATCTATATCTATATCTATATATATATATATATATATATATATATATATATATATATATATATATATATATATATATATATATATACATACATATATATATATAAATATATATATATATATATATATATATATATATATATATATATATATATATATATATATATTATTGATCAGTTTTTCTTTTGAGCAGTATATATTCTGAACATGTTTTACTACCGATCTGGGCTTTAGCCAAAGCGCTCTTTCTCATGCGACTTCTACCCGCAGTCTCCCTTCTGTACGCCGCAGGCACGCCTTCTGTACGGTGAAACATTTGAAAATTAATGTTTTAGCAGTAGCGTTCAGCTAAACATCCTGTGTAAATATTCCACGAATACAGTTAGAAGCTAGGGCAGGCTTTCTGAAACGTCCAAAGTGGTGGTGCTTGGCCTTAAATGTACTTCCCTGCAATACACTTGCCGCTATACAAAGATGTAAATGCTGCTGTTATTTGTTTTTTTTTATGGCGAAAGATGAAATTTGATTGATTGATTGATTGATTGATTGATTCAATTTTTCTCAACATTCATACAAGGCACGCTTGTGAAAACATCTGGATC
This sequence comes from Amblyomma mixtum, assembly GCF_055824585.1. Lineage (NCBI taxonomy): Eukaryota > Metazoa > Arthropoda > Arachnida > Ixodida > Ixodidae > Amblyomma > Amblyomma mixtum. The sequence continues at coordinate 152,670,541 of NC_143018.1, forward strand.
CCCAGCTGAAAGCTAGTTGGGATCCATGCAATTCAGTTTCAAAGAAAATTGCAGGCATAACAAAAATTAATTACAAACATATAAAAGCTCATGAAATTAGAAAGACATAAATGAGTACATAGAGCAACAATATTCAGAACACCAAGCCTCTTTTACAAACAGATACAGACACACAAAAATACATGAAAAGAAAAAACGCTGGCTTCACTCATTGTTTATAGTATTTCTTCAGTGACACAGGAAAAGTTTTACAATGTTTGAGGTCACTTGGAAACTTGTTCCACAGCTTAATACCAACATGGGCCATCCCTCTTTCTCCATAGACATTTTTTTGTTTTCGGAAGAAGGAAATTTCTATGAGTGGCGTTGCGAGTGCATAGTGGTGGGATACAGAATAGCGATGAGTGTAACGGGTAATTATCTGTAAGGCATGTGTGTATTGTCAAGACAGTCCTGTATTCAAGTAATGATTGTAGTGGCAGTATATCCATCTGTTTAAAAAGAGGAGCAGTGTGGGCGTTGTATCCTGAATGTGAAATGAATCGAATTGCCCTTTTTTGCAAGACCCTAAGTGGTTCCAAATAAGATCGGTAGGTGTGGCCCCATGATTCAATGCAATATGATAACTGGCTTTCAAAAATTGAGAAATAAATAATTCTGAGTATGTCATTACCAAAATAATCTCGGCATTTGTAGAGTGCAAAGCATGCTGCAGCTAACTTTTTACAAAGCGCCTGAATGTATGGCTTCCAGTATAGGTTCTCATCTAGAATTATTCCAAGAAAAGTGATGTTATTCACAAGTGCAATAGGTGTTCCAAGCCATTGCACGGAAGGCAGGTTTTCATGTATTGTTTTTCTGGAGCCCCTAAATATTATGCATTTTGTCTTATTAACAGTTACAACAAGTTTATTTGAAATAAACTAGCTACACAAAGTTTCCAATTCTCGGTTTGCGGTGCTAATAAGATCCATTATAGATTCATAAGCACATAGAAGAGCAGTGTCGTCAGCATACATAAAAACAGGGAAGTGTTGTGTGAAATGCGGCAGGTCATTAATATACAATGTAATCAAAATCGCACCAAGGACTGAACCCTGAGGCACACCAACCGTAACTGTTTCAAAGTCAGATTTTACACCACTAAGTTGGATCATTTGCCGCCGATTATTGAGATAACTTCTCAAGAATTCTAAACTAATACCTCTAAACCCGTAATGCGCTAGCTTTTTCAGTAAAATTTTGTGATCAACAGTGTCAAGTTTTTTCTTAATGTCCCAAAAAATTCCTAAGACTGTTTTATTATCATTTAGAAAAGTGTTGATCGTGTTTGTTAGCGATATGACGGCCGTACCAGTTGATCTGTTTGGTCTAAAGCTGTGTTGTTGAGGACATAGCAAGGCTTCTTTCTCGAGAAATATTTTCACTCTCTTTGCAACGAGTTTTTCAAAAAGTGTGTTTATGCAGCCTAAAATGGAGATTGGGCTATAATTCTCAACGTGGTTACGGTCACCATTTTTGTGAACGGTACTATTCTAGCTAGCTTAAGCAGATCGGGATAGGTGGAGGAATAGAAGGCAAAGTTGAAGATTTTTTCAAGTGGCTCGCATAAGATATCAATGCATTCCTTCAGCGCAATAGAGGCAACGCCATCACATCCAGTAGATAATTTCGATGGAAAATGATTGGCTGTATATACAATCTCATCCACTGTAATGTCATGGTATGCAAAGGTCACTACAATGTTTTGCGGAGGAGGGAGGTACTCAGTGCAGGGGCAAGTATTTCCTATACTTGCACCAATAGTGGAAAAATATACATTGAACGTTGTAACTAGATTTTCAATGGAGATCCCCAAGATTTCTGTGTCAGGCATAATAAAACGATTTGCTACGGGTTTAATAACCGAGTTAATGATCTGCCACGTGACTTTCGTACTGTGGGCATTTTTCAAAATTAATTGGGAGTAATACTCTTTCTTGCGGGACCTTATGGCAGCAGTAACTAAGTTTCTTGCTCTCCGAAACTTTACTAAGTAATATGAATTACCTCGCTTTTGTTTACATTTGGTATGCCAGTGATCTTTTTCCTTAATAAGTTTCATAATAGTTTGTGTCATCCAGGGACAGATAGGCGTACTATAGTATCTTTAGATTTGAGGTGTACAAGATGGCAAAACTACCGTGGTTAGCCTGTCGTTAAATTCTTGGTATAGGTCGTTAACATCAGCTGAGTTGATCAAGCTAAAATCTACCGCTTGAAGACATTCCCTTAACTGAATAACATCGATGCTGCAGTGGGAGTCAGATGTTTTACCCGGGGCAACTTGGTCGAGAGGAAAAAATATCGCAACAGGATAATGATCTGTAAAGGATGCTTTATATATGGAGCTCAAACTAGATGATGTGTCGAAATTGCAGAGTATATGATCCAGTGACGTCGAAGAAATAGGAGTCACACGTGTAGGGCCTATTACTACATTACTGAATCCATATGACTCTAATAAGTTAGTATATACCACACTCTTATCACTTAAACAATCAATATTTAAATCACCACAGATTAATACTTTGACTCTTAAATTAGATAAGTTCGTGAGCAGCGATTCAAAATGGTCAAGGAAGAGTGATAGAGAGCTATTTGGAGCACGATATACGACAGCAATTGTAAGGTTCATACACTGAACAACCAAAAAATCAAAACCAGAAGAATATGAATTTGTCAACCCAGGAAGAAGCGCGGAATGCAACGATGTTTTTACGTGTAGGCCAACTCCACCACCTCTCGTAGAAGTTTTTCTACTACAGGAAAAAAATTGAACCCTCGGATATAGTGGAATTCCGCTTCATGTAGCCAAGTTTCAGAAACGGCTATGTAGTCAAACGTAAATCAGTGCTCAGCTATTAGACAGCAGACATTATCTATGTTCTTATTCAAGCTTCGAACATTGCAATAAAGCAGAGAGGCACGGGCATTTTTTTTTTCATAAATTGGTTTGCTAGCTGCACACTGTCCATGATTTACTGTCGATTTTGGTTTAACAGATCAGAGCTATGTCAGCTTCGGAACGGATCTGAATCACGTTCGAGTTCTCGGCCTTCCTAGCAAGGATCTTTCCATTAGCGACCCAGGTGAACTTCCAGCCCTTTTCTCGGTTTCGTGCAATTGCTTTTCCAAGCAATACCTTATACTCAGGACAGAGGTGCTCATTAATATAGACTGTGTCTGTGCCTTCGTAGCCAAAGTCCACCGGAGACAAACTGATCTTTTTCACTGCGTGCAGTGTTCTGCTACGCACGGAGCGAGATGTGAGCCTCACGATCACGTTTGGATTTTTCTTGTCCTTTCCGGGTACGCGATGAATCACATCAATATCAGAGCTGGATATTGGAACACCGCGCGTTTCACCAAACTGTATTAAGGCGTCAGCAAGTTTTTCGTCAGTCCTGAGGGGTAGTCCTTTGATTTCGATGTTCTGTTGTCTTGAATACTGCTTTAACTCTGCAATCTCAGTTTTTGCACTCTCTAGGGCTGCTCTAAGATCGTTGTTTTCTGCTTTCAGTGTCTGTTGTTTCCGCTTCATGTCTTCTACGGTGGACTTGAATTCTTCAAATTTATCATTTATGAACGACAGCGACTGTTTGATGTCTTGCAGTTCTGTCACAACGTTAGCTTTGTGGTCGTCAAACTTGGTGGAAAGTTCTGAGAGCATCTTTGCTACTTCTTTAATAGTTGATGGCTGTTTATCACCCATCTCAAGGCAAAAAAAAAACAAGAAAAGAAAACACTGCAGGGCAGCTCAGGAACGCGCTCGGGAAAAACTCAGGAAAAACACGTACCTGCGCAAAGAAATCAATTCGGTCAACGACGTAAGGTGCCGAGGCGCGTGTGCCTGAGCTGCCCGCAGTTATGATGAGGTCCGGGAACACAGCTTGCTTATGAAGGCTTGCCCCGGAAGTGCACTCCCGCTTGTTGTGACGTGGTTCCGTCCTGTTTCGGTCTTGTGATTGCAGCTTCCACCTTGTTAAATTGATAATGGTTCCAGCTCAAGGTGACAAGATTATCGCAGAGCCATGAAGATGGAATTTTCACCGAGCGATGAGCAGCGATCTGTGCAAAGAAATCAATTCGGTCAACGACGTAAGGTGCCGAGGCGCGTGTGCCTGAGCTGCCCGCAGTTGTGTGGACGCGGGCGTGTTTAGATGAAGACGAAATGAGAAAGGCGCCTGCAGACTTTGGGAAGTCGGTGCACGTTAAAAAAAAACAGGCAGTCGAAATTAACCAGGAAGCCACCAGCACGACGCCTCCTTCTCTCTTCCTTCTTTCACCGTGTGGTTGAGGTGTTCACTTAGAGTGAGACAGTTACTGCATCTGCCGATTCCCGACTGCTAATTTTATTTTTTTTATTCATTAAGGCTAAACTGACCATTCACACGATCAACTCGTCAGCTTGGGTATGCGAGAATGCAGTATGAAAGTGAGCCTGAAATTATGTTCAAAACAGTGTTCGTAGAGCCTGTAAGGCATCGGTAGCGTTCGCGGGGGTCATCGGAACGCGGCTGGGGGCACTCAAAGCGGAGCGTCTCCTTTCTTGGAACGCGGCCGCTCGCGAACGCGCCGGGAAGTACGGGTGTCCACCCGACACGCGTACCGAGCACGAATGTATATTTGTGTTTATTTTCATTTGACACGACCGTGCGTTTGGGTTTGTGGAAAGGGCGTTTTGCCCTACGGAAGCTGGAGGGCTGGCCATGCCCTGGATGAACCAATGATGTTAAGGCCGCAACATGATTGGAAGTTACCGAATGTGGGCTGGGCCTTTAGGGCTTTAAAACCGGGCCCCGGAGCTGGAAGCGGGGTTCTGAGCTAAGGTGAGATGCTACGCATCTTCGGCAACGCCGAGTAGGGGCCTCCCCTAGTATTAGCCAGTTCCACCTTTTTGTTGTTTGGTTTGTCCTTTTTGCTGCTTAATGTGTCTAGTGCCTTAACTTGTATCTATTGTAAATACTGTACATAAAATTTGAAGTGTTCGCCTTACCCCTGCGTCTCAACTGAACACAAGACCGTCTCTGACGGGCACCCCTGGTGCGAAGAGCTTCAGTCTTCCAGTTGGAACAAACCGTCTCTGGCGGGGCACCGCTGGTGCAATAAGGAAGACGAAAGAACCTGTGAAACTTTACTGGCGCAGTCGACAGGATCCTGCGGCCATCGGAAGACGGCGCAGGAGGAAGACTGAGGGCAGGGAGAAAGGCGACGGTCAGGCGACAGCAGCGTTCGAGAAAGGACCTGCGGAGAGACGGCGGCAAGGACGCAAGGACCACGGCAGTAGTCCAGCGACGCGAGACTGCGTCCGGTCAAGGAAGGCAGAGCGTCGAGAACTCGACGGTCAGCGGCGGGTGGCAGCAAGTGACAACGTGCACAGGACCAGCGGCGTGCGACAGCTCATCGCAGCGTCCGGTGCAAGTGGCGGTGGACTGCGACGCCAAGGAGCTGGCAATGCGGATTGACGCATCGAAACTGTGAGTTTCCTTCGTCGCATTGTTAGCGTCCCTTTGCATGTGTTCGAGCCAGTAGGACAGTTGAGGAGTACAGACGGCCGTATGGAGGGCTATCCATGCCGGCCCTCACTCGATGTGAGGTACCAGGTTGAGTTAGCGAAGGGGCGCTTAGCGGACCTTCAGGCTCAACTCGCGAAAGTGAATGGCGGAAAGGCGGTGCTTCGCGAGGAAGGACCTCAGGATTTAAAGTATGTCTTGAAGGTTATAGAAGCAAGACGCCAGCAGGTAGAGCTCGAGATCCCTAAGATCAAGGAGAGCAGAAGAGCCAGTCAATCAGCCACGGAGAACTGCTCCGAGTCCCGAGAGATGAGGCCGCCTGTGCTGGAAGACAAAGACTTATCCTGCTCAAGCACAGGTGGAGGAAAGAGCAGTCAGGTCGCTGTAGGTAATCAGCCGATATGCGCGGACGCCTCTTTGTTGGGAAATGCCGCAGAGAGCGAAAACGAGATTTCTGAAGGAATCACAGCTTCGCCACTGCGGGCGGCTAGCAAAGAAAAAGAGCAGCCCAATTCTGATGGTCTAGGGCCAGTCGAGACCAAATTGTCCGAAACCAAGCAGGAGAGTGATCTAATTCCTGCAGGCTCTATGACTAAGATTGTGACCTCCGACACGGAGCTAGTAACCGGTGAAAATCTGGCGTTGCTGCAAACACACACTGTGTCGGCCATAGGGCATGAAGTGCCCCGTAGCGTTCCTGGTGACAACAGCTCTACATCCGAGGCAGAGAGCGGAGGTGGGCCCGCTGGGCCGACCGGGCAGAGCGCCGCGCAGTTGTCGAACGCACCCGGTGTGTGCCCGGCCAGGTCAGTCGAGGACCCGGAAATGAGTGGCGACTTGCCGCAAGGCAAGCTCGGGTCAAGTGACTGTCAGGGAGCTCATGCAGCCTCGGAGTTAGACGATGCCACGAAGCCGGCAAATGCCTATCAAGCAGGGAACGGCAACATCAGTGTTTGCTCGTGGAGGAACGGGGCAAATGGTTCCAAGCGAGGCGAAGTAGCAGGAGGCAAGGGCGTGGCTTTCAAATTGAAAGTCGCTGCGTGGAGAAGTACGTTCCGTGCTGCAGTATGCCAGATCAAGAGTAGCAAAACCGGCGTCAGTGATACGGTTAGACAGGGCAGGGGCTATGCTCCTTATGCAGCGCGCGGCTCGTACCGGCGCGCCAGAGAGAGCGGGCCCTCAGGTGCGTCGTGGGGTCAAAGATTTGGACTTATCGAGGATCAGGACGTTGTTTTCGATCCTGGAGGGCAGCAATTTTTGAATTCTTGCCCTGCTGTGGCACCAGCCTTATGAGCCGAGTGGCAGTTAGGCGTTAATTGTGTTGAGACGCGTAGTGGCTCGAACGCACACAAGGACGCTCGGTGCGACTAAGTAGGCTCACGTGGCCACTTACGGACGTCGTGCGAGTGCTACTGAACGCTCAAGTTGCGAGTGTCTGTGTGTGTGCGTGTGCTCGTTCGCGAGCAGGACGAGGGTGTCTACTTGGTGGTGGTGAACTGGGTGCAACCCACCAACTTGGACGCTGTGTTACGGCGCACGGCAGGCATGCCACTGGGTGTATTTTAGTGTGCAATTTGCTTGTTTTCTTGGTGCCCGTAAGCATTTTCTGTAATGTGTTGGTGCGCGTGTGCATTATTTTGCTTTTGGTTTTGTCGCTGCCAGTACTTGTGTAGCTGCGGTATGTCACCCACAGGGTGGTTTTGTGACCCGTACCGATCCCTTCTTTTTATAATTCTAAAAGTGGCATTTGAGCCCTTTGTAGAATCTTGGGAAGGGCGTGTAGCGTATCGGTAGCGTTCGCGGGGGTCATCGGAACGCGGCTGGGGGCACTCAAAGCGGAGCGTCTCCTTTCTTGGAACGCCGCCGCTCGCGAACGCGCCGGGAAGTACGGGTGTCCACCCGACACGCGTACCGAGCACGAATGTATATTTGTGTTTATTTTCATTTGACACGACCGTGCGTTTGGGTTTGTGGAAAGGGCGTTTTGCCCTACGGAAGCTGGAGGGCTCGCCATGCCCTGGATGAATCAATGATGTTAAGGCGCAACATGATCGGAAGTTACCGAATGTGGGCTGGGCCTTTAGGGCTTTAAAACCGGGCCCCGGAGCTGGAAGCGGGGTTCTGAGCTAAGGTGAGATGCTACGCATCTTCGGCAACGCCGAGTAGGGGCCTCCCCTAGTATTAGCCAGTTCCACCTTTTTGTTGTTTGGTTTGTCCTTTTTGCTGCTTAATGTGTCTAGTGCCTTAACTTGTATCTATTGTAAATACTGTACATAAAATTTGAAGTGTTCGCCTTACCCCTGCGTCTCAACTAAACACAAGACCGTCTCTGACGGGCACCCCTGGTGCGAAGAGCTTCAGTCTTCCAGTTGGAACAAACCGTCTCTGGCGGGGCACCGCTGGTGCAATAAGGAAGACGAAAGAACCTGTGAAACTTTACTGGCGCAGTCGACAGGATCCTGCGGCCATCGGAAGACGGCGCAGGAGGAAGACTGAGGGCAGGGAGAAAGGCGACGGTCAGGCGACAGCAGCGTTCGAGAAAAGACCTGCGGAGAGACGGCGGCAAGGACGCAAGGACCACGGCAGTAGTCCAGCGACGCGAGACTGCGTCCGGTCAAGGAAGGCAGAGCGTCGAGAACTCGACGGTCAGCGGCGGGTCGCAGCAAGTGACAACGTGCACAGGACCAGCGGCGTGCGACAGCTCATCGCAGCGTCCGGTGCAAGTGGCGGTGGACTGCGACGCCAAGGAGCTGGCAATGCGGATCGCCGCATCGAAACTGTGAGTTTCCTTCGTCGCATTGTTAGCGTCCCTTTGCATGTGTTCGAGCCAGTAGGACAGTTGAGGAGTACAGACGGCCGTATGGAGGGCTATCCATGCCGGCCCTCACTCGATGTGAGGTACCAGGTTGAGTTAGCGAAGGGGCGCTTAGCGGACCTTCAGGCTCAACTCGCGAAAGTGAATGGCGGAAAGGCGGTGCTTCGCGAGGAAGGACCTCAGGATTTAAAGTATGTCTTGAAGGTTATAGAAGCAAGACGCCAGCAGGTAGAGCTCGAGATCCCTAAGATCAAGGAGAGCAGAAGAGCCAGTCAATCAGCCACGGAGAACTGCTCCGAGTCCCGAGAGATGAGGCCGCCTGTGCTGGAAGACAAAGACTTATCCTGCTCAAGCACAGGTGGAGGAAAGAGCAGTCAGGTCGCTGTAGGTAATCAGCCGATATGCGCGGACGCCTCTTTGTTGGGAAATGCCGCAGAGAGCGAAAACGAGATTTTTCTGAAGGAATCACAGCTTCGCCACTGCGGGCGGCTAGCAAAGAAAAAGAGCAGCCCAATTCTGATGGTCTAGGGCCAGTCGAGACCAAATTGTCCGAAACCAAGCAGGAGAGTGATCTAATTCCTGCAGGCTCTATGACTAAGATTGTGACCTCCGACACGGAGCTAGTAACCGGTGAAAATCTGGCGTTGCTGCAAACACACACTGTGTCGGCCATAGGGCATGAAGTGCCCCGTAGCGTTCCTGGTGACAACAGCTCTACATCCGAGGCAGAGAGCGGAGGTGGGCCCGCTGGGCCGACCGGGCAGAGCGCCGCGCAGTTGTCGAACGCACCCGGTGTGTGCCCGGCCAGGTCAGTCGAGGACCCGGAAATGAGTGGCGACTTGCCGCAAGGCAAGCTCGGGTCAAGTGACTGTCAGGGAGCTCATGCAGCCTCGGAGTTAGACGATGCCACGAAGCCGGCAAATGCCTATCAAGCAGGGAACGGCAACATCAGTGTTTGCTCGTGGAGGAACGGGGCAAATGGTTCCAAGCGAGGCGAAGTAGCAGGAGGCAAGGGCGTGGCTTTCAAATTGAAAGTCGCTGCGTGGAGAAGTACGTTCCGTGCTGCAGTATGCCAGATCAAGAGTAGCAAAACCGGCGTCAGTGATACGGTTAGACAGGGCAGGGGCTATGCTCCTTATGCAGCGCGCGGCTCGTACCGGCGCGCCAGAGAGAGCGGGCCCTCAGGTGCGTCGTGGGGTCAAAGATTTGGACTTATCGAGGATCAGGACGTTGTTTTCGATCCTGGAGGGCAGCAGTTTTTGAATTCTTGCCCTGCTGTGGCACCAGCCTTATGAGCCGAGTGGCAGTTAGGCGTTAATTGTGTTGAGACGCGTAGTGGCTCGAACGCACACAAGGACGCTCGGTGCGACTAAGTAGGCTCACGTGGCCACTTACGGACGTCGTGCGAGTGCTACTGAACGCTCAAGTTGCGAGTGTCTGTGTGTGTGCGTGTGCTCGTTCGCGAGCAGGACGAGGGTGTCTACTTGGTGGTGGTGAACTGGGTGCAACCCACCAACTTGGACGCTGTGTTACGGCGCACGGCAGGCATGCCACTGGGTGTATTTTAGTGTGCAATTTGCTTGTTTTCTTGGTGCCCGTAAGCATTTTCTGTAATGTGTTGGTGCGCGTGTGCATTATTTTGCTTTTGGTTTTGTCGCTGCCAGTACTTGTGTAGCTGCGGTATGTCACCCACAGGGTGGTTTTGTGACCCGTACCGATCCCTTCTTTTTATAATTCTAAAAGTGGCATTTGAGCCCTTTGTAGAATCTTGGGAAGGGCGTGTAACGTATCGGTAGCGTTCGCGGGGGTCATCGGAACGCGGCTGGGGGCACTCAAAGCGGAGCGTCTCCTTTCTTGGAACGCCGCCGCTCGCGAACGCGCCGGGAAGTACGGGTGTCCACCCGACACGCGTACCGAGCACGAATGTATATTTGTGTTTATTTTCATTTGACACGACCGTGCGTTTGGGTTTGTGGAAAGGGCGTTTTGCCCTACGGAAGCTGGAGGGCTGGCCATGCCCTGGATGAACCAATGATGTTAAGGCCGCAACATGATTGGAAGTTACCGAATGTGGGCTGGGCCTTTAGGGCTTTAAAACCGGGCCCCGGAGCTGGAAGCGGGGTTCTGAGCTAAGGTGAGATGCTACGCATCTTCGGCAACGCCGAGTAGGGGCCTCCCCTAGTATTAGCCAGTTCCACCTTTTTGTTGTTTGGTTTGTCCTTTTTGCTGCTTAATGTGTCTAGTGCCTTAACTTGTATCTATTGTAAATACTGTACATAAAATTTGAAGTGTTCGCCTTACCCCTGCGTCTCAACTGAACACAAGACCGTCTCTGACGGGCACCCCTGGTGCGAAAAGCTTCAGTCTTCCAGTTGGAACAAACCGTCTCTGGCGGGGCACCGCTGGTGCAATAAGGAAGACGAAAGAACCTGTGAAACTTTACTGAGCCCTTTATAGAAAGTCCTATATTTTCCATCATGCTCGTCTCATCAGCTCGTGGCTGTGAATAGGCAAAGCGTTTGAAATAAATGATCGCATTCGACGATTTGTAGGTGCCATATGTCTTGCCAGTGGAATTTCAGTCGTCATGTGCCTTGCCAGTAGAACAACCTTAAAGGCATCGCATTATAAACGCGTGGTTCCGAAGTAGATAAAAAATAATGCACATAAAACTGGTGCCGATGTACGAATGCGGCCTTGTGCAGCAGTCCTACAGACGTTGCAGCTCTCTCGGCATTGTTACGGACGGAGAGTCCTGTCTCATGGGAAGCCCACTCCTACCTTGCTTTTAGGCCGAGCCCTGCCGCCTACCGCCCGCTGTTTGCCTGGCTACGTTCCGCTTTCCTGCTGACCTGTCTGGCGGATGGGGGAGGGATCGTCGATGAATCAAGAACAGCGCAGAACTACCTGAAGAACGTGGCGAAGGCGATTACGTCGCTGCTCGCGCAAGCTACGGTGGTGACGGCACGGACCACAGCTTTAAAAGGACAACACTTGTGATGCCAGCTCGCTGTCCGGTGGAGCACCAGGAGACAGAATAACAGCCTTCTCTGCTTTTAGGTAAGCAGCCTTTTTGTGGAAGTTGTGCTCTCTTTTTTGCTCCACCGGACTGCACCATTCCTTGAGCTGAATTATGCCGCAGAAGTGTGTGACATGTTGTAAATGCTTTGAAAAAGATGAACAACATCTAATTTACAATCGGTGCAAGAAAAGATATCATGCTGGCAAATGTTCGGGCGTGTACAGCAGGAATTTCAAGAAAATGAATCAGGGTGAAATCAAGGCTTGGGAATGTGACACGTGTAACAGAGAAGGAAAAGATGATGAAACTGATTCAGATAGCAGTGATGCGGAAGAGCGCAGAAAAAAAGCACTATCTGAGTCAAGTGAGCACAGCTCTTTGGCTAGGCTGAATGGTGATCTAATATGCAGAAGGGTTGAAATGCGGGCCAGTTGGTACATTGTAAACGGAAAAAAAAACAGTCACACAAGACGACGGACAAGAAGAGTGTACACACCACAACGACTGGACTAACAACTGAAGTTTATTGGAAAATACATGATCCGAACAAGGCCAGCAGAGCATGCGCAACAGCATCATCACTAATCACTGCGCAAAAGAGACAAAGACAAGAAATCTAAACTATCGTGGACGACCTAAAAAAGCAAATTCTTTTTCAAGTAAGCGCACCGAAGTTGTGCTTATACAATCAGAGCCTAACAAACCGATATGATATGCCTCCAGTATTTCCCGCTCCTGTTTTCCCTTGCCTCTACCAAGAATGGTGGCATTGCTGAACAAAGGATAACAGCCACATTCATTGCAATGGCGAGGCAAGTTTGCGCCGCCACCGGACCCCAGGGAGGAGTGATGCTCACGAAGCCGGTCATTAATACACCGGCCAGTTTGGCCGATGTAAACTCTCTCGCATGTGAGGGGGAACTTGTACACCACCTGTGCGACACATGTCGTGAAGCGATTCTCATGCTGCGTTGGGCAAATGGTGATCTAAACCAGAAGATAGTGGAAGTCTTGGGTAGGCTTGAAAATCATGAAAGAAAGGTAGATAAGCAGTGTAACACAACTGAGGCCATTGAGAAGTCAACTGAATTTTTAGCAGCTAAGTTTGAAGACCTCCTGACAAAGGTAAACGATCAGCAGAAGGAAATTGCTGAACTAAAGAAAACCTCACAAGAACTGCAACAAAATATGCAAGAAAAAGATAACGAAATCGCAAAGCTCAGGGAACGAGTAGAAAGTGGAGAACAATATTCGAGACGGAAGAATATTGAAATACACTGCGTTCAAGAAGCAGAGGACCAGGATCTGTACCAGGTCCTAGTGGACCTTAGCAGCAAGCTTGATCTGCCGGTGCCTGAAAAACACTCACTTGAAGCTGTGCAGAGATTAAAGGCACAGAAAGACAAAATCGCACACGTAATAGTGAGGTTTACAAAGCGGAAAACAAGGGACTTGTGGCTGACCAAAAAACACGCCCTTCGAAGCGAAAATGTCTTCGTGAATGAAAACTTCACGACAGCACAAAAAGAACTGTTTTGGAAGTGCAGAAAGCTCGGCAAGGAACTCGGGTATAAATTTATCTGGACACACAATGGCAGGTGTCTAGCCCGCGAATCGGAAGACGCTAGTGTAATTGTCATTGCCACTGAGAATGATCTTGCAAAAATGTCTTAGATGGCTACATTCGATTCTTTTCGCGATTGGGACCTACACGTTTCCAACGCTACAGCTGAAAACAAGAGAAAAGGAGAGCTTGGCTTAATACACGTAAATGTGCGGAGCATAAAGAAGAACTGGGATCACTTATGCGCATATTTACACGCGAGGCTTGCTAACATTGACGTAATAGTGATCACAGAGGTCAATCTCGAAACAAACAAACTGAGTAGGTATACACTGACCGGGTGGGTACTCTCAGATTGCTTTATGCAGGGAAACTCGAGAAGGCGGAGGAGTAGTTATATTAAGGCGAAAGCCTTTAATGTCTCATCGTTGTAAGCAGCAGTTGTCGACAGAAATGTCACGCTTTTCAGTTGGTCCAAACGGTCGTGACGTCACAGTGCGCGAATTTCAAACGGGGCCAATTGTACTTGGGCTAGTAACCAATTGAAGGGATCGTATAGTGATGCTCCAAGTAAGTGCGACTGAGCTTAGTTAATTGCTTAATTACTGAATTAGCCTAATTAACTTTTCTAGTCAGGCCATATAAATAAATAAAACCCAGTAAGAAATTGGTCGAGCTCGGGAATCGAACCCCGGTCTTCGGAGTGTGAGACGAGCATGCTATCCACTCCACCATGCCAGCTCGATGGTTTTGGGAAGAACAAAGGTGCGTCTAGTGAATACGGTGTCTTCGTTCACTCCCATCCTCCTCCCTTCCCTTCCGGCGAGGTTTAGGTGTCCACCGAGATGAGAGACAGATACATTTCCTTTCCTCAAAAACCAATTTACCGACGAACGAGGCATAGAACCGAATGGGCGATGGCGTTCTATGGACTCCTGGAAGCGTTGCAAGACGCTGTCGCGTTCCACTCTTAGAGGGGAAGCTTAACATCTTGACCACACATCAGTGACCGTACTTTAGGTCAAAAAAGTGCCCCCCCCCCCCCTGAATTGTGACGGCTGTCCACCGAGACATGTGAGACAGTTACTGCGTAATTTCCTTTCCTCAAATACAATTTTCATTTTCTTCATTACGGGCCATCTTTGTCTTTCTTCTTCCACTCCCACTTCCTCCCTTCCTCTACGGTGCGGTTCAGGTGTCCACCCTTTCCTTTCCTCAATAGCGTTCAAAGGGCAAGGCATCGCGCCGAACGGGTGGTGGCGTTCCGTGGACTGCCTGGCAGCGCTACAACACCCTGTCGCGTTCCACTCTTAAAGGCGAAGCTTAATCGTCATTAATTAGCAGTTAATTAGTATTCAAGTACAAATCAGTAATTAACCATTAATTAGTGATTTGTCGTCACTTAGCAATTAGTACTCAATTACATGTGACGCCACCAGTGCCACAGAAGCAGTCAAAGTGGTGCGGAAAACGCTTTCGCCTCTACGCACTTTAGACAGTCAGTTATGCGCATATTTACACGCGAGGCTTGCTAACATTGACGTAACAGTGATCACAGAGGTCAATCTCGAAACAAACAAACTGAGCAGGTATACACTGACCGGGTACTCTCAGATTGCTTTATGCAGGGAAACTCGAAAAGGCGGAGGAGTAGTTATATTTGTAAAAGATAACTGGGTATTTCATAATATCGCAGTAAAATTCAAGTATGCGGAAGTTATTTTTGTCACCTTGAGCAAAATGGATGTTACCTACACCATATGTGCGATATACAGGCCGCCGAACATGAACACAGATCTGTTTTTAGAGGAACTAAAATCTCTACTAAAGAAATACATGAATAAGCAGCACCTTATATTGGTAGGGGACTTCAATATTGACGTAATGCAAGTATCGAGGAAGGCTGTTACAGATTACCTTAATACCATAGGTTAATATGGACTGGTAAATGTAATTAATGACTACACAAGAGCGGAATACTTGGGCACGAAAATAACAAGATAATGCATTGATCACATTGCTATTCGGCTAAGGAATCAGTGCTACACAAGCGGTGTAATTAGAGTCAAACTAGCCGATCATTACTTTACGTCTCTTGTAATTATGTCTGACAAAAGGAATGCTGACTGTGACACCAGAATACAGAAACAGTACATAGATAACGAGAAAGTTGACAAATACATAAAAAAACACGGACTGGAATGCGCTTTTAGTGTTAGACCATGTTAGCTTATATTCCAAGTTTACTGAAACGTTTAGGACTATATACGCAATGTCTACTAAAATCATAACAATCAAACACAGGAACCCTAATAAGAAATGGATCACGCGTGATATTGTTGAGTTGTGCTTTCAAAAAGACAAAAGTAGAAAAGAACCTGGCAATGAGGATCGCAGGGCAGAATTCCGAATGTTGCGGAACGCAGTGACGCAAAGTTACGGCAGGAAAAAAGGAAATACATGATGTGTCGATTTGCAGACAGCAGAAATGACGTGAAAAATACTTGGAGTACGGCAAACGAATTGATGGGCAGATGGCCAGAGACGGTTTGTTCCAACTGGAAGACTGAAGCTCTTCGCACCAGGGGTGCCCGTCAGAGACGGTCTTGTGTTCAGTTGAGACGCAGGGGTAAGGCGAACACTTCAAATTTTATGTACAGTATTTACAATAGATACAAGTTAAGGCACTAGACACATTAAGCAGCAAAAAGGACAAACCAAACAACAAAAAGGTGGAACTGGCTAATACTAGGGGAGGCCCCTACTCGGCGTTGCCGAAGATGCGTAGCATCTCACCTTAGCTCAGAACCCCGCTTCCAGCTCCGGGGCCCGGTTTTAAAGCCCTAAAGGCCCAGCCCACATTCGGTAACTTCCAATCATGTTGCGGCCTTAACATCATTGGTTCATCCAGGGCATGGCCAGCCCTCCAGCTTCCGTAGGGCAAAACGCCCTTTCCACAAACCCAAACGCACGGTCGTGTCAAATGAAAATAAACACAAATATACATTCGTGCTCGGTACGCGTGTCGGGTGGACACCCGTACTTCCCGGCGCGTTCGCGAGCGGCGGCGTTCCAAGAAAGGAGACGCTCCGCTTTGAGTGCCCCCAGCCGCGTTCCGATGACCCCCGCGAACGCTACCGATACGTTACACGCCCTTCCCAAGATTCTACAAAGGGCTCAAATGCCACTTTTAGAATTATAAAAAGAAGGGATCGGTACGGGTCACAAAACCACCCTGTGGGTGACATACCGCAGCTACACAAGTACTGGCAGCGACAAAACCAAAAGCAAAATAATGCACACGCGCACCAACACATTACAGAAAATGCTTACGGGCACCAAGAAAACAAGCAAATTGCACACTAAAATACACCCAGTGGCATGCCTGCCGTGCGCCGTAACACAGCGTCCAAGTTGGTGGGTTGCACCCAGTTCACCACCACCAAGTAGACACCCTCGTCCTGTTCGCGAACGAGCACACGCACACACACAGACACTCGCAACTTGAGCGTTCAGTAGCACTCGCACGACGTCCGTAAGTGGCCACGTGAGCCTACTTAGTCGCACCGAGCGTCCTTGTGTGCGTTCGAGCCACTACGCGTCTCAACACAATTAACGCCTAACTGCCACTCGGCTCATAAGGCTTGTGCCACAGCAGGGCAAGAATTCAAAAATTGCTGCCCTCCAGGATCGAAAACAACGTCCTGATCCTCGATAAGTCCAAATCTTTGACCCCACGACGCACCTGAGGGCCCGCTCTCTCTGGCGCGCCGGTACGAGCCGCGCGCTGCATAAGGAGCATAGCCCCTGCCCTGTCTAACCGTATCACTGACGCCGGTTTTGCTACTCTTGATCTGGCATACTGCAGCACGGAACGTACTTCTCCACGCAGCGACTTTCAATTTGAAAGCCACGCCCTTGCCTCCTGCTACTTCGCCTCGCTTGGAACCATTTGCCCCGTTCCTCCACGAGCAAACACTGATGTTGCCGTTCCCTGCTTGATAGGCATTTGCCGGCTTCGTGGCATCGTCTAACTCCGAGGCTGCATGAGCTCCCTGACTGTCACTTGACCCGAGCTTGCCTTGCGGCAAGTCGCCACTCATTTCCGGGTCCTCGACTGACCTGGCCGGGCACACACCGGGTGCGTTCGACAACTGCGCGGCGCTCTGCCCGGTCGGCCCAGCGGGCCCACCTCCGCTCTCTGCCTCAGATGTAGAGCTGTTGTCACCAGGAACGCTACGGGGCACTTCATGCCCTATGGCCGACACAGTGTGTGTTTGCAGCAACGCCAGATTTTCACCGGTTACTAGCTCCGTGTCGGAGGTCACAATCTTAGTCATAGAGCCTGCAGGAATTAGATCACTCTCCTGCTTGGTTTCGGACAATTTGGTCTCGACTGGCCCTAGACCATCAGAATTGGGCTGCTCTTTTTCTTTGCTAGCCGCCCGCAGTGGCGAAGCTGTGATTCCTTCAGAAATCTCGTTTTCGCTCTCTGCGGCATTTCCCAACAAAGAGGCGTCCGCGCATATCGGCTGATTACCTACAGCGACCTGACTGCTCTTTCCTCCACCTGTGCTTGAGCAGGATAAGTCTTTGTCTTCCAGCACAGGCGGCCTCATCTCTCGGGACTCGGAGCAGTTCTCCGTGGCTGATTGACTGGCTCTTCTGCTCTCCTTGATCTTAGGGATCTCGAGCTCTACCTGCTGGCGTCTTGCTTCTATAACCTTCAAGACATACTTTAAATCCTGAGGTCCTTCCTCGCGAAGCACCGCCTTTCCGCCATTCACTTTCGCGAGTTGAGCCTGAAGGTCCGCTAAGCGCCCCTTCGCTAACTCAACCTGGTACCTCACATCGAGTGAGGGCCGGCATGGATAGCCCTCCATACGGCCGTCTGTACTCCTCAACTGTCCTACTGGCTCGAACACATGCAAAGGGACGCTAACAATGCGACGAAGGAAACTCACAGTTTCGATGCGTCGATCCGCATTGCCAGCTCCTTGGCGTCGCAGTCCACCGCCACTTGCACCGGACGCTGCGATGAGCTGTCGCACGCCGCTGGTCCTGTGCACGTTGTCACTTGCTGCCACCCGCCGCTGACCGTCGAGTTCTCGACGCTCTGCCTTCCTTGACCGGACGCAGTCTCGCGTCGCTGGACTACTGCCGTGGTCCTTGCGTCCTTGCCGCCGTCTCTCCGCAGGTCCTTTCTCGAACGCTGCTGTCGCCTGACCGTCGCCTTTCTCCCTGCCCTCAGTCTTCCTCCTGCGCCGTCTTCCGATGGCCGCAGGATCCTGTCGACTGCGCCAGTAAAGTTTCACAGGTTCTTTCGTCTTCCTTATTGCACCAGCGGTGCCCCGCCAGAGACGGTTTGTTCCAACTGGAAGACTGAAGCTCTTCGCACCAGGGGTGCCCGTCAGAGACGGTCTTGTGTTCAGTTGAGACGCAGGGGTAAGGCGAACACTTCAAATTTTATGTACAGTATTTACAATAGATACAAGTTAAGGCACTAGACACATTAAGCAGCAAAAAGGACAAACCAAACAACAAAAAGGTGGAACTGGCTAATACTAGGGGAGGCCCCTACTCGGCGTTGCCGAAGATGCGTAGCATCTCACCTTAGCTCAGAACCCCGCTTCCAGCTCCGGGGCCCGGTTTTAAAGCCCTAAAGGCCCAGCCCACATTCGGTAACTTCCAATCATGTTGCGGCCTTAACATCATTGGTTCATCCAGGACATGGCCAGCCCTCCAGCTTCCGTAGGGCAAAACGCCCTTTCCACAAACCCAAACGCACGGTCGTGTCAAATGAAAATAAACACAAATATACATTCGTGCTCGGTACGCGTGTCGGGTGGACACCCGTACTTCCCGGCGCGTTCGCGAGCGGCCGCGTTCCAAGAAAGGAGACGCTCCGCTTTGAGTGCCCCCAGCCGCGTTCCGATGACCCCCGCGAACGCTACCGATGCCTTACAGGCTCTACGAACACTGTTTTGAACATAATTTCAGGCTCACTTTCATACTGCATTCTCGCATACCCAAGCTGACGAGTTGATCGTGTGAATGGTCAGTTTAGCCTTAATGAATAAAAAAAAATAAAATTAGCAGTCGGGAATCGGCAGATGCAGTAACTGTCTCACTCTAAGTGAACACCTCAACCGCACGGTGAAAGAAGGAAGAGAGAAGGAGGCGTCGTGCTGGTGGCTTCCTGGTTAATTTCGACTGCCTGTTTTTTTTTAACGTGCACCGACTTCCCAAAGTCTGCAGGCGCCTTTCTCATTTCGTCTTCATCTAAACACGCCCGCGTCCACACAACTGCGGGCAGCTCAGGCACACGCGCCTCGGCACCTTACGTCGTTGACCGAATTGATTTCTTTGCACAGATCGCTGCTCATCGCTCGGTGAAAATTCCATCTTCATGGCTCTGCGATAATCTTGTCACCTTGAGCTGGAACCATTATCAATTTAACAAGGTGGAAGCTGCAATCACAAGACCGGAACAGGACGGAACCACGTCACAACAAGCGGGCGTGAACTTCCGGGGCAAGCCTTCATAAGCAAGCTGCGTTCCCGGACCTCATCACAACTGCGGGCAGCTCAGGCACACGCGCCTCGGCACCTTACGTCGTTGACCGAATTGATTTCTTTGCGCAGATCGCGCTGCTCATCGCTCAGTGAAAATTCCATCTTCATGGCTCTGCGATAATCTTGTCACCTTGAGCTGGAACCATTATCAATTTAACAAGGTGGAAGCTGCAATCACAAGACCGAAACAGGACGGAACCACGTCACAACAAGCGGGCGTGAACTTCCGGGGCAAGCCTTCATAAGCAAGCTGCGTTCACGGACCTCATCACAACTGCGGGCAGCTCAGGCACACGCGCCTCGGCACCTTACGTCGTTGACCGAATTGATTTCTTTGCGCAGATCGCTGCTCATCGCTCGGTGAAAATTCCATCTTCATGGCTCTGCGATAATCTTGTCACCTTGAGCTGGAACCATTATCAATTTAACAAGGTGGAAGCTGCAATCACAAGACCGAAACAGGACGGAACCACGTCACAACAAGCGGGAGTGCACTTCCGGGGCAAGCCTTCATAAGCAAGCTGTGTTCCCGGACCTCATCATAACTGCGGGCAGCTCAGGCACACGCGCCTCGGCACCTTACGTCGTTGACCGAATTGATTTCTTTGCGCAGATACGTGTTTTTCCTGAGTTTTTCCCGAGCGCGTTCCTGAGCTGCCCTGCAGTGTTTTCTTTTGTTGTTTTTTTTTTTGCCTTGAGATGGGTGATAAACAGCCATCAACTATTAAAGAAGTAGCAAAGATGCTCTCAGAACTTTCCACCAAGTTTGACGACCAGAAAGCTAACGTTGTGACAGAACTGCAAGACATCAAACAGTCGCTGTCGTTCATAAATGATAAATTTGAAGAATTCAAGTCCACCGTAGAAGACATGAAGCGGAAACAACAGACACTGAAAGCAGAAAACAACGATCTTAGAGCAGCCCTAGAGAGTGCAAAAACTGAGATTGCAGAGTTAAAGCAGTATTCAAGACAACAGAACATCGAAATCAAAGGACTACCCCTCAGGACTGACGAAAAACTTGCTGACGCCTTAATACAGTTTGGTGAAACGCGCGGTGTTCCAATATCCAGCTCTGATATTGATGTGATTCATCGCGTACCCGGAAAGGACAAGAAAAATCCAAACGTGATCGTGAGGCTCACATCTCGCTCCGTGCGTAGCAGAACACTGCACGCAGTGAAAAAGATCAGTTTGTCTCCGGTGGACTTTGGCTACGAAGGCACAGACACAGTCTATATTAATGAGCACCTCTGTCCTGAGTATAAGGTATTGCTTGGAAAAGCAATTGCACGAAACCGAGAAAAGGGCTGGAAGTTCACCTGGGTCGCTAATGGAAAGATCCTTGCTAGGAAGGCCGAGAACTCGAACGTGATTCAGATCCGTTCCGAAGCTGACATAGCTCTGATCTGTTAAACCAAAATCGACAGTAAATCATGGACAGTGTGCAGCTAGCAAACCAATTTATGAAAAAAAAAATGCCCGTGCCTCTCTGCTTCATTGCAATGTTCGAAGCTTGAATAAGAACATAGATAATGTCTGCTGTCTAATAGCTGAGCACTGATTTACGTTTGACTACATAGCCGTTTCTGAAACTTGGCTACATGAAGCGGAATTCCACTATATCCGAGGGTTCAATTTTTTTCCTGTAGTAGAAAAACTTCTACGAGAGGTGGTGGAGTTGGCCTACACGTAAAAACATCGTTGCATTCCGCGCTTCTTCCTGGGTTGACAAATTCATATTCTTCTGGTTTTGATTTTTTGGTTGTTCAGTGTATGAACCTTACAATTGCTGTCGTATATCGTGCTCCAAATAGCTCTCTATCACTCTTCCTTGACCATTTTGAATCGCTGCTCACGAACTTATCTAATTTAAGAGTCAAAGTATTAATCTGTGGTGATTTAAATATTGATTGTTTAAGTGATAAGAGTGTGGTATATACTAACTTATTAGAGTCATATGGATTCAGTAATGTAGTAATAGGCCCTACACGTGTGACTCCTATTTCTTCGACGTCACTGGATCATATACTCTGCAATTTCGACACATCATCTAGTTTGAGCTCCATATATAAAGCATCCTTTACAGATCATTATCCTGTTGCGATATTTTTTCCTCTCGACCAAGTTGCCCCGGGTAAAACATCTGACTCCCACTGCAGCATCGATGTTATTCAGTTAAGGGAATGTCTTCAAGCGGTAGATTTTAGCTTGATCAACTCAGCTGATGTTAACGACCTATACCAAGAATTTAACGACAGGCTAACCACGGTAGTTTTGCCATCTTGTACACCTCAAATCTAAAGATACTATAGTACGCCTATCTGTCCCTGGATGACACAAACTATTATGAAACTTATTAAGGAAAAAGATCACTGGCATACCAAATGTAAACAAAAGCGAGGTAATTCATATTACTTAGTAAAGTTTCGGAGAGCAAGAAACTTAGTTACTGCTGCCATAAGGTCCCGCAAGAAAGAGTATTACTCCCAATTAATTTTGAAAAATGCCCACAGTACGAAAGTCACGTGGCAGATCATTAACTCGGTTATTAAACCCGTAGCAAATCGTTTTATTATGCCTGACACAGAAATCTTGGGGATCTCCATTGAAAATCTAGTTACAACGTTCAATGTATATTTTTCCACTATTGGTGCAAGTATAGGAAATACTTGCCCCTGCACTGAGTACCTCCCTCCTCCGCAAAACATTGTAGTGACCTTTGCATACCATGACATTACAGTGGATGAGATTGTATATACAGCCAATCATTTTCCATCGAAATTATCTACTGGATGTGATGGCGTTGCCTCTATTGCGCTGAAGGAATGCATTGATATCTTATGCGAGCCACTTGAAAAACTCTTCAACTTTGCCTTCTATTCCTCCACCTATCCCGATCTGCTTAAGCTAGCTAGAATAGTACCGTTCACAAAAATGGTGACCGTAACCACGTTGAGAATTATAGCCCAATCTCCATTTTAGGCTGCATAAACACACTTTTTGAAAAACTCGTTGCAAAGAGAGTGAAAATATTTCTCGAGAAAGAAGCCTTGCTATGTCCTCAACAACACAGCTTTAGACCAAACAGATCAACTGGTACGGCCGTCATATCGCTAACAAACACGATCAACACTTTTCTAAATGATAATAAAACAGTCTTAGGAATTTTTTGGGACATTAAGAAAAAATTTGACACTGTTGATCACAAAATTTTACTGAAAAAGCTGGCGCATTACGGGTTTAGAGGTATTAGTTTAGAATTCTTGAGAAGTTATCTCAATAATCGGCGGCAAATGATCCAACTTAGTGGTGTAAAATCTGACTTTGAAACAGTTACGGTTGGTGTGCCTCAGGGTTCAGTCCTTGGTGCGATTTTGATTACATTGTATATTAATGACCTGCCGCATTTCACACAACACTTCCCTGTTTTTATGTATGCTGACGACACTGCTCTTCTATGTGCTTATGAATCTATAATGGATCTTATTAGCACCGCAAACCGAGAATTGGAAACTTTGTGTAGCTAGTTTATTTCAAATAAACTTGTTGTAACTGTTAATAAGACAAAATGCATAATATTTAGGGGCTCCAGAAAAACAATACATGAAAACCTGCCTTCCGTGCAATGGCTGGGAACACCTATTGCACTTGTGAATAACATCACTTTTCTTGGAATAATTCTAGATGAGAACCTATACTGGAAGCCATACATTCAGGCGCTTTGTAAAAAGTTAGCTGCAGCATGCTTTGCACTCTACAAATGCCGAGATTATTTTGGTAATGACATACTCAGAATTATTTATTTCTCAATTTTTGAAAGCCAGTTATCATATTGCATTGAATCATGGGGCCACACCTACCGATCTTATTTGGAACCACTTAGGGTCTTGCAAAAAAGGGCAATTCGATTCATTTCACATTCAGGATACAACGCCCACACTGCTCCTCTTTTTAAACAGATGGATATACTGCCACTACAATCATTACTTGAATACAGGACTGTCTTGACAATACACACATGCCTTACAGATAATTACCCGTTACACTCATCGCTATTCTGTATCCCACCACTATGCACTCGCAACGCCACTCATAGAAATTTCCTTCTTCCGAAAACAAAAAAATGTCTATGGAGAAAGAGGGATGGCCCATGTTGGTATTAAGCTGTGGAACAAGTTTCCAAGTGACCTCAAACATTGTAAAACTTTTCCTGTGTCACTGAAGAAATACTATAAACAATGAGTGAAGCCAGCGTTTTTTCTTTTCATGTATTTTTGTGTGTCTGTATCTGTTTGTAAAAGAGGCTTGGTGTTCTGAATATTGTTGCTCTATGTACTCATTTATGTCTTTCTAATTTCATGAGCTTTTATATGTTTGTAATTAATTTTTGTTATGCCTGCAATTTTCTTTGAAACTGAATTGCATGGATCCCAACTAGCTTTCAGCTGGGGATCCAGATGTTTTCACAAGCGTGCCTTGTATGAATGTTGAGAAAAATTGAATCAATCAATCAATCAATCAATCAATCAATCAAATTTCATCTTTCGCCATAAAAAAAACAAATAACAGCAGCATTTACATCTTTGTATAGCGGCAAGTGTATTGCAGGGAAGTACATTTAAGGCCAAGCACCACCACTTTGATGGACGTTTCAGAAAGCCTGCCCTAGCTTCTAACTGTATTCGTGGAATATTTACACAGGATGTTTAGCTGAACGCTACTGCTAAAACATTAATTTTCAAATGTTTCACCGTACAGAAGGCGTGCCTGCGGCGTACAGAAGGGAGACTGCGGGTAGAAGTCGCATGAGAAAGAGCGCTTTGGCTAAAGCCCAGATCGGTAGTAAAACATGTTCAGAATATATACTGCTCAAAAGAAAAACTGATCAATAATATATATATATATATATATATATATATATATATATATATATATATATATATATATATATATATATATATATATATAGATATATTGTAGCAGGATTTCCGGGGCAAGGAACTTAGCGACAGCTAGCCAAAATGCCGGTCCGAGCTTCGGTCATCCAGCCAGCGATCTCGCGCCGCGCGCTAGCGGAGCGGCGGCCGCCGCTGCTCATCTTCCTCTTTGCAATTACCCCCGGGCTGAAGGCGAAGCCATCCTGGCGAGTCAGGGAGACGACAACACACACGGGTCATAGTACGGCTTCAGGCGTGACACATGAACAGTCTCGCGGCTGCGTCGGCGTTGATCTGTGGAGGGTGTCACCGGGTCGACAATGTAGTTGACCGGGGAAGTGCGCTCTACGATGCGGTAAGGTCCGTGGTACTTGGGGAGAAGTTTGGACGAAAGGCCAGGTGAGGTAGACGGCACGTGAAGCCAGACGAGAGAGCCGGGTAGAAAACTGTCATCAGTGTGGCTTGTGTCGAAACGGAATTTTTGACGCCCCTGCTCGCCGGATGTTAACGACCGAGCGAGCTGACGGCACTTCTCGGCATGCTTGGACGCCTCCGAAAGAGTGGTGCACTCGGACACGTCGGGCCGGTAAGGAAGTACTGTGTCGAGTGGTGAGGAAGGTTCGCGCCCGTAGAGGAGAAAAAATGGCGAGAAGCCGGTGGTGGTCTGCGTGGCGGTGTTGTAGGCGTAGGTGATGAACGGCAGGATCCTGTCCCAGTCGGAGTGGTCGGAAGACACGTACATCGACAGCATATCGCCCAAGGTGCGGTTAAACCATTCCGTCAAACCGTTAGTCTGAGGATGGATATTTCTCCATGGCGAATGCCTTGGCCACATTCAGCCCGTCGACTCTTTGCTCGATCCCGAACGATGCGCCGAATCGTGTTCTCTTGCTACTACTTCTCTTACTTTACCCCGCACCTCCACCAAATTGTAGCAGGATTTCCGGGGAAAGGAACTTAGCGATAGCTAACCAAAATGCCGGTCCGAGCTTCGGTCATCCAGCCAGCGATCTCGCGCCGCGCGCTAGCGGATCGGCGGCCGCCGCTGCTCATCTTCCTCTTTACAATATATATATATATCAACAATGTATTGTTGTGCCTGAACCCTCATCTGGAAACCAGAGAGGTGCGCGCGCCGTCGCTCAAAGCAAGCCCGGACTCGCCGCCATGGCACGGCTTGCAACGAGTCATCCTGGCTCACCGGCGCAGGCCCGTCCTCCTTCTCCTCACTAGCGTCGGCTCGAGCCAATCCGAAAGGTGGCCTGTGGCGTGACCTGACTGGAGCGGTCGAACGCCTAGCTGCCGCAACGGTCGCCGGCGCTGAGACGCAGCAGCAGACAGGTAGCAGACACGCCATCGTGCCAGAGAGACGCTCTCCGCAGGGTCCCGTTCTAGCCCGTTGTGCTCTCGGCCCTTGTATATGTGATGTAAAAGCCATGTAAATACTGTACATAAACGTCCGTTCACTCACCGTCTCATCGATCGTTCTTCGCTCAGCTCTGCTCAACAGAGGCAGGAGGCTGAGACGCTCCATTCACAACAGTGGTGGCAGCGGTGGGATGCCCCAAAGTGCCAACAATATATATATATATATATATATATATATATATATATATATATATATATATATATATATATATATATATATATATATATATATATATATATATATATATATATATATATATATATATATATATATATTGACACCGTCCATTCGTCGTCATCGTTCTACTGGAACCACAACAGCGTGGAATGCGCGCGAGCTGGCCTTAGAAAGAAAGAAGCCGAAGTGTCTGGCAAGCGAATGATCCGCTTTTGGGCTGCTACCGACGTCCGCTGCAGTCGCATACTTTGACGTATCCAACCTAGCCTGACGTACTGAACAACGCGTGACATCTGGTGGAGGTGCTGGTTAACGCATTCTATGCCTTGGAGTCCCCCAGCAAGCAGGGATTCAAGTCTTCGAGGGTCTTCTGCCATCGAGGTGACGCCTGTACACCACGGCAGCCGCCGGCTCCAAGGCCTTCAACCTCAGTTTGGGCTTCTGGAGTCTCGCTCAACGCAAATGGCTCGTCCAGCGCGAGCGTCGACGACCGTCCAGCCCGAAATAGGCATGCAGTCGACGATTAGTTCACCTTCTGTTGTGCTGCAGTAGCCTCAGGAGCCACCGATCTTCCAAGGTTCTCCAGGCGAAGACCCGGAAGGCTGGCTGGAGAAATTTGAACGCGTGGCCCGGTACAACAGATGGGCGGATGACTCCAAGCTTCAACACGTGTTCTTTTCGCTGGATTGCGCAGCTCGTACGTGGTTCGAGAACCGGGAGTCGTCCATAACGAGGTGGAACGTATTTAAAGACCAGTTCCTGAAGGATTTCACCACGGTGCTTCGAAGAGAACGGGCCGATCTGCTCCTTCAGTCCCGAACGCAGCTACCAAATGAAAGCATACTGGTGAACTTCGAAGAGATGGCCAAGTTGTTTCGTCGATCTGACCCGGATATGAGAGAGCAGAAGAAACTCCGGTGCCTTATGCCAGGTGTCAAGGAGCAGAAGGAGTGTACGATGGGGGGCTAGTTGGTAATCCATGAACTAAGAACGAAAACCACGCAAAGGACGATACACAGGGAAGAAGTAGACAGGACGAGCGCGGACTTGCAACTGTTTATTGAAACACATCCTCCTTCCATCACCAACCCTACGCATGCGCAACAAGCAATCTCTATCTAATCGAGTTCAGGAACTTCAGTTCCTTCAGTTCCGAAGCCTCGCTTACACACTTTTCGGGCCCATATCTATCAATCTGCCAGGCTTCGATGACCTCACGGGTTTTCTGGTCTTTGGCCCTTCCGTTTATCTTTGTGCGCTCAAAGAGTGGCGTGCATTTATTGTCACACGAAGTTGGGATCTCACAGCGGCATGCATTTGCCAAAACACTGTCTTTCGTGTGACAATAAATGCACGCCACTCTTTGAGCGCACAAAGATAATCGGAAGGGCCAAAGACCAGAAAACCTGTGAGGTCATCGAAGCCTGGCAGATTGATAGATATGGGCCCGAAAAGTGTGTAAGCGAGGCTTCGGTCCATCTGTACAAGAAGGAACTGAAGTTCCTGAACTCGATTAGATAGAGATTGCTTGTTGCGCATGCGTAGGGTTGGTGATGGAAGGAAGATGTGTTTCAATAAACAGTTGCAAGTCCGCGCTCGTCCTGTCTACTTCTTCCCTGTGTATCGTACTTTGCGTGGTTTTCGTTCTTAGGTCAAGGAGCAAATGTTTTCCGGACTGGTTCGCAATCCACCAAGCACGGTCGCAGAGTTTCTGTCGGAGGCCATCACCATGGAAAAGACACTCGATATGCGGATGCGGCAATACGAGCGTCAGCCTTTGGCCATGACTGCGGCAGCCACTGACATCAATACTGCTGACGTGCTTCGCGAAACCGTGCGAGCTGTCGTTCGCGAGGAGCTCCAGAAGCTGTTCCCGCTGCGCCGCCTGCGCCAACGGTTTCTGCTCTATCCGAGGTTATTCGAGAAGAGGAGCAACCGGCGCTTACAACCCCAGCTCCCTTTCAGCCGTCCACAGCCCGACCGCTAATGACATACGCCGCTGTTGCTCGTCGCGCACAACCGCCGCCGAGTCGCCTTCAGGAAACCCCGGCCTCTTTTCGGCCGCCACCACCTGCTCGTCCTGCTTCATCGTATCCCCGTAAAAGTGACATCTGGCGCACTCCCAACCATCGTCCACTCCGCTATCACTGCGGTGAGCCGGGCCACCTGTACCGCAATTGCAGGTATCGTCATATGGGCCTGCAGGGGTTCCCTGCCGATGCACCCCGTCCGCAGCCTGGGCAGCGCCCCAGGGAAATCAACGACTATCTGGCCGAATCTGCCGGCCGGACACGCAGGTCGCCATCCCCACGTCGTTTCTCTTCTCGTCGTCGGTCTTACGGTGACTTTCCGCGGGGAAGGTCGCCAAGCCCCCGCCAGGAAAACTAAAAGCAGCAACCTTTGAGGGGGAGGTCGCTCATCGACGCAATGTACAAGACTACGCCGCAACTAGGTGGCCACCTGATGCCACCGTCGACTGCAGTCCAAAACCGTGATATACCGACTCAACGTAAATGCCCCCTGACAAATCAAAGCGAACCCGCGCCGCACTGCAGCTGTGACCGAACACTGCGCCGTACCTCTCACTCGATGTCTACGACAGCAAACCTCAGCGTTTCCCTCGACGGAATAGACGTCACTGCACTCGTCGACACAGGGCCCGATTACTCTATCCTCAGTGGACATTTCGCGCAACTCTAAAAAGGTCAACACTCCGTGGGTGGGCCCACAGATTCGTACAGCCGGGGGTCACTTAGTTACACCGACTGAGACTTGCACATCAAGAGTGACAGTTCAAGGCGCAACCTACCTGGCAACGTTCGTTATACTCGAACATTGTTCACGTGACGTCATTCTCGGAATGGATTTCTTGACCGAGAATGGAGCGGTCATCGACCTCCAGTCAAAGGCCGTGTGTTTCTGCACAGAAAATGCAATACACAGAGATTCAGACCACCCGACCGCACTTTGCATCCTGGATGACCACGTCACCATTCCACCTCGTTCGAGTCTCATGGCTTCTGTCGGCGCCAAGACTGTGCGGAATTTCGAAGGCGTCGCGGAAGGCAACCAGGTCTTGCTTTTTGCCAGGAGCCTTGCTGTCGCCAGAGGAGTCGTTCATCTCGTCGACGGAGCAACAGAAGGGCTGATAACCAATTTTCGTGGTGCATACCAACATCTGAACGTGGGAACCATTGTGGCTCCCGTTGATGCCATCGCCGATGTCAGCAGCACACCCAGTATTTCCACAATGTCTTTGTCGGAACAGCAGAGCCCAGTCACTGCTTTCACGTTCGACGTCAATCGAGCACTCTCCCCGAAGCAGCAACAACAAGTTAAGGATCTTCTTCTGCGCTACGGCGACACCTTCTCGGTATCATCGCATGTTGGGCGAACTCACCTAGCGAAGCATCGCATTATTACGGAGGATAACGTGCACCCTCTCCGACAGTCCCTCTACCGAGTGTCTTCCGCTGAACGCGACGCTATCAGCCTCCAAGTCAAGGAAACGCTCCGCGACGGCGTAATTCGTCTTTGCCGGAGTCCCTGGGCGGCGCCAGTTGTCCTTGTGAAGAAAAAAGACAGAACATTGCGGTTCTGTGTAGACTACCGTCGCCTAAACAATCACCAAAAAGGATGTCTATCCTCTTCCCCGGATCGACGACGCTCTGGATCACCTCAGTAGCGCGAAATACTTTTCTTCGATGGACCTCAAGTCAGGCTGCTGGCAAATTGAGGTCGATGAGCGGAACCGCGAAAAAAAAGCCTTTATTACACCAAATGGCCTTTATGAATTTACGGCCACGCCCTTTGGACTGTGCTCTGCACCAGCAACTTTCCAACGACTCATGGACACCGTCTTTGCCGATTTAAAATGGCAGACGTGTCTCGTCTATCTTGACGATGTTGTCTTCGCCCCGACTTTCCAGGAGCATCTTCACCGCCTCGGATTACTCCTACAAGCCATAAGGTCTTCTGGACTCACGCTCAAAAACGAGGAATGCCACTTTGCGTATACAGAGCTAAAGTTCTTAGGGCACGTTGTGAATCAAGCCGGAGTTCAGCCTGATCCTGAGAAAACAACAGCTATTGCCCATTTTCCGCCGCCGCAAGACTTGAAAGCTCCGCCGTTTTCTTGGATTGTGCTCGTATTACCGTCGCTTCTTGAAAGACTTTGCACGCATTGCCGAGCCGCTGACGCGCCTAACCAGGACGGACACACCTTTCAGATGGGAAGCAGCGCAAGAAAATGCATTCCGCAGCCTTCAAAGCCTCCTGCAGCCACCTCCCGTTCTGGCTCACTTCGACGTAAACGCCGACACGGAGCTCCATACTGATGCCAGCAACGTCGGCTTAGGTGCTGTCCTGGTCCAGATCCAAACACGTCAAGAACGGGTCATCGTTTACGCAAGTCGGTGTTTGTCGCCAGCCGAATCAAACTATTCTGCTACCGATAAAGAATGCCTTGCCATTGTATGGGCCACTTCGAAATTCCGACCGTACCTTTACGGCAAAAATTTTAAGGTGGTAACAGATCATCATGCCTTATGCTGGCTCGCAAGCCTCAAAGACACGTCTGCTCGCCTCGTCCGATGGAGTTTGCGGCTCCAGGAATACGACATGACTGTCGCGTACAAATCCGGGCGCAAGCACTCTGACGCCGATTGCTTGTCCCGCGCCCCGGTCTATCCTTCTACTGACGCCTCTATTGATGATGACATTCCTGAGTGCTCTCAGCGCCTCCTGCCTCGCTGACAACAATGCGCCGTCCTCGAACTTCGAGATGTAATGGAATTTCTCAACGGCAGCAACACGACCACCCCGCGCGCTTACAGGCGCGTGTTGTCATCTCAACGCATCCGCAATGATGTACTGGTCAAGAAAATTTTCGCTCCGAACAATACGCAATACCTAATCGTCGTACCGGCTAGCCTGCGCTATGAAATCCACCAAGCCTCCCATGACGAACCCACATCTGGACATTTGGGCATAGCCCGTACGCTAGCCCGAATCCAAGAGAAGTACTACTGGCCTTGCCTCCGTGCTGATGTCACTCACTACGTCAGAACGTGCCGAGCCTGCTAGCGTCGCAAGATGCCGTCAACCAAACAAGCTGGGTTCTTGATGTCCATTAAACCACCCAAAAGGCCTTTCCAACAAATAGGAATGGACATGCTGGGCCCGTTCCCTCGTTCGAACTCTGGCAACAAATGGATAATTGTCGCGACGGACTACCTGACCCGCTATGCAGAAACGTCAGCTGTACCTAGCGGCACCGCTTTAGAAGTCGCCAAGTTCTTCGTGCATGAGATCGTACTCCGCCATGGGGCACCTGAAGTGCTGATCACTGACAGAGGCCCTGCGTTCATGGCTGAGCTGCTGCAGGAGATCTTGGTTTACAGTCACACCGACCACCGCCGAACAACGTCGTACCACTCTCAGACGAACGGGTTGACTGAAAGATTGAACCGAACCCTTTCGGACATGATCTCCATGTACGTCGATATTGAACACAAAACGTGGGACGAAGTGCTCCCTTATGACCCCTTCGCCTACAATGCGGCCATGCAAGAAACAACGCAGATGTCCCCATTCCACCTCGTTTACGGCCGTGCAGTGACGACGATGCTCGACGCAATGTTACCACATCTGGACGGCTGTAGCCTGCACACAGATACCTACACCTTATTAGAACGCGCCGAAGAGGCTCGCCAACTGCCCAAAGTGCGAATTCTGGACCAACAACTTCGAGATGCAGACCGCTACAATCGGCGCCGTCATGACGTCCATTATGGGCCTGACGATCGTGTGTGGGTGTGGTTCCCCATTCGGCGACGCGGACTGAGTGATAAACTCCTCCATCGCTACTTCGGACCATACTGCGTGATCAGGTCATTGGGCGACCTCAGCTAGGAGGTCATCCCCGATGGATTTCAGAAGTCCCGATGGTCCCCGTGCCCTGAAGTGGTTCACGTGGTCCGCCCGCCTGAAGCCTTATCACGAGCGGTAGACTTGCCCACTAATCCTGTTCCGTCCGTCCGACCACTTCACTCACTCCCAGCATCGGGACGATGCTTCTTTTTTGCCGGGGAGTAATGACACCGTCCATTCGTCGTCATCGTTCTACTGGAACCACGACAGCGCGAAATGCGCGCGAGCTGGCCTTAAAAAGAAAGAAGCCGAAGTGTCTGGCAAGCGAATGCTCCACTTTTGGGCTGCTACCGACGGCCGCTGCAGTCGCATACTTTGGCGTATCCAACCTAGACTGACGTACTGAACCACGCGCGACAATATATATATATATATATATATATATATATATATATATATATATATATATTGATACATGCATTCGAAGAAGAGACAGAAGTAGCGCATGCGCTAGAAGAGGAAGAAGTTAGTTGGCTCTCTCGCGCGCGCTCGAACCACTAGGGGTCCGCCGCAGGTTTTTCGTCTCTGCGCGGGTGTTCTTTTTGGCGTTGCACGCTACAGTTTGGTGGAGCAGTGCTGGGTACGCTTCCCGACCTGCAAACTCCGTACAGCGTCACTACGGACCTCACACCGGTTCACCAGCGACCCAGCCGCCGTCTCCGCGGAGAGTCGCCTGAATTTGGGCCCCTTCCCCCGCCAACAAGGTCGACGCAGCCTCGACCGCCGAGTCCAACTGACATGGCCACTGACACCAGGACCCAGCCGCCGATCCAGCCTCTACCGTCGAGTCCAACTGCCATGGCCGCTGACACCAGGCCCCTGGCGCCGATCCTTTGCCACCCACCGCGAACACCGCCATCTTTTCACGGTGACGTGTTCGAAGACGCTGAGGACTGGCTGGAGACGTTCGAGCGGGTCGCACGCTACAACGGCTGGTGCGTCGAGCGCAAGCTGAATAACGTCTACTTTGCCCTGGAAGAGTCTGCTCGGGCGTGGTTTGAAAACCACGAGGCTACACTTCCCACCTGGGAGACGTTTTGCCGGAGTCTCCTGGCTACGTTCCCCAACGCTTACCGCCGGGAGAAGGCAGAAGCTGCGCTGCACTCCCGAAATCAGCGCACGAACTAAAGCGTGCGCATGTACACCGAAGACATGACCCGTCTTTTCAAGCGCGCCGACCCCAACATGACAGAGGAGAAGAAGCTGCGCCATCTCATGCGTGGGGTTAAGCAGGAGCTGTTCGCGGGCCTCGTGCGCAGCCCACCCCGCACGGTGGCGGAATTTCTAACCGAGGCGACCACGATGGAGACCACGCTGCAATAACGGGCCCGCCAGTACAACCGGGACATCAACTGCATGGTGCCCGAAGGCTTTTCGTCGTGTCTCGGGGGCAGTGCAGACACCTTGCGTGAACTAATTCGCTCCGTTGTCCGGGAGGAACTGCAACGGATCCATCTGCCTCAGGTTGCACCTGCGCCGCTGGCAGCGCTGTCCGAAGTTGTCAGGGACGAGGTGCGACAGGCTGCGCAGGCACCTCCTGTCCCCGAAGCGCCATCCCGGTTCGAGGGCCGACCCACGTACGCATCTGTTGTACGTCGCACGACAGGCTACGGTCCCATTACCCCAACGCCTGGCGTGAGCAACATCGGCACATGTCACGCAAGCGTGCCTGGCTACGGTGTGACCCCGTCGACCTCCGTGGGTAACATCGCCACGTATTCTGCAACCGCATCTGCTACAGCTGGGCCACGCCCTCGCAAGTCGGATTTGTGGCGTACACCGGACCGCAGGCCTCTCTGCTACCACTGTGGGGAGCCTGGTCACCTCTACCGCGCCTGTCCGTACCGCCAAGTGGGCCTTCGCGGTTTCCATCCCGACGCACCCTGCCCTCAGAACGGCGAACGACCGCATGAGATTGCGCAGCATCTCTGGGCACGCCAGAACCCTGCCTACTCTGGAAGGCGCGAGTCCCGTTCCCCTTCGCCTCTCCGTTATCGCTCTTCCAGCCCTGGCCGCCAGAGTAGCTCTGCTGGCCGTCGCTCGCCGAGTACGCGTCGGGAAAACTAACACCAGCGACCTCTGGAGGCAAGGCCGCTGACGTCGGGACGTGTCAAGATCCTCCATCGCGGAACCCTCGAGCCGACGATACCCGGACAGAGAGAGGCAGCGACAGTATCAGATACGCTGCATCCGATTTGCGTGTGACAATTGATGGCACTGACATTACCGCGCTGCTCGATACCGGTGCTGATTACTCTGTTATGAGCCGTGCCTTCGCTGGAGAACTTAAGAAGGTTCTGACACCGTGGACGGGGACCCCCATTCGCACCGCTGGTGGCCACCTAATTTCCCCTGTGGGCAAGTGCACGGCTAGAGTTGGGATTAGTGGTTTTACGTACGTTGGTGAATTTGTCGTACTCCCCGAGTGTTCCAGAGACTTGATTCTGGGGATCGACTTCCTGCAGTCGAACGGCGCTGTGATTGACTTTCAGGAGGCACGTGTCACGTTCTCGACCAAACAGGCCGTGGCGCGCTTTGACTCCCGCGATCCCTGCAGCAACGCTCTGCGCATTGTCGAGAACGACGTCACGGTGCCGCCGCGGTGCAGTGTTCTGGTGCTCGTGCGGAACGACCTCTTTCATGACTACGAGGGCCTAGCGGACAGCCATAGTCCACTGCTGCTTAAGCGGGGACTTGCCGTTGCAAGAGGTCTCGTCCAACTACGTGACGGCCGCACCCACGTCCTCCTGACTAACTTTGCCAACGAATATCAACACCTCGCCAAAGGCATGGCTATTGCCTTCCTCCACGACGTTGCTGAGGTTCCAGGTTTGTGCACCGTGGGAGGACCCTCTCCGGAGTATGCTGGCCCACATCACCGTCTTCAGTCAGTCAGAATAAATCCTGCCTTGCCGTCGGTTCAGAGGGATCTTCTGTCGGCCCTCTTGGCAGAATGTGCGGACTGTTTCGCTACGTGCGCGAAGGTCGGCCGAACTCCACTCGCCAAGCATCGTATCATCACTGACGAGACTGCGCGACCCGTCTGCCAGCGCCCATATCGTGTTTCCCCGGTGGAGAGAGAAGCCATTCAGAATCAGGTTGCCGAGATGCTTGCAGACGATGTCATTCAGCCGTCCACCAGTCCGTGGGTATCGCCTGTGGTTCTTGTCAAAAATACGGACAATACTCTGCGTTTCTGCGTGGACTACAGGAAACTTAACAGCGTGACCAAAAAGGAAGTTTACCCGCTGCCCAGGATAGATGACGCGCTCGACCGATTGCGGAACGCCAGATACTTCTCGTCATTGGATCTTAAAAGCGGGTACTGGCAAATCGAAGTGGATGAGAGAGACCGGGAGAAGACGCCTTTCGTGACGCCTGACGGCCTCTATGAGTTTAAAGTGCTCCCATTTGGTCTGTGCTCAGCACCGGTACTTTCCAACGCATGATGGACACTGTCCTCTCCGGCTTGAAATGGCAGTCCTGCCTGGTGTACCTGGACGATGTCGTTATATTTTCGCCCAACTTTGAATAACACTTGGAGCGGTTGCGCATTGTGCTACAAGCGCTCAAATCCGCGCAACTCACCATCAAAGCCGAGAAATGCCATTTTGGCTTTGAGGAACTTCGCTTTCTTGGTCACGTTGTCAGCGCACAAGGTGTTCGCCCGGACCCTGACAAGACCGCTGCCGTCTCAGGTTTTTCACGCCCAACTGACAAGAAGGCCGTTCGCCGGTTTTTAGGCCTGTGCTCCTATTATAGGCGCTTTATTCAAGATTTCTCGAAAATCGCGGAACCGCTGAACGCACTGACCTGTGACGACACGCCCTTCCTCTGGGGGACCGACGAAGAGGCTGCATTTGTCGAGCTTCGCAGCCGTCTGCAAAGCACTCCGATACTCGGCCATTTCGACGAGCATGCTGCCACGGACATCCACACTGACGCCAGCAATGTTGGCCTTGGTGCAGTACTGATCCAGTGGCAAGACGGTGCAGAACGGGTCATCAGTTATGCTAGTCGGACACTTACGCGCTCCGAGACCAATTATTCTACGACGGAGAAAGAATGTCTTGCAGTGATATGGGCCATCTGCAAGTTCCGACCGTACCTCTACGGACGACCCTTCCGTGTGGTAAGCGACCACCACTCCTTATGCTGGCT
Organism: Amblyomma mixtum; assembly: GCF_055824585.1. Lineage (NCBI taxonomy): Eukaryota > Metazoa > Arthropoda > Arachnida > Ixodida > Ixodidae > Amblyomma > Amblyomma mixtum. The sequence continues at coordinate 152,706,711 of NC_143018.1, forward strand.
GGCGAGCCTCAAAGACCCCTCAGGACGCTTGGCTAGATGGAGCTTACGCTTGCAAGAATACGACTTAACAGTAGTTTACAAGTCTGGCCGCAAGCATCAGGATGCGGATTGTCTGTCGCGCGCGCCTATCCCACTCAATACCGAAGAAACCACCGATGATTTTCCTTTCCTGGGCTCTGTTAGTACCACCCAAATCTCGCAGCTTCAGAGGGCGGACACGGAGTTGGCGCCGCTCATCGATTACCTCGAAGGCAGTGAAGCTCCCATTCCGCGTGTTTTTCTTCGAGGGCTTCACACCTTCACTTTACGGTCTGGTGTTCTCTACAAGCGCAACTTTGCCAACAGCGAAGAAGTGTTCCTAATCGTCGTACCATCACAGCTGCGGTCTGAGATCTTGAGTGCCTGTCATGACGCACCATCCGCCGGCCACCTTGGAGTCAGCCGTACACTCGCGCGGATTAGACAAAAGTATTATTGGCCCAGGTTACTCCCATCGGTGCGGGCCTACGTCAAAACATGCCGTGAATGCCAACGTCGGAAGACTCCTCCATTGAAACCGGCCGGATTTCTTCACCCCGTCGATCCACCGAAGACCCCTTTCCATCAAGTGGGCATGGACCTCCTTGGCCCATTTCCGAAGTCTTCGTCTGGAAAGCGTTGGATAGTCGTTGCGACTGACTACCTCACACGGTACGCTGAGACCACGTCTCTTGCCAAGGGCACTGCTGCTGAAGTGGCGCAGTTCTTCGTCCACAACATTGTCTTGCGTCATGGAGCACCCGCCGTTGTTATTACTGACCGGGGAACTGCTTTCACGGCCCGCTTAACCCAGTCCGTGATGACTCTGACGCACACGAGCCACCGACGTGCTACGGCGTATCACCCGCAGACAAACGGGTTGGTAAAGCGACTCAACCGCACACTAGCCGACATGCTATCAATGTACGTTGACGTCGAGCATCGAACTTGGGACGCCATTCTACCGTACGTAACGTCTGCGTACAACACCGCCCTGCAGGAAACAACCCGACTGACCCCCTTTCAGCTTGTCTTCGGTCGCCAGGTGACCACTCCGTTGGATGCTATGTTGCCCGTCCACCCTTCCTGCGACTCTGACGCTGACATCGACGAAGATACCTTCGTTCAGCGTGCTGAGGAAGCGCGTCAACTGGCCCGCCTGCGCATCCACCGTCAACAGGAGGCTGACGCCACTAAGTACAACTGTGGACGCCGTTTCGTCAGTTATGCTCCCGGCGACCTTGTGTGGATTTGGATACCTGTTCGTCGCCGCGGGCTCTCTGAAAAGCTGCTGCGCCGATACTTCGGCCCTTACGAAGTAGTGCGCCGCATCAGTGATGTGACTTATGCAGTTGCTCCCGCCCCGACAGCTTGTTCATCGCGCCGGTCGCACCGAACTGAAGTCGTACACGTTGTTCGCATGAAGCCTTACCACGACCGGCTACCTGACTGAACTGCGGTCCACTGCAGCTGTGTTCTACCCTTTCGCTGACTTTTCACTCCCAGCCGCATCGTGTCGATGCTGCAGAAGAGGGGGGCAGTGATACATGCATTCGAAGAAGAGACAGAAGTAGCGCATGCGCTAGAAGAGGAAGAAGTTAGTTGGCTCTCTCGCGCGCGCTCGAACCACTAGGGGTCCGCCGCAGGTTTTTCGTCTCTGCGCGGGTGTTCTTTTTGGCGTTGCACGCTACAGTTTGGTGGAGCAGTGCTGGGTACGCTTCCCGACCTGCAAACTCCGTACAGCGTCACTACGGACCTCACACCGGTTCACCAGCGACCCAGCCGCCGTCTCCGTGGAGAGTCGCCTGAATTTGGGCCCCTTCCCCCGCCAACAAGGACGACGCAGCCTCGACCGCCGAGTCCAACTGACATGGCCACTGACACCAGGACCCAGCCGCCGATACAGCCTCTACCGTCGAGTCCAACTGCCATGGCCGCTGACACCAGGCCCCTGGCGCCGATCCTTTGCCACCCACCGCGAATACCGCCATCTTTTCACGGTGACGTGTTCGAAGACGCTGAGGACTGGCTGGAGACGTTCGAGCGGGTCGCACGCTACAACGGCTGGTGCGACGAGCGCAAGCTGAATATCGTCTACTTTGCCCTGGAAGAGTCTGCTCGGACGTGGTTTGAAAACCACGAGGCTACACTTCCCACCTGGGAGACGTTTTGCCGGAGTCTCCTGGCTACGTTCCCCAACGCTGACCGCCGGGAGAAGGCCGAAGCTGCGCTGCACTCCCGAAATCAGCGCACGAACGAAAGCGTGCGCATGTACACCGTAGACATGACCCGTCTTTTCAAGCGCGCCGACCCCAACATGACAGAGGAGAAGAAGCTGCGCCATCTCATGCGTGGGGTTAAGCAGGAGCTGTTCGCGGGCCTCGTGCGCAGCCCACCCCGCACGGTGGCGGAATTTCTAACCGAGGCGACCACGATGGAGACCACGCTGCAACAACGGGCCCGCCAGTACAACCGGGATATCAACTGCATGGTGCCCGAAGGCTTTTCGTCGTGTCTCGGCGGCAGTGCAGACACCTTGCGTGAACTAATTCGCTCCGTTGTCCGGGAGGAACTGCAACGGATCCATCTGCCTCAGGTTGCACCTGCGCCGCTGGCAGCGCTGTCCGAAGTTGTCAGGGACGAGGTGCGACAGGCTGCGCAGGCACCTCCTGTCCCCGAAGCGCCATCCCGGTTCGATGGCCGACCCACGTACGCATCTGTTGTACGTCGCACGACAGGCTACGGTCCCATTACCCCAACGCCTGGCGTGAGCAACATCGGCACATGTCACGCAAGCGTGCCTGGCTACGGTGTGACCCCGTCGACCTCCGTGAGTAACATCGCCACGTATTCTGCAACCGCATCTGCTACAGCTGGGCCACGCCCTCGCAAGTCGGATTTGTGGCGTACACCGGACCGCAGGCCTCTCTGCTACCACTGTGGGGAGCCTGGTCACCTCTACCGCGCCTGTCCGTACCGCCAAGTGGGCCTTCGCGGTTTCCATCCCGACGCACCCTGCCCTCAGAACGGCGAACGACCGCATGAGATTGCGCAGCATCTCTGGGCACGCCAGAACCCTGCCTACTCTGGAAGGCGCGAGTCCCGTTCCCCTTCGCCTCTCCGTTATCGCTCTTCCAGCCCTGGCCGCCAGAGTAGCTCTGCTGGCCGTCGCTCGCCGAGTCCGCGTCGGGAAAACTAACACCAGCGACCTCTGGAGGCAAGGCCGCTGACGTCGGGACGTGTCAAGATCCTCCATCGCGGAACCCTCGAGCCGACGATACCCGGACAGAGAGAGGCAGCGACAGTATCAGATACGCTGCATCCGATTTGCGTGTGACAATTGATGGCACTGACATTACCGCGCTGCTCGATACCGGTGCTGATTACTCTGTTATGAGCCGTGCCTTCGCTGGAGAACTTAAGAAGGTTCTGACACCGTGGACGGGGACCCCCATTCGCACCGCTGGTGGCCACCTAATTTCCCCTGTGGGCAAGTGCACGGCTAGAGTTGGGATTAGTGGTTTTACGTACGTTGGTGAATTTGTCGTACTCCCCGAGTGTTCCAGAGACTTGATTCTGGGGATCGAATTCCTGCAGTCGAACGGCGCTGTGATTGACTTTCAGGAGGCACGTGTCACGTTCTCGACCAAACAGGCCGTGGCGTGCTTTGACTCCCGCGATCCCTGCAGCAACGCTCTGCGCATTGTCGAGAACGACGTCACGGTGCCGCCGCGGTGCAGTGTTCTGGTGCTCGTGCGGAACGACCTCTTTCATGACTACGAGGGCCTAGCGGACAGCCATAGTCCACTGCTGCTTAAGCGGGGACTTGCCGTTGCAAGAGGTCTCGTCCAACTACGTGACGGCCGCACCCACGTCCTCCTGACTAACTTTGCCAACGAATATCAGCACCTGGCCAAAGGCATGGCTATTGCCTTCCTCCACGACGTTGCTGAGGTTCCAGGTTTGTGCACCGTGGGAGGACCCTCTCCGGAGTATGCTGGTTCACATCACGTTCTTCAGTCAGTCAGAATAAATCCTGCCTTGCCGTCGGTTCAGAGGGATCTTCTGTCGGCCCTCTTGGCAGAATTTGCGGACTGTTTCGCTACGTGCTCGAAGGTCGGCCGAACTCCACTCGCCAAGCATCGTATCATCACTGACGAGACTACGCGACCCGTCTGCCAGCGCCCATATCGTGTTTCCCCGGTGGAGAGAGAAGCCATTCAGAATCAGGTTGCCGAGATGCTTGCAGACGATGTCATTCAGCCGTCCACCAGTCCGTGGGCATCGCCTGTGGTTCTTGTCAAAAAGAAGGACAATACTCTGCGTTTCTGCGTGGACTACAGGAAACTTAACAGCGTGACCAAAAAGGACGTTTACCCGCTGCCCAGGATAGATGACGCGCTCGACCGATTGCGGAACGCCAGATACTTCTCGTCATTGGATCTTAAAAGCGGGTACTGGCAAATCGAAGTGGATGAGAGAGACCGGGAGAAGACGGCTTTCGTGACGCCTGACGGCCTCTATGAGTTTAAAGTGCTCCCATTTGGTCTGTGCTCAGCACCGGTACTTTCCAACGCATGATGGACACTGTCCTCTCCGGCTTGAAATGGCAGTCCTGCCTGGTGTACCTGGACGATGTCGTTATATTTTCGCCCACCTTTGAATAACACTTGGAGCGGTTGCGCATTGTGCTACAAGCGCTCAAATCCGCGCAACTCACCATCAAAGCCGAGAAATGCCATTTTGGCTTTGAGGAACTTCGCTTTCTTGGTCACGTTGTCAGCGCACAAGGTGTTCGCCCGGACCCTGACAAGACCGCTGCCGTCTCAGGTTTTCCACGCCCAACTGACAAGAAGGCCGTTCGCCGGTTTTTAGGCCTGTGCTCCTATTATAGGCGCTTTATTCAAGATTTCTCGAAAATCGCGGAACGGCTGAACGCACTGACCCGTGACGACACGCCCTTCCTCTGGGGGACCGACGAAGAGGCTGCATTTGTCGAGCTTCGCAGCCGTCTGCAAAGCACTCCGATACTCGGCCATTTCGACGAGCATGCTGCCACGGACATCCACACTGACGCCAGCAATGTTGGCCTTGGTGCAGTACTGATCCAGTGGCAAGACGGTGCAGAACGGGTCATCAGTTATGCTAGTCGGACACTTACGCGCTCCGAGACCAATTATTCTACGACGGAGAAAGAATGTCTTGCAGTGATATGGGCCATCTGCAAGTTCCGACCGTACCTCTACGGACGACCCTTCCGTGTGGTAAGCGACCACCACTCCTTATGCTGGCTGGCGAGCCTCAAAGACCCCTCAGGACGCTTGGCTAGATGGAGCTTACGCTTGCAAGAATACGACTTAACAGTAGTTTACAAGTCTGGCCGCAAGCATCAGGATGCGGATTGTCTGTCGCGCGCGCCTATCCCACTCAATACCGAAGAAACCACCGATGATTTTCCTTTCCTGGGCTCTGTTAGTACCACCCAAATCTCGCAGCTTCAGAGGGCGGACACGGAGTTGGCGCCGCTCATCGATTACCTCGAAGGCAGTGAAGCTCCCATTCCGCGTGTTTTTCTTCGAGGGCTTCACACCTTCACTTTACGGTCTGGTGTTCTCTACAAGCGCAACTTTGCCAACAGCGAAGAAGTGTTCCTAATCGTCGTACCATCACAGCTGCGGTCTGAGATCTTGAGTGCCTGTCATGATGCACCATCCGCCGGCCACCTTGGAGTCAGCCGTACACTCGCGCGGATTAGACAAAAGTATTATTGGCCCAGGTTACTCCCATCGGTGCGGGCCTACGTCAAAACATGCCGTGAATGCCAACGTCGGAAGACTCCTCCATTGAAACCGGCCGGATTTCTTCACCCCGTCGATCCACCGAAGACCCCTTTCCATCAAGTGGGCATGGACCTCCTTGGCCCATTTCCGAAGTCTTCGTCTGGAAAGCGTTGGATAGTCGTTGCGACTGACTACCTCACACGGTACGCTGAGACCACGTCTCTTGCCAAGGGCACTGCTGCTGAAGTGGCGCAGTTCTTCGTCCACAACATTGTCTTGCGTCATGGAGCACCCGCCGTTGTTATTACTGACCGGGGAACTGCTTTCACGGCCCGCTTAACCCAGTCCGTGATGACTCTGACGCACACGAGCCACCGACGTGCTACGGCGTATCACCCGCAGACAAACGGGTTGGTAAAGCGACTCAACCGCACACTAGCCGACATGCTATCAATGTACGTTGACGTCGAGCATCGAACTTGGGACGCCATTCTACCGTACGTAACGTCTGCGTACAACACCGCCCTGCAGGAAACAACCCGACTGACCCCCTTTCAGCTTGTCTTCGGTCGCCAGGTGACCACTCCGTTGGATGCTATGTTGCCCGTCGACCCTTCCTGCGACTCTGACGCTGACATCGACGAAGATACCTTCGTTCAGCGTGCTGAGGAAGCGCGTCAACTGGCCCGCCTGCGCATCCACCGTCAACAGGAGGCTGACGCCACTAAGTACAACTGTGGACGCCGTTTCGTCAGTTATGCTCCCGGCGACCTTGTGTGGATTTGGATACCTGTTCGTCGCCGCGGGCTCTCTGAAAAGCTGCTGCGCCGATACTTCGGCCCTTACGAAGTAGTGCGCCGCATCAGTGATGTGACTTATGCAGTTGCTCCCGCCCCGACAGCTTGTTCATCGCGCCGGTCGCACCGAACTGAAGTCGTACACGTTGTTCGCATGAAGCCTTACCACGACCGGCTACCTGACTGAACTGCGGTCCACTGCAGCTGTGTTCTACCCTTTCGCTGACTTTTCACTCCCAGCCGCATCGTGTCGATGCTGCAGAAGAGGGGGGCAGTGATACATGCATTCGAAGAAGAGACAGAAGTAGCGCATGCGCTAGAAGAGGAAGAAGTTAGTTGGCTCTCTCGCGCGCGCTCGAACCACTAGGGGTCCGCCGCAGGTTTTTCGTCTCTGCGCGGGTGTTCTTTTTGGCGTTGCACGCTACAATATATATATATATGACAGAAGCCAACAGCAACAGAAACCAAGGGGCACAAGGGATTTTTTTTCGTTATTTTATTCTGTGGTGTTGATCAATTTAGAATATTGCTGAATATGTTATCGTTTAAAGATAACTGATTAAAAAAGCAGAAGAAAAAACAACCAACTGCCGCCGGTGGGATCCGAACCCACGACCTCCGAATTACGCGTCCGGTGCTCTACCGCTGAGCTACGGCGACGGCTGTCAGTTCTGCTTTCGGGGGTATTTATGTTTACAAGTAACTTAACCTTGAGCGTGTTCATTAGCGCCACCCACGTTCATAAGCGGCGGACGTAGAACGTCCTGAATTACCGCAGGTGTGACGTAGAACGTCATCGAACGGGGAGGGTGGAAGCTGCGTGAGAACCCTCTTATGCTTCCTAAGGCATCAGGGCTGCCAGAATCGAGGCCCTCGCTAAGCAATTAAGCACACAAGGGAAGGGGATGAGGGGCTCGTTATAAATATGACAGAAGCCAACAGCTACAGAAACCAAGGGGCACAGGGGTTTTTTTAAGTTATTTTATTCTGTGGTGTTGATCAATTTAGAATATTACTGAATATGTTATCGTTTAAAGATAACTGATTAGAAAAGCAGAAGAAAAAACAACCACCTGCCGCCGGTCGGATCCGAACCCACGACCTCCGAATTACGCGTCCGGTGCTCTCTCTCTCTCTCTCTCTCTCTCTATATATATATATATATATATATATATATATCTTGTTCGGAGATAGGAATACCATGGCCATCACGTGATGATAAATTTTGGGGGTTTGAGGCTGACGGTCTTCTAGAACTGTCTATGGGCTTCGCCGCAGCACAGCATGTAAAATCGATGCGAAAAATGAACGTTTAGTCTTCTTTGCAAGGGATTCGTAATTATTTTCTGTGCTGCGATAGTTTTACTATGAAATGGGTATTAACGCTCTCAGCAGTCAGGAACTGTCAGTATTTTTTGTTAAGACACTTTGATGTTAAGTTTAACCATGGTGAATTGGATCGCTAAGCAACGGCGATGCTGGAAATGTAAGCTTGTTTTAGCCTATGCATCTTATTTTTAAATAGAATCATGTTTCTTTCTGCATCTCGTTGTGAAAAGCCCAAATACAAGTGTGTCACAAAAATTAGCTGGTTAACAGCGTTATAGTTGCCTTTGTCATATATAGTTATTATTTTCTTCCGTGCCTTATTCCACGTTGTTAAGCGAAAATGAAATGAAGCTTGGATAACAGTATGGTCACTTGGCTCTGGCAGGCGGGTTAGCAATACAAGGCGGCAGAGGAGTGACAAGGAACACAAATCAAAGATAATAGACGAATGACCAGTCTGTCTAGTTGGTTCAGAAAAAAGCTGTGACAATCCTAGCGGTACTCATGGATTTACAAAGTCGCTTTCGGTGTTGTGTTTAGAGAACGTTTGTGACAGTTCAGACCACATTTTCCCAGGAAGGTTAAAAATCAAAAACTAATATAATAGAACTATCGTACATAGTCCTACGCATTGACTCTGCGGAAGTGGCTCGAGTAGGAAGTCACCCTGACAGAGCCCGACCCGAACGCATAAAGGCGAACTTGATAGGAGCGAGCTGTATTATGTACGCGAGGAGTTGCGAAAGACGTCAAGAGAACAGGCGATGTCCGTCAATGAGAGACAGAAACAAAGGTTTTGATGCAATTGTCCTCCTTATTTATTTCCTAAGAATTCTACTTCGCAATACGAAAAGGTTTGCCAACAGGCGGATATGGGCCCTGTAGCTGCAGCAGAAGACCGACAGTACTCTGAGCGGGCATGGACACGGACGGCAATAACGATGAAGCTTCATGAGCGCGCTGGACACAATGGCGCGTAATAGAGCGAATAAATTTTATTTGTGTAGAAGGCAGAGCATGTGTTGAATGAAATAAGTGCAGAAAGCACTTGCGACGAAGTACTTCCGTTCACTAGAGATGACCAGCGCCAATGCCCTTTCGAGCAGACAGACGAGCTAAAGGTTCCAGTAAAAACAGCGTATGCCATCTCATGTTGTGGAGCGCATAATTATAATAATTTAATTATAATAATTTATAATTATAATTAATTTCGGATTATAGAAAGCATTTCCTCATTTAGAATTATGTGCGACAAATAAATAAAGGCATTCAGATTTATTGGGCACTGCAAGATACTGAGAACATTCATTCGAGCAATGCAGACGCCCTTAAACACCAAACCCCAAATACGAATGCCTCGCCCGATATCCTCCTTCTTGATCTCGACTCCGCTGCTCGCAACTTGACGCCCTCAGTTGGATTCCCCTCTCTTGATCTTGTAGAGGGAAATTTAGTTAATGATGATTGTTGTAGGATTCTTGACGTCTTGAAGATTCGTTTTGCTCAATCACATTGCAAGAGGACACTTTAGGAGAGGTTAACTTTTATAACAATTAAAAGCACAACGGAGGATACAAGCAAGGAGAAAACATATTTACAATTGACTGGCTCGCAGTTCTAGGTGACGAAACCAGCCTTCGGTCCTGCCGAAGCAGCTGGTTTTAAAACCAATGTCCCCGCCCTCGGTGGGAGAATAACCAATCAAGTACTATACAAACATCCACCCAATAACTTATTGGGGAAAGGAAAATACCACCAATCAGCAATTGGGGAAAGAATAACACAACCAATGAATGATTGGGGAAAGAAGGTAACTCATCGCGACACTGTACACATATGCACACTTTCCACCATCACGATTTCGGATAATTATGCTTTCCCGCTGCGAGCTTCGCGAACACTCGCTTTCCCAACGTCCGGTTGCCGCCAAGTTCGAGGAAAGCCACTTATCCATCTCTTCCCCATCGTCGCTCCTCATGCCTGCAGCTAGCGTGACAATAGGTCAAAGCACGCCGCTGGAGACATGGCACAAAGCCACGCACTGGGACGCGGGTTTGCCTCGCCGTACACACGTGCACACAGGATGCCGCCTAACGACTCCGTCCATGAGGGGAGTTTGACGTCTCCTGTAATCCCCCGCCGTTCGGCGCCTCCCTTCTCCCGCTGGGTTCACTGACCCCTTTCTGTGCGGTTGTGCGGAGGGCCTAAGAAAAAGGACTTAATGGGCATTCCCATAAAGCGACCGGATGCAGCAAACAAAATATGGCACCGTGAACTTCACTCCTCCCAACCAAGAATGTCACACAGACACTTGTTGTCAGTGGGACATTAAAGTTCAGCCACGGTGTCCAACAACAAAAGTACATACGCACGCACACACACGTACGTCGGCTGTCCGGTCAGTCCACCAACACGCACACATGCGCCGGCTGTCCGGTCAGTACACCAGCACGCACACATGCGCGCACACAGCGGATATTTCAACCCGCACACACAAGGCTGGAAACCAATCTGCACATTCCAGAATCCACCATGTCAGATCGGTGCCCAAACTGGCAGAAATTACTTCTAGCCGCCTACATCACGAAACAACAAATGTTTCTCTAGAGCTTTGTCCAGAAGTGTGGACAAAAATTCCGGATTATCCGGCAAAACACCGGTTCCAAAGGCTGCCGCCACGGTCGCATCAATAGAGCACACCTGCTCCTTGCGGGCCACGAAGATTGCTGCTGCCCTCGCGTCTGCATTCTCCACTTCTTTCAATTTTACAGTTCGCTCAGGCCTCTCATCGGCTACTTCACATGCAGTTTTGCATCGAGATTCAAGTAGCGCTAGCTCTTCGTACAGCTGCCCACCGATGTACGCTTCAAAGAAAATCGTGCCTTCCGGTTTTCTTTTTTCACAATTGCCTTCACCAGCTTGCTTGCGCACTTCTGGCAATGAAACACACTGTCTCTCCTCCACGCTGATACCCACAGGGACAGATGCATTATCCCAATCCTGCAGTTCCTTATCAGCTTCGAAAGCCATTGCAGTGATCAAACGCGCATCCCTTCCTTCCTCGGCATCAAATGCAGGCTCATCTTTCCTGGTTAGCCTATGATCATCTGCAATAACAATGGCAGCTTCCGGATCTGCCTCAAGCTCCACTGGAGCCTCAGGTTTGTCTTGAACAGACTCATGCGCAGTTTTGAAATCGTCTTCAAAACATGCTCTCTCATTTGCTACATATAGCTGCTTCCTGTCTGGCTGCTCTCGCAGCAAGTGTGTCTCAGGTGTTTCCAACTTCCCTACACCTTCAGCTATAGCGTCTGCTGTCACTGCGCAAAGTGTCCGCTCCGGCTGGCTTACCAATTCATCTTTGACAGCCAGCTTACCTTCGCCTTTCGTTACAGCTGCCCCAGAGTTTGCGCCAACCTGTTCTGGCTCAATTCTGAACTCCTGTTCACAAACAAAACACACATGAGCCTCCTGGGTCTCCTCTATCTCGGCTTGCTCTGACAAGCAGCGCTTCAAAGGCGTGACTAACGCCCCTATGCCCTCGGCCATCTCTCCTGGCACGGCACACACGGTTGGGCCCTGCTGCCTAAACGCTGCAGCTTTCACACCTATAGCCATATTCCCACAGGTCACTCTCAATACGGGAACATGCTGTTCTCGCTTCGATTTCGGACAGTCAATCATTAGATGCCCAAATTCCATGCAGTCAAAACATTGAACTGCTGCCAATAACATCCCTCTATCAGATTTCGTTCCCTGGTTGAATTTAGATTGCATCTGTGCAAGTTTTATCTTTTCTCGTTCAATTTCGAGTTTCAACTTGCCAATTTCAAGCAGCTGTTCTGCCTTCTGCTCAGTCTCCAAACATCGCATCATGCCCTCCCGATCGTACCGCACGGCAGCCATCTCCCTTTTCCCTGCTATCATCTATAGCACGAAAACACTACACCGACATGGTGAATTCGGAGGAAGCAGAAAGGTCTCCTACCTCGCAGGTTGCTTTCCTCTGCCACGGTAGTCACGTCGCCCTGAGTGACGACAGCGGGCTCCTTGATGCGGATGAGTTGAGTTGAGCCCCGGCTCTCACAGCAGCTCGCTGACTTGTCCTGCCTCGTTTGACTTGCTGGTCTCCTGGTTCTTCTCTTGAACCTCAACGGGGACGCCTGGTTCCTTCCGCAGCTCACGGACTAGGCACCTCCACGACACGTCGGTCGCCTGGCTCCTTCAGCTCCTCGCCGACTTGAGCCTCCTACGTCCCGTTGACAATGACCAGAAGTCTCCGAAGCTTTCAGCGTCGCTCTGACGCTGACATTCCTCCTTTAGGACGTACCGCTCTGCAGCTTGTCCACCGACTTGTTCCTCCGCCCCTCCGTCAGATACCTCGAGCAGGAAGACGTAGCAAATCCTGTCGCGACTGCGCCAGTTGGATTCCCTCTCTCTTGATCTCGTAGAGGGAAATTTAGTTAATGATGATTGTTGTAGGATTCTTGACGTCTTGAAGATTCGTTTTGCTCAATCACATTGCAAGAGGACACTTTAGGAGAGGTTAACTTTTATAACAATTAAAAGCACAACGGAGGATACAAGCAAGGAGAAAACATATTTACAATTGACTGGCTCGCAGTTCTAGGTGACGAAACCAGCCTTCGGTCCTGCCGAAGCAGCTGGTTTTAAAACCAATGTCCCCGCCCTCGGTGGGAGAATAACCAATCAAGTACTATACAAACATCCACCCAATAACTTATTGGGGAAAGGAAAATACCACCAATCAGCAATTGGGGAAAGAATAACACAACCAATGAATGATTGGGGAAAGAAGGTAACTCATCGCGACACTGTACACATATGCACACTTTCCACCATCACGATTTCGGATAATTATGCTTTCCCGCTGCGAGCTTCGCGAACACTCGCTTTCCCAACGTCCGGTTGCCGCCAAGTTCGAGGAAAGCCACTTCAATCCATCTCTTTCCCATCGTCGCTCCTCATGCCTGCAGCTAGCGTGACAATAGGTCAAAGCACGCCGCTGGAGACATGGCACAAAGCCACGCACTGGGACGCGGGTTTGCCTCGCCGTACACACGTGCACACAGGATGCCGCCTAACGACTCCGTCCATGAGGGGAGTTTGACGTCTCCTGTAATCCCCCGCCGTTCGGCGCCTCCCTTCTCCCGCTGGGTTCACTGACCCCTTTCTGTGCGGTTGTGCGGAGGGCCTAAGAAAAAGGACTTAATGGGCATTCCCATAAAGCGACCGGATGCAGCAAACAAAATATGGCACCGTGAACTTCACTCCCTCTATAAGGAGAAACGTGCTTTACACCCCCGTGCAGTTATTTCCTCCCTCATAACTTAATGAGATTGAAGGAAGTCAGAAGGATAATGGCTGCGGCGGCCCTTACCCCTTCAGTGACGTGCCGATGTAAGCACATGCCCGAAGTGCTCCACACCGGCCACTGAGGTGCATCTCCGCCAAATTTTGCAGACGTGCCCAGGAACGCAGGACTAAAGAAGACGATTTCTGGAAGTTGGACACAAGGCTGCAAGGAAGGAACACCTGTACCTGTGGCTAACAGAACTCTAAGAGCCACTCGTTTCTTAAAGCGAATATTCTGGAGAAACTACTCTAGCTTTTCGAGAGCGCCTTCTCACGGCACACGGCAAGCCTTGGAATTAAAAAAAAACATAATCAGTAGACAAGGTTCGATCACACGCGATGGAAGTATGCTAGAACGCCTCTCGCCATTGCATTCATTCACGAAAGCAGTCTAGAAGACCTCAAAGTTATTTCATGCCTGGGCAGTCTGAAGTAATATTCTGCTTATCACAGTGTGAATGCATGAAAGCATTCCAGACAGACTGATTAGTTTACATGCATCTTGAAAACGATGCCGTCCCTGGTAGAAGGAATAAAACGCGTAATTTTGTTCCGGCCATTACGAGCGGGTTGAGCGAGATTAAAATATTGGTGTGGTAAGCTCCACTCGCTTCTTAAACCTAACTACTCTCGATCACGATATGTGCAAGAGCTGACATATTAATTGGTTGGTTTATTGGGGTTCAACGTCCCAAAGCAACTAAGGCTATGAGGGACGCCAAAGTGAAGGGCTCCGGAAATTTCGCCCACCTGGAGTTCTTTAACGTGCATTGACATCGCACAGTTCACGGGCCTCTAGAATTTCGCCTCCATCGAAATTCGACCGCCGCGGCGGCTGAAATATTAATGTCCTCACGGCTGCGAGTATCATCGCGAATTTTTGGGACGGTAAAATTCGTGTACTTACAATATAAGGCTGCAGCAGGCAGAAACACGGGTTGCTTTCGAGGTATACTGACACTAAGTTACGCTACTAGTATGGATTTATAAAACTAATCCCTCTGTGTTGAATGCATTGCAGGTACTAGAGAGAGCACTGTATGCCAAGGTTCGGAAACTGTTTCACTTTTCATCCACTAGGGGCGAGAGGTTGCTTCCATGTGTGCTGTTTACGTATATTACCAAGGATGAAATAGGCTATCTTCCTGAACAAGAAGCACATGCTTGAATACAGCATATACCGAGAACCAAGCCCAGAGAATCAACAGTTGTTGTTACGCAGTTTTAGCTCTCCAATATATCTTGAATTTACAAGCCCAGTAGTGGATCTCGTCCATAGGCTGCAGCAGCAACGGTAAGAAACACGAAATTAAGAAGAAAATTTGTGTTTCGTGAAATTGGAAACTCGTGGTCTACAAAGCATTTGATGCACATCACGGAGTTTCTTGCCATTGGAGCTCCGCGCGAAGTTATCCCCAGGATCTGTCAGTTCGATTCTCATCCGCGTTCGAACTATCTATGGCTGCGGACAGTTTCTTGCGTTAGGAACGACAACTGCTCTGTTGTTAACATACGGCTGACCGGAAGCTCGGCAAATCAAAGGACGAACCAAACGCATTGTGAAAGCAAGCTGCACGAAAGTACCGTCGCGGAGCGAGCTTTTTTTTTTCACTACTGCCCTACTAGTCCAAAGTTTATAGTTTTTACCCCAGCCGCCCTTTTCTGCATATGGAATACTCTAAACTGGGATACCACGCATATTTTAAGGCCCGCTGAGTAAAAATTAAAATTGACCCTAATAAATATAGCTCACCATGTTCAAATGATCAGGACGCTGTTCTGACTGGAAAAGTGATTTTTATAAGCAGGAAAACAATAAAGCCATGTAAAATAAATATAGCCTAAAATCCCCCCTTTCTCTAAAGCAAACTACGATCAAACCTAGACCGGTTTTTAAGTGCTGATCTCAGAGGCCAGGCTAAACCAGTTTTAAGTGGTGATGTCGGAGGATAGGCTACACCGCCATTCACTTTCATACAGCTTCAATAAGCTTCATCTATCAGTGCAGCTTCATCTATTCAGTTGTTGCTGGGCATGCGCGTTTGGTTCCTCGAGCTCGGGAATTTCGCTTCATATTTTTCAGTTGTAAGTTAGCGCTGGTCCTGTGTCTTGTGTCTCTCTCGTCCCTGTCTTTTTTTCGCGCTATGACTCCCTTAAACATGCTTTACCAACTGGCTCAGAACACCACTCTGCTCACTTTCATACAGTGGACATGTTACCATTTTGCGTCACGACGTCACGAGTCTGAATTCAGCAACGGGAAAAAAACGCTGCATTGTCAGCTGCAACTTTGTCCGTAATAAGTACCACTTTTGTTGTCGAACCGACAGCAGCATTACCATAATTAATCGTAAAATCGATGTTTCCGAGAAAGGAACTGTGCGCAGTTATCCTCAGTGTCCGCTTAAGTCGGATGATGATCGTACTCCTTTACTGCTTCAAGACTGCTCGACGTGCTTAAAAATGCTACGCAGCGATACGCAAATTCTGCTTTCAAGGCTCCCAGGTCATTTCTTGCATTGTCTCGCAAAGCTCTATAAAGCCACTTGATCATCACAAAAATGCTCGACGATTCAACCACCAAGCTCTCGTATTACAGTCGCAACACGAATAGGATTCTTAATAAGAAAGAACAAAGACAGCTTCCTCCGCTCTAATTACTGTTTGTATCCCCAGGTCTCCTCAGATAACAGAACATGTGGCGGCATATTTTAGATTGAAACTTGGACTACAATAGAGCGTTCGCTAATATTACTGTTTTTTTTTTGTCAACAGCTCTGCGAGGCGAAGAAGAACTATACTTCGCTCAAGTACGCTTTGGCACCCATGGGCGTCGAGTACATGGACCTGCATTTTGAATGCTACCAAGACTCATACTATAAGATCGAATTCCTCAGTGTACTAGCCGGCTTCTTCGACCGGAACTACACTTCGCCAGATGCGTTTGAGGAGTGCTCATCTCTGGAAGTGTATCGATGCTGCGACGGCCAGGCAACTCCCATGCTGCTCCAGAAAAATCTAATAAATGGATGTTTTTAGTCTGACATTCTGTCATATTTCGCACACGAATAATTTCCAGTCGCTGTGTGTGCCTCATCTCTTCTCTGTCCTACGTCTTTTGACTCGTTCATTCAATGAAGCCTTGATTGTGCTTGCTGTCAGCAAAGGCAAAAATTTCGTTATATATGACCCCACAACACGGCAGGAAGAATATACTTCATATTATGTGAATGTAAATTAGACCGACAGAAATGTGCATTATTTGAAATGAAAGCCAGTTTCATTTCTTGCTCTGATAACTGAATAATGTGGTACTTGGTTCTCATTTTCATCAACATTTTAATTTTGCACTTTCATTTTTTCTGGTGCTTATAACTGCAAGTGCACGGAATCAAAAAGTAACGGCAAAGAATGATTGATGGCTAATTCACGAAAGCAAATAATCATGAGGAGCAGTACACAAAACAAAGAAAAACTTTACGTAAGTATTTATATTGCAAGCTGAACAATGGCCCCTGAGATTTTTTTTAACGATCATTTCTAGATTGAGTTGGACATTTTTTGCTTACATAAAACAATTTCACCATTTGGCAAAGGAATATCACTGCAACTGACAGAGGGCTGGAAATGTATACCATTTATACAAAACAATCTATAATATAAGTAGTGGCATGTTTTTCTTTCGAAAGAAAAGTCTATTTCGCCACTAAACAATGGTAGTCGTATCATTATATATTGAAAAAAAAAACGCCAAACATCTCTTTAGTGCATTTGAAGTACAGCAAGTGTGTTTTTTGAACATGTGTTAGTTGAACTTCTTAAACATGAATATTTACACAACCCTCTGAAAAAAATACACATCACCCCTTTCACACATATTGTCACGGAAGATAATGCGCCAGGTCACTGAAAGGCAGAATACGGCAGCTAGCCACTGCGATACACTTCAACGTCGTCACTTTCGTGTGCCACCCGAGAACACCAGGTGGCATTACTCCCCCTCCCCCCCCAAAAAAAAAAAAAAATTATAAAAGCAGGACTCGAGCACGAGCGAAGGAATGAAAACAAGAAGTCCAGCACAAGAACACAAAATTGAACAAGGGAGATGGGCGAAGATGTCCCACGCGATAACTAGACGAACACAGAGCGTACTGCCCATTACCGCGTAAAGTACGGTTTCATGCGGACTACGTGCACGACCTCAGAGCGGGGTGGGCGACGTTGAGGCTGCACAGTCCCGACTGGAAGAACTTTGTAGGCCACTTCGGTGACACGGCTCAAAACTCAGTAGGGTCCAAAGTAACGGCACATCAGCTTTTCAGACAAGCTTGGGGGCCTACCGGGGTCCACACCCAAACTTGGTCCCCGAGATAGTAGTAGCATGGCATCCAGCATCGTCTTAACGTCACGTCCGTAGACCAGACGAAATGGCGTAAAGTGCGTCGTCTCCTGGGTGACCGTCTTGTAGATGTATGTGTCGTACGGGAGAATCTCGTCCCAGGTTTTGTGCTGCGAGTCTATGCATATTGCGATCATGTCAGTGATTGTTCTCTTGAGTCTCTCTGTGAGCCCGTTAGTCTGTGGGTGATAGGCAGTGGTTTTCGCGATGGCTCGGGCGACTGGGTTTGAACACGTCGCGAAAGAGGTGTGCCGTAAACCCCGTACCTCGATCAGTGATTACATAGGACGGTGCCCCATGACCCAACATGATTTGTTGCATGAAAACTGGTCGATCTCAGATGGCGTGCCACGCTGCACCGCCTTAGTTTCCGCATACCTTGTTCAATAGTCGGTGGCGACTATGATCCATTTATGACCGGCCGATGACACAGCAAATGGGCCCAGAAGATCGATGCCGACTTGGTCAAACGGCGTCCGAGGCGGTTCAGTAGGTTGGAGCAAACCCGCTGGCTTGAGAGGGGGCGCCTTACGACGGTGGCACTCATGGCAGCCTCTGGCGTAACGTTGGACGGCGTGAGAAAGTTTGGGCCAATAATATGCCTGGCGCACGCGTGCAAGTGTGCGGGCAAAACCCAAGTGGCCGGATGTGGGCTCATCGGGACACGCTAAAAGGATATCGGTGCGGAGGTCTGCTGGAACGACTAGGAGGTGTGCTGGGTCAACAGTGCTGGAGTTTTTCTTAAACAAAATTTCGGACCGGAGGCAGAAGGCCGACAGGTGAGCTAGAAAATTGTCGAGGTACGTCAGAAGCTCGGCACTCCAGATAATTAATGATAGGTCGCAGGTCTGGGTGAGCTCGCTGCCGAGTCATTACGTCTAAGTCGCTGACAACTCTAAGAAAACCACTCTCGTCCTCCATGATATCATCGGCTAACCCGACGAGTGCGCGAGAGAGTGCGTCAGCGTCTTCGTGCGTCTGGCCAGATTTATGTACAGTAGTGTAGTCGAATACTTGGAGGCGGAGGCTCCATCAAGCTAGGCGCCCAGTTGGGTCGCGAAGACTGGCCAGCCAGCACAAAGAATGGTGGTCAGTAACTAATTTGAACGGGCGGCCGTAGAGGTAGGGACGAAATTTCATCGTTGACCACACAACCGCGAGCCATTCCTTTTCTGTAGTCCAATAGTTAGCTTCAGCGCGAGAGCTCGTGTGGCTTGCATACACGATGACACTTTGTGGTGTGTTGGGTTTAGTGGCGCATAAGCGTCCATGGCTATCATGCGCCAAGCTCAAGATGGAGGAAAATTGATTTCTGTAAACTTTTACTAAAATGCGAAAAAAATCAGGGGTGTAAAGAGCCTAAAACTTAGTTGCTACTACACTGTAACGCTCGGAAAGAAATTTTCTAAATTTTAGTATTAAAACCTTTAAAGAAGGTCGAGTAACCTCCGTGGCAATCCTTGGCTATGCAAGGATCCCGAGGCTCCCAACCCATCAAGTAAAGACCTCAGCATACTTCTCAGGAATGAGAAGACGTCTGAGGTATATAAAAGTGCAGCAAAGCAGCGGATCAGAATTTATAGTCCCTCGAGAAATCCTGCTTCTCTTAAAAACCTAAAAACACAAGATATGTCAACGATTGCATTGTTGCTTAAGTCTAGTGTAGGGTGAAAAGGAATGAGTTCATTGTAAAATCGAGTGAAGTGCCTTTTCCTTATTTTTTCAATTTTCACGCATGAGAATAAAATGTGACTAATTGAAAGTTCTCCACATTTCTCGCAGACTGGTTTCTCTTGTTTTGTTAGCAGGAAACTGTGTGTGAGGTGTGTGTGTCCAATGCGCAGACGACACAAATTACTTCTATAAAACGTTTCTGGTGCGCGCAGGTTTTCCATTCACCAAGGACCGGCTTTACTAAATGTAGCTTGCTGTTAAGTTCGTTGTCCCATGACGCCTGCCATTTTCCTTTAAGTTAATCTTTAACACGTTTGATGCAGTCTTTATAAGGTATATCGACTTTTTATTTGCACATTAGGGGCACGTGCGGCACATGCGTCAACGCTCTCGTTCCTCTTGATTCCCACGTGACTACGGACCCAGGAAAACTTTATTGTAGATATTTTTGTTTCAGCTTTCATTATGTCCTGTATTATGTCTCCTATTATGGATTCAACGGCATTTCTAAAGTTTAGTGCTGTATTTACGCTGAGGGAGTCGGTGTAGATAACACATTTTTGTATATTTTTCTTGAACATTTCTTAAACCGGGACAGCAATGGCGTAACTTTCTGCCATGAAAACTGATGCGCACTCGCGTAGCCTGACTATTTTTTCTTCTTTCTCTTGTACTACTGCACTCCCAACGTAGTGTGCCGCTTTCGAGCCATCTGTGTAAAAATCAATGTAATCCTTGTACTTATCCTTCACTGCCAAAATTTCCTGCTGTATATGTTCTAGTGGAGTTTGCTTTTTGTGGATGTGCATCAACATAAGAGCACATAGTGAGGGAAAGCTGTACCAATGTGGCAGTGGGTGGGGTCTCGGGGCAATATTTGGCAGTGTATTCAGTATACCTAATTCTTCGCGTTTTTCTTCAAATCGGAGGAGGATTGGTCTGATTGTTTGGGGTTTGTTGTGAAACAGTTGTTTGGATTGACATTTTGTAACTATGGGGTAGCAGAGATGTTCTGGCAGAAAACGGGTTTTTAGGACATACGCGGATGTCAGCATGGTTCTTCTGTCTGTAAGAGAGGATTGATTGGTTTCGACACAGAGACTGTTTATGGGGGATGTTCTGCAAGCACCAGTTGAGAGACGTAAACCAAAGGTATGCACGGGGTCCAGTCGTTTTAGGGGTGATGGTTTCGCAGACCCATACACGATGAACCCGTAATCGAGGCAGGATTGTACTAGAGCACGATAAATGTGCAAAAGGCATGTCCTATCGGACCCCCACCGTTTACGTGAAAACACCTTTAGGATATTTAATGATCGGGAAGCTTTCTGCTTCAGGTTGTTAATGTGTGGAAAAAATGTGAGTTTTTTACCAAAAACAACATACAGATTTGTGTTGTTCATTTACTGCTAATTTTATTTCCCTTAGGTGGAGAGTGGGACTGTTCGGTACGCCTCATTTGAGAGAAAACATGACGGCCACGGCTTTCTGAGGAGAGAACTGGAATCCGTTCCTGTCTCCCCATGTCGCTAGTTTATGTATTGTCAATTGTACTTGTCATTGTACTTGTCAATTGTACTTGTCAGTACATAACTGATTTTCGGATTATTTGGGCTAATGAATTCATTTTCACGACAAAGAGTGTAGTCCTTAAAATGCACCCCTGTGATACTCCATTCTCCTGAACAAACTTCTTTGAGATGGTTGAGCCTAGGTGTACGGGAATGGAACGGTTGGATAAGAAGTCTTTTATGCAGTTCAACATCCTTCCCCGGATGCCAAGCTCTGCTAAATCGCGGAGGACACCGAACCTCCAAGTGGTGTTGTATGCCTTTTCGAGGTCGAAGAAGACAGCAAGACAGTGTTCTATGTGTATGAAAGCCTCTCAAATAGTATTGTCTAGGCGAACTAAAGGGTCTGTTGTCGAGCATGCCTATTTAGACCCGCATTGATGACTGCCAAGGAGTTCCCGAAATTCAAGCACGAAGGTTAGCCGGATATTCAATACGCTTTCAAGACTTCGCGAGGCAGCTAATAAGTGCTGTGTTGTGTGTAGTGTTAGGTTTAATGGCACATAGGCATCTAAGGCCATCATGCGCCAAACACAAGGTATTAGGAAATGTTTCTTGCGAGATTTAATAAAAATGTGGAAAGTGATCAGTGGTGTAAAGGGCCTAAAAAGTTTAACTACTGATGTGCTTGGTTTCTCGGCACCATGGGCTTTACCGCGTGAGGACGAGGTGGGCAGACTACGGAGGGAAGTCTTCAGGGGGAGAATGAGTTGCCCGATCAAAATGCGTAGACCCGACTGTATTATCAGACATAGGCAGACCTACGTCCATTGTCGGCTGGGGGTAGTCTACAAGATCCCCTTGTCCTGCGGTAAATTCTACATCGGGCAAACGGGCAGATGCCTCAACGTACGCCTAAAAGAGCACGCGAAGAAAGTCAGAGGTGGTGTCGACGGGCATCTGGCATTGCATTGTAAGACATGTGACTGTGACCCTCCTTGCCGTCCAATTTTTGAAGATACTGTAATCTTGTATCATCACCGCGACCAACTTACCAGGGAGATTGTTGAAGCGTCGAACATCGTGCGCTTTGAACCGGATTGTGTCAGTGAACCTTCCGTTAATTTGTCGAAAAAAGAGATTGCATATCTGGCACAATAAGCAGATGGCTGTCGAGGGGGTGTGTGTCTTGTTCATGTTATCTTCGATCATGTTCTTTGTTGCCTATCTGGACATTTGTATATATGCTCCCGATTTTGCAATAAACCGTCTGTTGAAAGTTAGCGCTTGTCTGTGTCTCCTCGCTTGTCCCGTCTTCTCTTGTGCGCTATTTATTTCCCTTAAGTTAAGCATCCTGAAGTAGCTTGTCATTTAACTTCCACTTTTCCCACGAAAAACTATTCCCCTTCTTAACGATCCCTATGCTGCATTGAACCAAAAAATGGTCAGAAAATGATACCGGCAAAACGCCATAACTATTGCAATTCGGTACGGTAGCCACAGATGCATAAATGAGATCTAGCCGTGCATGACTAGAGCCCTCCAATCGTGTGTACTTTGCAGCACGCGCTCTTTCGAGACAATCTGCCAAATCCTCTAGGTTGCAGTTCTCTATCATTCGCAACAACACTTCAGTGCTTTTATCTCGAAAACCGTGTACGCTTGTCTTATCGCGCGCACTAAGGACACATTTGTAATCGAACATAACAATGAGCTGTCTATCCGTGCGAACCCGTTTTTCGACATTTTCAAAAAGCGCGGCCCGGCCATCAACTGCATTAGTCGCGTACAAGCAAACAATACGCCAGTCAGTGTTGCTCAGCGAAAAATCGAGTGACACATATCGGCCCGACATGCACGAATGATGACTGTACCTCTAGCCCCTTTTTATTGTAAAACTCTCATGAAATGAAATACAATAAAAAAAATTCGAGAGGAAGCCCGCACCCAACCAAAGGTTATCGCAGGCGAACCAATTAAAAAAAAGAAAAGGGGGCAACGCCCAAGAAAAGATTTAAGAAAAAGCAATTACAAGAGAAAAAAAACAGAGGCACAAATGATGGGCGGGCAAAAGTGATTGTTAGACGCAAGACACTCCTGAAGGATTAAGAATTAGGAAGGACAAAGTTAAAATGAAACAGGGATGGGTGCAGCGTGCCCAGATTCTTCAGACAGGCTCGCAGGCGGCAGGAGGAGGGATGGTGCGGGGATCTGTAGGAAGGAAGAGGAGAGAAGAAAAGAAAGCAAGGAGAAAAAAACAGCAAACAGGAGATAATGGGCTTAAGAAAGCAGAAGGAGTAGATAAAAGAGAGGGGAAATAGAAAAGAGAATCAAGGAAATGACAAAAAGGCAGGTAAAAAACAAACAGAATAAGTGAAATGAAAAATAACCGAAGAATTAAAACATGAAAAATATAACAGCTAGAGGAAAGAAAAGAAAAAAGGAAAGAAAACAAATTGAAAAAATAAACAATAAAAATAAACATTAAAACACGAAAACAAAACAAAGACTGCGTGTGCACACAAGGCGAACAAATATCAAGATCCACATGCCATCCACATGACCGCGAGGCAGGGGCAGGGCCACGGCCCACCAAAATTGGCCATATGGTGCCCCCGACCACATGAGACATGGGGAGGCGCAGAAATGGCAAGGAGGTCTACGAGCCATCCGAGCAGGAATAAAGACGAGAGACAGGTGAAAGAAGGGAAGAAATGCGAACAGCAACGCGAATAAGCAACGCACGAGACCGAGGGGAACCTAACAGAGAGGGAAGTCACGAGGGGAAAGAAAGTGCGGATAGCCGGGAAGCCGTGCTGCTATGTCCGCGGTGAGAGCGCAGGCACGCAGGTAATGGAGAACATCTCCCACAGCTCCCCGCAAGAAACAAGAAGGCGAAGGAAGGAGGGCAAAACGATGGAAGTAGGAGGGAAAATGACCACGGCCAGTTAGGAGAGGGACAAGATATCAGGGTGGACGGAAAGAGAGCGGGAGACGGGTAATAGAGGGGACAAAACAGCCAGGAGGGTGTCCGAATGTTCCGCGGTCCAGGTGTCTGACCAAAGCCTGAGTACGGTGGTACGCATGCGGGTGCGCACTGACAAGGGTGGCAGCCACGACGGCCGCAGGAGGCAACGCGCAAACGCCAGTGAGGCGGCCCAGTCAGCGAGCTCGTTGCCCCAGACACCACAATGGGCGGGGACACGATAGAGGAAGACAGGACGCTGAAGAGAAATGGCGGCAAGAGTGCGCTTGATGTCGCGGACGCGTAAGTCGTTCGTAGAAAGAGAGTGAAGAGCCTGAAGGAGAGAAAGGCAATCAGAGTAGACATGCAAGGGAGAACGAGAGGGGGCGCGCCGGGCGTAACAACAGGCCTCATGAAACGCAACAGCCTCTGCGCAGAAGGCACTAGAGGCTGTCTCTAGACGAAACCGGCCCACGTTCCGCAGCGCGCCAGAAGATGAGAATGCGACGTAAGCAGCACCCGCAGAGTGGGACGTATAAGAGCCATCCGTGAATATATGAAGGCCGGGAAGGAAGGACTGAGATGGAAAGTGAGAAGGGAGAAGACGGGCGAAGGAGAATGAGGGAGCCAGAGAGGGATGGTCGCAGCAGGGATCAAAGCGGGGCAAGATATCAGACGGTAGGTAAGTGTGACCGCCAAAGGTGACGGAATCTACACCATTTAGAAGGTTGAACTCTGCACAGAGGCGATCCAATTCCAAGGGAAGAGGGGGTACCCGGAGGTGTACCTGAAGCGCAGCCGTGCGCGTTGTGCGGAAAGCCCCTGTGATAGCGAGAAGAGGGACCCGCTGCACAGAAACAACCTTCTCCCGAAGGCGGGAATTGGCGCTGCGAGACCACCAAGCGGGCGCGGCGAAAGTAAGAGCGGGTTGTATAACCCGCCGCACCTTCTCTCTGCTGGCGCACTCTCCCCTAGGAGGCCTAGAGAATCTCAAGACCTGGTAGTGCTGGGAAACCCTGCTGCGCTCGCTCGGAGTTCCCGGCCGCGCAAACCATCGCCACCGGCCGGGCCGGCAGTGTTATGAACCTTGGGAACATAACCGGTTCAGGGTTTTTAACATCCCAAACCGACTCAGTCTATGAGGGACGTCGTATTGAAGGGCTTCAGAAATTTCGACCACCTGGGGTTCTTTAACGCTCACTGACATCGAACAGTGCTCGGGCGTCTAGAATTTCGCCTCCTTCGAAATGTGACCTCCGCCGTTGAGATCGAACCCGCGTCTATAGGGTCAGCAGCCGAGCGCCATAACCATAGAGTTACCGCGGCAGGTTTGGAACATAAACACCTGTTCTCCGTACTCCGTATTGTTTCTAATAGTAAAAAATTTCTCTCTCTCTCTGCCATCGGAATAGTGCTTTCGCACCAAAAGATAGATAGCTCAGGGAGTATAATAATGGGTGCGGAGTCGAAAACCCGATGGAAGTACAGTGGCGAGACAGGCATGCATTCGCATTTTCGAAGCATACCAGCATCAGAATCAGAATCACAATCATGTTTATTCAACATCATGTCGATGTTGGGTGCGTCGACAAAAAGCCAGTGAAAGGCTTGACGAGGCCGACACACCCCACAGAGGCATTGCAGTGGTACACAAACTTAAGAGCACTTTCGAAGAAACAAACGAGCATACAAACAAACAAAATAAATAACAGATTTGGCATTAGCTATGCATCAATTCGGACTCCTTGTTTAATTGATGCGGGAGGGTGTAGCTCAGCATTTGATAGCCGTAATTGGTTCTCATCCTAGGCACATATCATTTGGGTGTCGCTCGTGTAGAGTACTTTGGATCTTTGCATTGTAAACCTGACAGCTTTGCCATATGGCAATTATTTTTATTAACACTGGATTTATAACGCCGTAGAAGTAAAGTTTCATACAGCTGTGGTAGGCGGGTGATTCGAAGTTCATCGAAAATCGGTTCAGTGTGTCCTAGCCGAGGAGCATTCATAACATTTCGTACAGCTTTCTTTTGAAGGAGATACAAACGGTTAATATTTGTATAAGACGTGGTACCCCATACTAAAAAGCAATAATTTAAAACAGAACAAAACAGCGCGCTATACAATATCTCCTTAATACTCTTCGGCATGAAATACCTCAATCGACACAAAATACCGACAACCTTTGATAGCTTGTTCATCACCATGTCGACATGACCGTTCCAGCTCAGATTCTCATTAAAAATAACACCTAAACTTTTAACCGCTGGGACCATTTCGATAAGTGACTTACCAATCCTTAAACTGAGTGGTGGCACATTAGTCAGCTTGTTACGAGGCCTGAAAAGCACAGCTTTCGTTTTTGCAGTGTTTATGTTTAATAAATTATTTTGAGACCATTCTTGGAGTGACTGTAAACATTTTGTGGCTTGTTTTTCGAGATCTGGCAACTGTGCAGCTCTAAAGAATAAAGTTGTGTCGTCAGCGTAAATGACAAATGTTGGAAGATTACTAATACAAACGATGTCGTTAACATAAATAAGAAATAGTAATGGCCCCAAAATACTACCTTGCGGAACTCCTGAAACTATGCGCTTAATATCAGATAAATCATTGTCTATTTTTACTTGTTGGGATCGAGAACTTAAATAAGACTGAATTATGTCAAGAAACTGTCCGCGGAAACCGTAGTGCTCGAGCTTAGTCAACATTATTTTGTGGTTTATGCGGTCAAACGCTTTTGAAAAATCGATGAATATGCCAAGAGTAAGTTTCTGCTCGGAGGACTCTAAAATTAGCTCTTTTTGTGTTAGCAGCGCGGTTTCCGTCGAACAGTTCTTCCTAAAACCATGCTGACTGGGCGTTATTATGTTATATTTGTCACAAAAACTAGATATGTGTTTGAACAAAATCTTTTCAAAACACTTGGAAAAAACAGGTAGAATAGATATCGGACGATAATTTGACAAACTGTTCTTGTCTCCACCTTTGTGAATAACTGTGACTTTGGCAAACTGCATTCTATTAGGGAACACTGCGTGTTCGATACAGCTGTATAAAATAAATTCTAACACTGGGCTAATTACATCAGCGACGTATTTTACAGGTGAAATTTTGAGGTCATCAATATCAGACGACTTGCTGTTTCGTAAAGCTAGGAGACAGTTTTTGATTTCATTAGCATCAGTTGGAGGCAAAAAAGCACTGGAAACAACGCGCGAGTCAAGACACTTAATATTCGAAAAATTGTAACTCGTATCTGCCTGAGACACAAAATAATTATTGAAATCGTCTGCTAGTCCTTTCTCACTCAGTGGTTCATTGTTGACTAATATTTCAAGCGCACTAGTAGCAGTTTTACCTCTGTTTAAGATTCTGTTAAAACTTTTCCACACAAGATCGCTCCTCTTTAATAAGTCGTGGTTGAACAGATTTTCCATGTACTCTTTTTTTGCCTGGCGAAGGAAAGATGTAACTGCGTTCCGGTATGTTTTAAATTGTTTAAGGTCATCTAGTGACCTGGTTGCGATAAAACGGTTGTAAAGGTCCGTTTTTGTTTTTATCATTTTGAGGCATTCGGCGCTTATCCATGGTTTCCGGGCTTTGCGGGGTTTCTTGGAATTTACGAGAGGAAAACTTTGTTCATATATTGATTTAAATATGGTAATAAAGGCATTGTATGCATCTTCTGGGTCCTTTTCGTTTTTCACAGCACTCCAGGCAAAATTTGATAGAGCTGCCCTAAAGTGATTCAGTGTGTCATCATTAGTGCGCCGGTGTGAAATTTTATTTATTTATTATTTATTTATTTACAATACTGCCAGTCCCAGCAGGGACCATAGCAGGTGGGCGAACAAAAATGACAAACATGATACAAATTTGAGCAGTGCACTCTGGAATTAAAAAAAAGTGAATACAAATCAAACACAGGTGAACAGTAAGGAACAAGCAAAATAAAAGAAAAGGTAAACATTAGCAAGGAAAAAGAAAAATACATGTCTAGGAGTCGGGTGGAGCATTGCCATAAGGAATTCAATTAGAGCACATGGGAACACAGCAGCGGAAAAAATAAGAGAGACTTTCTTCACGATTAATTAACAATCTAATGAAGTGATGAAAGACGGTTGAGTATGTCAGTGAAACTGCTTTATTCGGTAATTGATAAGGATTCTATCCGTGACGTGAACTGAGATAATGTGGTTGCAGTTATGATTGAGGGATCAAGGCGATTCCATTCTCTGATCACGAGGGGAAAGTACGAATACATGAACGTGTCGTTATGGCATGAGTATTCTGTTATCGCGCGTGCGTGTTTATGCCTCGACGGGCGTGATTGCGAGAAAGATATGTATTTTGATACGTCTATCTTGTAGTAGTTGTGCATCAGGTGAAATAAAAATTTTAGTCGTGCTTGTTGCGCTCTTGATGATAGCGTCGCTAAACCCGAAATAGCCGCGAGGTTAGTTGGTGAATCTGTGCGCTTATATTTGTTGTGTATAAACCGCAATGCTTTACGCTGTACTTTTTCTAGTTTTGTTACATTAGTCACTGAATGGGGGAACCAAACTGTGTTAGCGTATTCTAAAACTGGTCGAACGAAAGTAGTATATGCTAGAAGCTTTGTCGATGTGGGTGCAAGGCGCAGACATCTTCGAAGAAAAAATAGTTTGCGTAATGCTTTCGAGGTTATGCTAGCAATGTGCGCGTCCCATCTGAGGTCAGAAGTTAGTGTGATACCTAAGTACTTATGCTGGTGAACTTTCGTCAGTATTCTGCCATTAACAAAGTACGGAAAATCATATGGCTGCCTTTTTCTTGTTACCGTCATGCAAACAGATTTAGTCGTGTTTACCGTCATTTGCCATGTTTTGCACCATTCGGTTATTTTGTTCAATGAATCGCTGAGTGAAATGTGGTCTACGTAGCTGTTAATTGTTTTATAGATAATGCAGTCATCGGCGAAGAGTTTGATGTTAGAATCGATATTGTTGGTTATGTCGTTGATGAAAATTAAAAATAACAGTGGCCCCAACACGGATCCTTGAGGTACACCTGATATGACGGGTACTGTCGCAGATTCCATGTTCTGAAACAGTACGAATTGTGTCCGGTTTGATAAGTAATCTGAAATCCAATCTAAAATTTCCCCATCCCCGATGGCACCCCGTAACTTTGCTATTAATTTGTTATGACAGACGCGATCGAATGCTTTAGAAAAGTCCAATAATATAATGTCAGTCTGGCTACAGTTATTGATGGCGAATGCAAGGTCATGCACAACCTCTGTAAGCTGTGTGACGGTTGATAGCCCATGCCGGAATCCATGTTGGTTTGATGATAACAGATTGTGAGTATCAAGGAAGTTTGTTAGGTGTTTAAGGATGACATGCTCGAGCAACTTGCAAGCCGTGCTGGTGAGAGATATTGGTCTATAATTCGATGGTAATGTGGTGTCTCCTGTTTTGTGTATTGGTATAATCTTTGCCTTCTTCCAGTCGTCGGGTAAAGTTGATGACGAGAGAGATTTACGAAATATCAGACCCTAGTATCTGCTGCACCATTCTGCGTATCGTTTCAAGAAATCGTTTGGGATATTGTCTGGTCCGGGTGATTTTTTAGGGTCAAGCGTGAGTAATAGATTAAAAATGCCCGCATCTGATATGATTAAAGGGTCAATGCGTGATGTTTGATTGCCGTAAAAGTCCGGGAGATTACCGTCATCTTTTGTGAAACTTGAGTGAAAAAACGTGTTGTACGCATTAGCATTGTTAGCTCTATCCTCAGGAGACAAGTCGGATAACGGGTTTTTAGTTGGGCGGAAATGGTTCCAAAATCTATGCGGGTTGTTTGTCAGAAAGTTAGGCAGTGTTACATTAAAATAGTGTTTCTTGGCCTGTTTGCCTATCTCTCTGAACTGTGCGATTGCGCACGCTAGTTTTGTAATTTTAGAAGGACATGAACCATGATTTTTGATAGAAATACGCAACCTTTTCACATGACGTTTGCATGGGAATACACCATTTTTAGGGGAGGGGGCTCTTTCAACAATCAGGTATATTGGTAGATGGTCACTTATGTGGCCATTAATTGCTCCAGAAGTCAGATGATTTGGTGGGGAGTTAGTAAAAAAGACATCAATTGCTGTCGCTGCTTGTAATCGTGTAGGGACATTTATAACGTTAATAAATCCATTGCATTGCAATATCGACTCAACTTCTAATTTATTAGCTGAAGGTGAAAGAAAATCTATGTTTATGTCAACCCCTAAAACAAGGTTTAGGTTGTTCTCTGTGGTCCATTGTAGGTATTCATCAAGGAAGCTGGCAAAATTCGAAAAGTTAGGGTGGTCGGTAAAACACAGAAAAGACATTTCTACCACTTTGTAAGGAGAGTATTTCATAGTCATCATGAGTTAGAGTAAACTCGGCAAGAAGGCTGCAATTAAATTTCTTTTCTATCGCTATCATCAGGTCCCCACCTCGTTTATCAATACGATTTTGAACGTACATGTTATAGTTTGGCAACTGTAAGGCTTCACCGCTGTTTTGGTACCAAGTTTCAGTAACCATTATTATGTTAAAATGGAAGTTAAGTGCAGAAAGAAAACATTCGAACTCGTCACCTTTGTTGCGCAGGAACTGCGCGTTCACGTGAAGAAAGGACATGCTGCTCTTTTTCCGAGCAGGCGCAGTATTTAGAGCAGATGGCAGGAAGAACTGAGACTTTGTTTGGCTTAAAAGGGGAGGAGGCAGGTCCATTATGGGTGCGAAGGGGTGGACTTCCTAGCAAGGGCCTAACCCCTAGAGCATTGCACCAAGTGTGCTTTCCTTTGAAATGACTATCGCTGGCATGCCATCAGATTTTCGCACCAGCACTTTCCCATTTGTGTGCCAGACATATTTGAAGTCGTGTTGCTTCGCCCATTCCTTCGTTTTCATCAGCAGTTCGCGTTTCTTTTTGGTCAGGTTCTCAAGGACGTGGACATTGCTGTCATCATTTGCTATCTATTTCCTGTTTGCCCACCACAGGTCCCGGGTTTTTTGTCTTGTGAACCGGAAAATGATACCGGGAATCTTATCTGGTTTCGAGGGCAGTCGATGTATGGCATCCACGTCATCAGAGGACATTTGCGGCAGCTGAACCTCAGCAGCGGTGGCATTAATTTTTTCCAGTAAGTCTTCTTTCTCGGAAAACGGTATTCCATGAAACTGTAGGTTTGCTCGCCTATTCCGCCACTCCAGTTCGTCAAGCTGACTTACCAGGGATTCAGCGCATTTACTTCCTTCTAGTTTTTCAACCCACTTTCTGATTTCTGTTATTTCTTGCTCATTTTTTTTGTACACGTTCGACTAAACCAGTCAACTGATCAGACATAAATTGCACAGCTGTTTCCATATCATCAACAGTACGTTTCAGCGGCATCAACACTTCCAGTTTTTGTCAATGGCTTGCAGCATATGCCACATATCCTGTAAGTTTGGTTCTACTGCTGATTTCTCAGGCGGGTTGGATTTTGATCCTCTGCATTTAGGACGTCTCCAAGTTTTCCGATAGTCTTTTTTGGATTTTAGTGTCGCTTCAGACACGCCAGCACATTTGCCCACATGGAACACAGTGTGGCATACGCTGCAAGACACACCATTTTGATCTTCGACTACGGACTCGCACTCGGGACATTCTTTGTCGTCACCATTCATTGTAATACACTTGGCAGCAGCAGCGGTCAGACAACTGATTAAGAGGTATGCGAAGGAAAATATCACCAACCTGCGATAGTACAGGGGAAAAAATGTGTCACAGGAATGTCGCCGTGACCACCGCTGCCGCCAATGTGTCGCCCGATGATGCCGCGGCGCCGCTTTTTATCCCAGGCCTGTCGATGGTAACGCCGCCAAACGGATCACAGATTTCTGGTCGTGATGAACAAGTTGGGGCGTGACGAAGGGCACATGCACCGGCTCTTTTTCGTCGCAGATGGTGTTGTAGCTTGCGTCGACGACGAGTGGCAGACGACCACAAGGAACTGAAACCGCGAAGTGATTTCATGAATGATTCGTTTCACGAACTGAAAACAGTTTACAGTTTGTTTGTTCATAGCTGACTTCAGCAAAACAACAGCAGAGGGAGGGCGCTAAAGAAATGAAGGAGCTGCAAAATCAAATGTGCCAGCTGTACCACGATGTTATCGACATCAACTAATGCAGTCGCAGAAACAACATCGAAATCAGAGGAGTCCCACGCTGATGTGACATTAATAATTGCTACGGCAGTGAAGATGGAAATCACGATGGGGAAATAGATTCTATCCACTGCGCTCCGAATAAACGCTACAATGTACCGATCATACTTGTGAAGTTATTGTCAATGAGGACACGAGATAAGATTTTGCAGATGGAACGAAAACTGAAACGCACAACATCTGCTCTGGGTGTTGGCACTAGTGAACCAGTGTACGTTAATGGGCACGTCCGTTGAGAGAAGATCTTTCTCCGTGGGGCTGTGCAGGACAAAACGGGCAAAGACTGAAATAGCATGAGTGAGCAATGGCAAGATGCTAACGTGTGAAACTAAGACGTCTAAATTCCAGCTCATGAATTAAGAGGAGGGCCTTGACCAAATGCTGTATGCCAGTGAGCCTACAACGCAGAACAGTTTTCACAGTTCAACATCAATGTGGGTTTTACAACTGCCGAAGTGAATCTTGAATTTCGTAAGCGGAATAACTTTTCCACCTTTCATTGCAGTGCTCGAAGTTTCTATAAAAATCAAAACTGACCGATAGCACTGTTACCTGATAACGAATTCTTGTTTGATGCTCTACCTTTAACAGAAACCTGGTTGAAAAGCGGGGAACAGGCCCCTGTACCTGTACATACACTCCTAACAAACTGTAAGAACTCTCTGTTTAGATGAGCACGAGTAGCTGTCTAATTACGCCCGCATTGCGACACATGACAGTGAACACATATCAGTAAATTACCAAACATTAAAATGCCTTTCTGTTGAGCTTTTCTAAAGGTATAATAGTGGGCATAGTATACAGGCTCCCCGTAAGCTCCGTCTATTTCTGGAGCAAATGAACGAGATTCATGAGTCTGTACACGATAAACATGAAGACGCTGTTTAAAGAAGAGAATTTAACATTGACGCTACTATAGTGTTGGCTTCTGAGTAAATACTGCTGCTGCAGTCTTACCGTATTACTAAAGCTGTATCTGTACAAACTCGAATCACAGCTACATTGGTCACAGCTTTGGGTCAAATTTTGTCCGGCAACGTCCATACGTATTCTGGAATCCTTAACGTGTGTATATCAGACCATTCATCAGTATTTTCATTCCTTCGCATCAAAGCCACTGGTGAAAGATGTGATACGTCTCCACAAAGGCCCAGAATCAAGTACAACTTATTACGTAATGAAGCACTAATCATAATAAACAGCTGTGTCTGAAGCGATGTTGTTACTGCCGAATTTTTTAGGTATATATACAGTTGGAAGTGATTTAAGAACAGAGTTTGACATATTCCGTCCACCGGTAAATCAGTCCAATATGCCTCTGGATGACTACCGAAACTCTTAAGTGTATAAAGACAGCCGCGTAGTACCAAAAAAGGAGAAAGAAAACACCTTTTACCTGCAAAAGTTCTGCACTGTTAGGAACAAAGTGCTGACTTTGATAAGAAAGAGGAAAAAAGAATTGCATACTTCACCTATAGAACAGCCCCTTGGAAATACGAAAACAAATGTGGGATGTTAATAAAATATTAGGATAACGACGTCAAAAACTACTGCTCCGAATTGTGGTGATTCCATTTCAGCTGAGATTTTTAATAGCTACTTCGTGAATATTGTGACGCAACTAGCTAGCCCGGTGGCCTTCAATAGGGACGTCCCATGTACTGGTACAACAGATAACAATTTTGAGCTTGATGCCACAGATGCTATGCAAATCACTGCAGTAGTTTCTAGCCTGCGCGATTGCAAAGCTGCAGGATCTGTTGACGTACACGTTAAGGTGCTCATTGACAATGTTGGCGTTCTGGCACCGATAATGGCGGAGTTAATTTTTTCTATACCACAGGGTTAACACCAGGATATTTGGAAATGAGCAAAAGTTAACCCAGTTTATAAAGATGAAAATCTGGACGACCCATGCATACCAACCCACATCGATATTTAGCGTTGTCTACACTGTATTTGTGCAAGTAACATGAGCGCGTGTACAAAACTTACTGCATGAAAAGAATATAATAAGGAGGAGTTCACAGTACGTTTTCAGACCTCAAAGATCAGCAGCGACTGGGGTGACGGAGCTACCACGATGTATTTGCTCCTCGTCACACAAAGGTAATATATTTCTCCATCTTAAAAATGCTTTTGATACCACAGCGCATTCAGTTTTGTTGGATAAGTGAAGCCGAACGGGTTGAGAAGAAATCTCAGACTTTTCATTAGCTATTTAAAGACCCTTCAACATTACGTTCGTATCAAGGAATTTTCATCCCCATGCTTTAAAGTTCTAACAGGAATACCTCAGGTTTCTGTTTTTAGGGCCAATTTTGTTTTCTCTTTATATTTATGCGGTACTCTCTATTACGCGGGCACCTAAAACAACCATCTATGCTGCCGATAGCGCATTCGTTTTTTCTGGCTAAGCACTGCAATT
Source organism: Amblyomma mixtum (assembly GCF_055824585.1). Taxonomy (NCBI): domain Eukaryota; kingdom Metazoa; phylum Arthropoda; class Arachnida; order Ixodida; family Ixodidae; genus Amblyomma; species Amblyomma mixtum. The sequence goes on from NC_143018.1 coordinate 152,741,229, forward strand.
GTAATGACGAAGAAGTGCCCGCGCGGCAGCGGGACTCCTCTTGGCGAACGCGTGCTTCGAGTTGGTGCTGCTGGAACCGCTGAGTGTCGGTGAACGCCATTCTGCGCTTCGTGCTTTGTGCCGGGCTCTGATTTGTGCTTTGCGCCCGAAAAACCCATTGCACAACAAATAGATGCCATTCTGAGCAAAAGATTAATAAACCTTCAAGTGTGATTAAGAATAACGAGCTTAACACTAAACGTCTTTTAAGCAAAGTACATATTGTGTCGCTCTGCATACCATCATATTGACCGCCATTTACTAAAAAATTATTTCCGGAATTGTCTGTTCACAAAGAAAAAGAAGCCTCTCGGTTTAGCATTGCTAAGCACGAAATGTGCGAAAGCACAGTTTTTTGCAGGTGGACACCACAGCCTCGAAGTACGTGAAAGCGCGACTCAGGTTTCCACTCACCCTGGGAGCCCGTTATGCGTGTCTTCAACTTTTTCCTCATAATTGCTCATTTATCCATTGTATGCCGGCAACTTTTATTCCAGTGACGAGCTTCTGCAGCGATGTTGTCAGCGCAAACGCGCATTGCTCTAGCGCCATGTTTTTCTTCCACAACGTTGTCCACTCGAACGAATGCGGCACACATTTCTCTCTAGCTACCGTCCCATAGTTCACAGGGCGAATATTAGTTTGATAGCAATATTAGTTAAACAAGACGATGTGCAATCCACAGCTCGAGACTGTGTTGCAGTTTAACACCAAGTGGGATCGGCTGTGGCGATAGCCTAGGGCTCTCGCACAACGCCCAGCAAAGCCTACTTTTTCGCGCCGCCACGGGTTCGAATTCTATGAGCGAGTATGTATCTAATTTCCATTTATATCACTTGCCACAAACCCACAAACACAGCGAAATCTTGAGCGTTGTTTACTCATCCGAATAGTCATCTAGCACTCAAATATCTGGCCACTGTGTGGGAACCACGCCTTGAGCATCATGTTCTAAATTTGCGTCATAAATGGTATGCTCTACTTAGAAGTAGACCGTACTTTGATATTTATTTTATTTATTTATTTATTCAGAATACCCCTAAAGGCCCTCGAGAGGGTATTACATAGGGGGGGGGGGGGCAGAGGCAATTGAAGAGAATACAACAAAACCACAAATATAAAACAAACAACAAAAGCATAAATAAGACACTTTGCATGACATAAGTAAGCAAAAGAATCAAAACAAAAGCACAAATAAGACACTTTGCATGACATAAGTAAGCAAAAGAATCAAAACAATGGCAGCGCGGCAAAGAACGAAGATTACTGCAGTATTAAAATTATACAAACAGAACACTAATGCAATGAATCATTTTAGTAACATACCCTGCAAAAAAGGAAGCCATGAACAAATAAAATAACAATGTATTGGAAGAATTAAGTAGTAGTTATTGAAGATATAAGTTTAAACTATTTATCAGGATCAGTGGTGGTTGCGATATGTGAAGGCAGAGTGTTCCAGTCAGATATTGTGCGTGGTAAGAATGAATGCGTATAGTTCAATGTTCTGCACGTTAAACGCCTATCTTTAAAGGGATGATCGCGGCGGTCAAAAATCGAATGAGCCAAAGAAAAAAAGTCGTTATGAAGTGATGGATGATGATAAAGTTTATGAAAATGTGATAGTCGTGCAATTTTGCGGCGGAGACATAAATCCTGGAGACCTGCGCGTTTTTTTAAGGCTGTGATGCTGGTGTTACGTGAATAATCGGACTAAATAAAACGAACGGCGCGGTTCTGCAATGATTCAATGTTATTTATTAGGTAAGATTGGTAAGGGTCCCAAATAGCTGAGGCATATTCAATTTTATGTCGAATTAGAGTGGTATAGACATGGGCACGGAGGTGAGGAGGAGCATGCTTTAGGTTATGTTTTAAGAGACCTAATGACCGATTAGCAGATGCAAGCATAAGGTTAATATGGTGGTTCCATGCTAAGTCTGAATGAAGGTGAAGTCCTAAATACTTATACGTGGTGACTAGCTCGAATGAGCTATTATTTAAGGAGTATGCTGTTTGAATTCGAGACATTCGGTTAGTAAAAGACATCAATTTAGTTTTTGAATGATTAAGTTGCATAAGCCAGGTTAAGCACCATGATGTTACTGAATCCAGGTCCGATTGAAGGGATTGGCAATCGCTGTTAGAATAAATTTTGCGATAAACTACACAATCATCAGCAAAAAGTCTGATACGGGAAGAAATGGAATCCGGTATATTGTTGATAAATATTAGGAAAAGTAAGGGGCCAAGCACACTTCCTTGTGGGACGCCAGAGTGTACTTGGCTGAAAGACGAATTGTGGTTATTGACAGTTGTAAATTGAGACCTGGAAAATAGAAAATCTTTAACCCATGCAATGACAAGAGGGTGAATATATCTCTTCTGGAAAACTTTTGCTACGCAATTTTGCATTGCCATCACGCTTATTGCTGTAACCAGTGAGTAAGATAGACAGGAGTGCCGACTAAGCCGATAACAGGCACTCGGTGTTGTTACATCAGAGAGAGCATGATGGGGCGTCTGATAGATGGCATTGGGATTTGGCATTGGTGTTGGTACTGCACTGCCGGCAAGCCGGCGATCTGCACTACCGTACCGGGGTCCCTAGTGAAAACGTTTTCTCCATCTCTTTAAGAGTGTTACCTCTTGCTTGTTACGTTTGTCAAGGACGAGTGTATGTGCAATGAGGTGAAATTGACCAGAACAGCAACCACGTGACCACACTACACCACATCGGAACAGTGGGTGCGTAGCGCCTCAGTTGATACCAATACTTTCGTTCCGTTATATCTGCCAGTATAGCGCCCATCGAAGTGAGGCCCCCCTCCCCGACGGTACCATAATTTGCATAAAATTGTGGCGGGGGACGCCTGTCGAAGTATAATTTCGAAGTAATGTTAAATGACTGGTCATGATCCTGAGGATAAAATTACTAATTGAGGTGAAGCCCAAAATATGCGTGGGATTCGCACCGACGACCTTTCCGTCCCCAAACCATTCATTCCGAGGACCTTCAGACGGCCATTACGACCGAACCATTTGTCTCTGGGGGTTTCCGGATGTTTTCAAACGAGTGGTCGTGTTGTGATACACAGTTTTATCAAATTTATTCACTGTATAAGCAAGAGGGTTGGGGTTTGATGCCCCAGCAGCTAGCGCCGACGAAGAAGAGGAAGAAAGGAAGCCGACGCTGACGAAGTTCGGGCTTTGCGCTTGGCCGTGGGTATGTGCCATTCAGCTGCACCGCCTGTGTCTTGGCCACTCCCCCGTAGTGGGTATGTGCCATTCTACTTGAGGCCAACCAACCAACCAACCAACCATTCAGCTTGATGACATCATCATCATCATCATCTTTGCGCTTCCGAACGCTGGCCTGCTGAGCACCACCGCTGGAACAAGGACTGTGGCCGTCCATGCTACCTTTGCGTGTCGCCCCATTACACTTGGTGGAGGGGCTGCCTGCTCTTCGCCTGGAGCTACGCCACGATGCCCAGGCTACCAGGCTCTACCACGACGTCCGACACCCTGACCCAACCTGCCCAGCTCGCTGTCATCAGTTCCGGTGCCGTCCGTCAGCGGGACCCGACGATATTCAGCTGCACTGACGACACAAACGTAGAAGACTGGCTGGCCTCCTACGAACGTGTGAGCGCTTACAACAAATGGGACGACGTCGTTAAGCTCACGAACGTCAGCTTCTACTTGACCGACGTCGCCGACTTATGGTTCCGCAAACGCGAAGCGGATTTTACTACCTGGGCGGCTCTCAAGACCAGCCTGACTGACGTCTTCGGCCGCCCCGCTGTCCGAAAACTTCGTGCCGAACAACGTTTGCGCAGTCGTGCCAAGCAGAACGGCGAGAATTTCACCAGCTATATCGAGGACGTCGTTGAATGGTGTGAGCGGCTCAATCCATTTATGAGCGAGGATGACAAAATCCGACACATTCTGAAAGGGATTGAGGACGACGCATTTCAAATGTTGGTGTCAAAAGATCCCCAAACCGTCTCTGTTACGACCCATCTTGAGACCTGAGATGAAACGGAGGGAGATTCAACGTAGCGGCAATTTTGACGGGTCGTTTGACTTCAACTTGACCCCACAATGACCTCACGAAAAAGGGTGGCTTTCTGGGAAGTGGCCGACGAGGCTCTTCCCACACTCGGCTCGGCGAAAACGACCTCCCTTCGAGAAGCAACCGACGACAGGAGAAGAAAGGGTGTCCCTCGTCTTGAAAAAAAAAACCCGGAACGAATCAGAGGAAGCCTGCGCAGCTGCAGCTGTGACGTCAACACGACACAATGCTATAGGAATGCGGACTGCGGACTTAGGAATGCGGACTCGCCAGTTCCCACGTGCGGGCTCTAAGCAGGTGTCTTGGTTGGCAGTGACGTGTGGTGCCGATCTTTTGTGCCACGCTGAGTTACCGCCTAGTGAGGGGGCTCAACAGGTCTTCGATGGCGGTGCTGGTACCGATCTTTTGTGTCGCGATGGAATGTCGCCTGGTGCAGGGGCGGAGTCTTGGGCTATATAACCTGCGACCAAAGTGGGCACGAACGCTCTGGACCCTCGGTAATAGGTTCATCCAGTGTGGCTCTGGACCTGCGGTAATAGGTTCATCCAGTGGCTCTGAGCCTTGGGTATCAGGCTCATCCAGACGCTCGACGCTATGAACTCTTAACTGTTGGTTCCTTGTTCTGTTTTTGTAAATAAGTGTCTTGGTTTCTTGCCATTAAATCTGCTTGTTTTTGTAATCTCTAACCATCTGAAGTTCAGACCATTCCCTCATCCCGGACGAGCCCCCTTGGTGACGTAACAACTGGTAGCAGCGGTGGGATCTGCTACCTTGCGTCCCAACAACTGGTGAACAGCGGTGGGATCTGCTACTTTGCGTCGCAACAACTGGTGAACAGCGGTGGGATCCGAAGCCTTGGGATCCGAAGCCGTGGGATCCGAAGCCGTGGGATCCGAAGCCTTGGGATCCGAAGAGATTGGTGAGATACGAAGACCCAACAACTGTGGATCAGCGATGGGAATCTGAAGCCACAAGCGACGACAACGGTCGGCCAGCGAGAGTGCAGCTGTCTTGGTCATGATCACGTGTGTGGGTGAGTTCTTGGCTTTTCCTTTGATGTGGACCAGGTTCTAAAAGAGGGTTAAAATTTAGAACTGGTAGACACCTGTGCTTAAATCCTAGAGGTTCGGTATTTTTGCATAGTTGTTTTGGAAATAGCCCAGACTCGGAACTATCATGGACCTACAGAAGCTGCAGAAGTCGGACCTGTTGCTATTGTGTGTGGAATTGGGGATCGATACAAGGGGTTTGGCACGAAAAACCGTGATAATTCAGGCCATTACTGATTTGGGGGCAGATGATGAGGAGCTCATTGAAGAGTGGAGTCTCATCGAACAAAAAAAGGAAGAGCAGCTCAGACAGCAAAAAGAGCAGGAGGAAGAGCAGCTCAGACAGCAGGAGGAGCGAGAGAGAGAGGAAAAATGGCGTCAGCGCGAACGTGAGAGGGAAGCAAAACTACTGAAGCTAAGGGCTGAGCTCAGTAAGTTAGAAATGGAGTTGAGCAAGAGGTCGGGCGGTTGTCCCCAGCAAGTGGTACCTCTTCTCAACAAGGAGGCAGGCGAGAGGTGTGAAACTATTCTGCAGAAAAGCCTCCGTGTGGATAAAGAACAAGAAGGGCGAAATCTTCGCGAGGAAAACGAAAGGTGTGACGCGCTTACTGTTAACCCTGAGACAGATAGCGCGTTGGCAGATAAGACTGAAGTCCCGCGCCAGAAAGAATGCAGTGAGTTTCGGTGTAAACGCAATGAAAGAGCCAGAGAAGGGACACCTCTGGTGCAGCTGGCGAGCACTAGCATTCAGGAAGTCGAGGCGGTATCAAGCGGCACAAAGAGTGAAAGGGAATCGCCTGACGGTAGCAGTGAAGCGCCAGGCAAGAGCGCAACGTTCGCTGAAAAGTGCCGTACAGACGAGATTGTTTCTGTTGCCCGGAATGAGGAGGAGGCTGCCCCGATAGAAAGACAGCCGGAAAATGAGCTTGGGTGCTCAGACGAAACCACAGGAATGGACGATTCGTCAGTTGAGCCGCCGCCTGGCACTGTGAGCGAAGCCCAAGTAGCGTCGCTACGCAGGAAAAACCGCGAACGCGACAAGCGAATGAGGAATGCTGGGGCAGGTGTTAATGCTGATGCGAGGGCCGGCAAATTAACTCGGGACAGCACCGCGAAAACTGTGAAAGAAAAGGGAAAACCAACAGTGCCATTTTCCCGAAGGCGGCTGGGCCCGAGGAAAGCCAAGGTGACTGCCCTTGCAGGCCGAAGGCACCATTGTCCATCGAAGAAACATCGCGAACGCGACAAGCAATTGAGAAGTGCCAGTGCAGGTGTTGATGCTGATGCAAAGGCCGGCAGATCAACAAGGGACGGCACCACGAAAGCTAGTGTGCGAAAAGGAAAATCAGTGAAATTTTCCGGCAGGCGGATAGGCCCGATGAAAGCCCAGGTGACTGCCCTTGCGGGCCAAAAGAGGGACAGACGGTGTGGTCGTTGGACACGTGACGCATGCTACGCGTTACTAGCGTTACGAAGAATAGGGCGCGAAAGCCACACAAAAGGGCGCCACAGAGAGCGCGTGAGTCGAAGGGGGTCGCGGCAGGCAGAGACAAAGAAATGGAGGAGGCACCCTATCCGCAGAAGGTCGAGCCGAGGCGGAACCAATCAACCCCGCAGTTTTCTTGAAGCACCTGCTTGTAGACCGGCCATCCGACCACGACCGCGCAGGGCGCGGCTAAAGAATGTCCAATTCAGGGAATAAGTGTTTGCCTCTTTTTTTTTTGTCCATTGACTCACTGAAAAAAAAAACGAGACAGGGGTGCAGGGAGTTTCCAGTTTTTAGTGGTAATGCTGAGTGGTGTTAGTGGACTACAGTATTTTCACTCAGTTATGCAGCTTTTGGAGCTGTTTACTTTTTTTTGTACATGCAGTAAGGGAAGCGGACTTCTTAGCTGTTCTTTTTAAGCAGTCCGGAATGCTCTTCATGTAACCAAAATTGCTACTCAGTTTTTTTTGTTTTTTTTTCGTGCGTTTTTGAAAGTGAGGGTGCACAGTAGCAGGTTCGGGTTTTCTCAGCTTGCGTAGGTCCTGGGAGTTTTCAGTGTGAGCTATTCACAATGGCTATACTAACCGGATTATAGCACCCTCTTTTGGAACTGGTTTGCTCGGAGGAAAGTTGAGTGCTTGCTTGCGCATGTGGTTGGAGTTTCAGAGACGCCTCAAAGAATTTGGCCGGCGTAATAGAAGACCACGTTGCGAGCGGCAGAGGGCTTCTGGCATACTTCTGGCACGCTTCTGCAAGTCGTCTCTTCGTGCAGCAGCGATGACTGCTACTCGCCGAGACTCGTCTGGCGGGGGAGGTAGCTGTTACGACCCATCTTGAGACCTGAGATGAAACGGAGGGAGATTCAACGTAGCGGCAATTTTGACGGGTCGTTTGACTTCAACTTGACCCCACGATGACCTCACGAAAAAGGGTGGCTTTCTGGGAAGTGGCCGACGAGGCTCTTCCCACACTCGGCTCGGCGAAAACGACCTCCCTTCGAGAAGCAACCGACGACAGGAGAAGAAAGGGTGTCCCTCGTCTTGAAAAAAAAACCCGGAACGAATCAGAGGAAGCCTGCGCAGCTGCAGCTGTGACGTCAACACGACACAATGCTATAGGAATGCGGACTGCGGACTTAGGAATGCGGACTCGCCAGTTCCCACGTGCGGGCTCTAAGCAGGTGTCTTAGTTGGCAGTGACGTGTGGTGCCGATCTTTTGTGCCACGCTGAGTTACCGCCTAGTGAGGGGGCTCAACAGGTCTTCGACGGCGGTGCTGGTACCGATCTTTTGTGTCGCGATGGAATGTCGCCTGGTGCAGGGGCGGAGTCTTGGGCTATATAACCTGCGACCAAAGTGGGCACGAACGCTCTGGACCCACGGTAATAGGTTCATCCAGTGTGGCTCTGGACCTACGGTAATAGGTTCATCCAGTGGCTCTGAGCCTTGGGTATCAGGCTCATCCAGACGCTCGACGCTATGAACTCTTAACTTTTGATTCCTTGTTCTGTTTTTGTAAATAAGTGTCTTGGTTTCTTGCCATTAAATCTGCTTGTTTTTGTAATCTCTAACCATCTGAAGTTCAGACCATTCTCTCATCCCGGACGAGCCCCTTGGTGACGTAACAACTGGTAGCAGCGGTGGGATCTGCTACCTTGCGTCCCAACAACTGGTGAACAGCGGTGGGATCTGCTACTTTGCGTCGCAACAGTCTCCGACGTCGTCTCTTTGTGTCAGAGCTACGACGAGCTCCGCAAACAGCGTCATGTCACCCGACGTGCCATTTGCCCTGACAACTACCTTTCGAGTTTGCCGGTAGGCGGTCCTCCTAACGATCAGCCGACCCTTCCTCAGCACATCAAGCAGTTTGTGCGGGAGGAGGTCGCCCGTCAAATATCGCTGGTTACCAGCCAACCCGCACCAACGCCATCGCTGTCGCCTTCTATTCGGCGTGTCATCCAGGAGCAGGTAGCTGAGGTCGTGCCCCCCACTAATCCACCTCCTCTGGTCACTGCACCGTTTACATATGCTGAAGCAGTCATCCGGCCACGCCCTCAGCCGGTTGTTCCGACTTATGCTCCACCTGTCACAGTGTACCCTCAGCAGCAGCTCGCGCCGGCACTGCCACTCACTCACCGTCCTTTGCCTCGCACTAGTCCCCGCCCTATGAATCCGTGGCGCACTCCAGATAACCGGCCGATATGCTATGCCTACGGTCTCTCTGGTCATGTGGCCGGCTGGTGCCGCACGCGCGGATCCGTCGTACGACGGATCGTACGACGCTCGCCTTCGTACAACTCTCGCCTTCGTACGACGCTCCATTGCCCTCCGTCCCGGTCTCTTCTACTCTGCCGCCTCAGACTCCCTCTCCGTCTCGCTACGACTCCTACAACCGAAGCCATCCGTCGCCGTCTTCTCGACACCATTCGCTCTCTCCTATGCGCCGCCGGTCAGCAACAATCCAAGCGGAAAACTAGGCGCCGCAGTTCCGCAGGCAGGTAATGCGCCGTCAACGACCATCTCAAGCCCTATCACGGCTCCTATGAACGTTATTGGAGTGATCGTTGAAGATGTTACTGTTGGCGCGCTTATTGACACTGGTGATGCCGTGTCCATCATTAGTCGCATCTTGTGCCGCAAACTAAAAAAAGTAATGACGCCGCTTTCTGACCTTTCGCTTCGCACCGCCAGCGCTGACCCCATTCGCCCTCTGGCAGCGTGCACTGCCCGCCTCGTCATCCAAGGCCTCTCCTACACCATTGAGATCTTCGTTCTCACCCGCTCCTCTCATAACATCATCCTCCGGTGGGACTTTCTGAGCGCGCATCACGCCATCATTGACTGTGCACGTGCTCAAATTGATTTGTCGCCGCTGTGTGATGCTCTTCTGGACGCCTCCCCTGTTAACGACGCGCCTATTCTCGCCGCTGACGACGTCGACGTGCCAGCTTTCTCTTCTGATCTCGTGCCGCTGACTTGTGCTGCGCTCTCTGACGCTACAGTCCTTTATTCACCCTCTAGTCTTTGTGCGTACCGCAAAATCTGTCATGCTCCCTCATGCCGTGCTCACACTTTCTGGTGGTTGTGGCGCCCTGTACGTCGCGAACCCGTTGCCTTTCCCCGCCACTCGACTTCGGGGAGAATCGCTTGGCATAGTTGATGTCATCGATCTCGACGACGCTTCTTCTGTCCTTGATGACCCTGACGCCAATGACATCAACGCCCTCACTCCTTCCGCCGACGTCGCCGACCCGTCCTCCCCGGATATGTTTTCTCATTCTGTCGATGCCGCTTTACCACCTCGCCACCGCGCCCAGCTCATCGCTTTGCTGCAGCGCTTCCGCGCATACTTCGACTCTCCTCAAGCGCCGTTGGATCGTGCAACAGCGGTTCGCCGCAATATCGACACTGGCACCCATGGACCCTTGCGCCAAAGCCCCAACCGCGTCTCCTCCGCCGAGCGCCGCATCATAGATGAACAGGTGAACGACATGCTACATCGCGGCGTGATCCAGCCTTCTCACAGCCCGTGGGCTTCTCCGGTCGTGCTCGTGAAGAAAAAGGACGGTTCCATTAGATTCTGCGTAGACTAAAGCCGGATAAACAAAATTACTCGGAAGGACGTCTACCCCCTGCCTCGTATAGACGACGCTCTGGATTGCCTGCAGGGAGCGGAGTACTTTTCTTCGCTGGATCTGCGCTCTGGGTACTGGCAGATGATGGCCGACGTCGATTGCCCGAAAACAGCTTCCATCACACGTGATGGGCTGTATGAACTTAATGTGATGCACTTCGGACTCTGCAACGCGCCTGCCACTTTTGAGCGTATGATGGACAACATCCGCCGTGGGCTTAAATGGCAGACATGCCTCTGCTACTTGAATGATGTTGTCATCTTCTCCCAGGATTTTCCTTCTCATCTTGTCCGCCTCTGGAGTGTTCTTCGCTGTCTGAGTGACGCTGACCTGCAGCTGAACTTGAAAAAGTGTCGCTTCTGTGCCCGACAGCTGACTATCCTAGGCGATGTCATGTCCATGGATGGAGTACTCCCGTACCCTGCCAAGCTCCGCGCAGTTGCTGATTTCCCGAAGCGCACATCCCTGAAAGAAATAAGAAGCTTTCTTGGACTTCGCTCCTACTTTCGCCGGTTCGTCAAGAATTTTGCTGCCGTTATCGCCCCGCTGAAGCAACTTCTCGTTGGTAGCCACGACTTGTCGGCTTGGTCCCTTGCATGCCACGAAGCTTTTGCAACGCTGCGCCAGCTTCTCTCTTCTCCGATCTTGCGCCATTTCGACCCTTCCGCGCCTACAGAACTCCACACGGACGCCACCGGCATTGGTCTCGGTGCCGTTCTAGCTCAGCGAAAACCTGGTTTCAATGAGTACGTCGTTGCTTACGCCAGCCGTACACTCACAGAAGAGGAGACTAATTATTCCGTCACAGAAAAAGAATGTTTGGGCGAAGAATAATTTGGGCGATCAAAAATTTTCGTCCTTACTTATATGGCCGCCCGTTCGATGTCATTACAGATCACCATGCCCTTTGCTGACTGTCTTCACTCAAAGATCCGCCTGGCCGCCTGGCTCTTTGGGCTCTCCGTTTACAAGATTACGACATTCGGGTCATTTATCGTTCCGGTCGTAAACATTCCGATGCCGACGCTCTCTCGCGCTCCCCTGTGACCACTGATCCTGACCCACCATCTAGTTCCGGTCTGACATCTTCTCTTGACACTATAGATATGGCTTCTGAGCAGCGCAAGGATCCTTGCATTACTTCTCTTCTGGATTTGTTAGTCAACCGCTCAGCGCGCCTCCCTTCCATAGCACTCTGTCGTCAAGCCCATAACTTTGCCGTGCGTGACCAGCTGCTGTACCGTCGAAACTACCTCCCCGATGGTCGCAAATGGCTGCTCGTGATTTGAAGGCATCTCCGCGCCGCAATTTGTGCTAGTTATCACGAAGACCCACATCGTGCTCATGCCGGTCTGCTGAAAACTTTTACACGCCTGTGCCTTCGGTATTATTGGCGGGGCATGTACCGTTTTGTCCGCTAGTACATACGCTCTTGCCTGGAATGTCGGCGTGGCAAGAACACACCACCGCTCTCACCTGCTGCTCTGCAGCCGCTGCCTTGTTCAGCCCGGCCATTCGACCGTGTTGGAAGTGACCTTTATGGCCCTCTTCCCAGCACTGCCGCAGGGCACCGCTGGATCATCGTCGCCATTCATCATCTCACGCGCTATGCGGAAACTGCCCCGTTAACAGCTGCGACCGCCTCTGACGTAGACGGTTTCATACTTCAGAACATTATTCTTCGTCACGGTGCGCCTCAAGAATTGCTCAGCTGTCGGGGTCGCGTCTTCTTGTCCGGCGTCGTGGAAGCCCTTCTTCGGGAGTGTCGTATCGTTCATCGCACGACGTCTTCGTATCATCCGCAGACGAACGGCATGATCGAGCGCTTTAACCGGGCCCTCGGCGATATGATGGCCAAGTATATTTCTGCTGATCACTCCCACTGGGACCGCGTTCTACCTTTCGTTACCTACGCTTACAACTCTGCAACGCAAGCTACTACTGATTTTTCCCCATATTTTCTTCTCTACGGCTTCGAGCATTCCTCCATCATGGACACCGTACCCTTTACCGCCCCCATTCGTCCGAATTTACAACCGTCTCTCAGGCCGCTGCGCATGCAGAAGATTGCCGTCAACTCGCCCGTTCCTTTACTTCTCACGACCCGCACCGGCAGAAAAGCGCCCGCGTCACTTCTCCCGGTCTGCCGCCATCCTATTTTCCTGAATCCTTGGTTTGGCTTTGGTGCCCTCCTCTAGCTCAGGACAGTCTACAAAACTGCTGAGCAAATACCAAGGCCCCTATCGCGTTGTTCAGCAGACATCCCCAGTTAATTATCTCGTCGAGCCCATTACGCCTTCGTCTGATCATCGCCGTCGCGGCCGTGAAATTGTGCACTTAGACCGCCTGAAGCCCTACTACGATCCAGCTATCGTCCCGTGCCCTTAGTCCGCCAGGATAGCGCCTTTTCATCCCGGGGGTATTGTAAGCAAGAGAGTTGCGGTTTGATGTCCCGGCAGCTAGCGCCGACGAAGAAGAGGAAGAAGGAAGCCGACGCTGACGAAGTTCGGGTTTTGCGCTTCCGAACGCTGGCCTGCTGAGCGGCACCGCTGGAACAAGGACTGTGGCCGTCCATACTAACTGCGCGTGTCGCCCCATTACAAGTGATATAAATAATAAATGCACCTAATATAGTGAAGGTAGCTGTAAATCGCAATAGTAGTGCAAACTCCATGAGGTAGATAGCCCTGGTTGTGTCTTAGAAGGGATGTTTCCGGAAAGTAAACACCCGTGGATGTTTGGATTTGGTGTTCTCCACGTTTGCTGAGCACACCGATGTACACACTTGAGGCTTCTTTAGCTAACGCTCTTAAGTCGAACACAGAGTCAGTGTCGGCCGATAATTTTTTTGGAAGCACGCGCATGCGACATGGCATGCATCGGGGATGTCTGCTTCTGGGCCGTGCACTGGCACCGCCACCGCGTTTGTCGTCTGCTTTTCTGCCTGCTTCCTACAGCTCACCTGCCGCGTTGTGCTGACTCCTATATGCACGCGCCCTGCCAGTGCAGACGTGTTTTGTGACTCTTTTTTCAGTATTTTTTCTTGCTCTCCATGGACGGCCTTGTACTCTGAATTAGGACTGCACCAGGAAAAGGGTAAGTTGTGTCAGGTTTAATATCCGGCATGAGCAGATGACCTGACAGAGTGTAGTGGAGGGCTTGAATTAATTGTTTCGGGCCCTCGGGCCCTCGTCAGGCAGAGAGCATTTGCCATTAGCCCTGTTATCATAGACCGTTTGTGTCTGAAAGAATGCTACAAATTTTGGCCCCCTGGGGTTCTTTCACCTGCTCTGACATTGCACAGCGCCCATGTACCCAGGCAGCAATACAGCATTGGACGAACAATGGGCTACTATTCGCAAAAATTAGCATGAATGGCGGTCCTACACTGCATTTAGGCAAAACATTACCATTTTGACACATTGTCCGGACTTTCAGGGCAGGTTTGGGAAATAAGTGAGGAAAAGATTGAGGGAAAGAACTCGAGCAGGATAAGTATGTACAATTACAGGCAACTTGTAATTTTTCACACACATTTCTTCTTCAGGCAACATTCCATTAACGGTTCTTGACTGTCATGAAGGAAGTTTTGTGGCCGGAGAAATAGATGGATATTTTCTCGACTTGCGGCACCAAAGCCTGTTTCTTAAAGATGAGGTGTGCGCAAGTATTTCGCAATGTTGTCACAGCTGTGGGAGCCGTTACGAGCGAGAAGAACGGGATATTCTCCCGCAGAAGTGGTAAGAAATCCCCGCTTGTCTTTATATTCACAGTAAAGAACTCACCCACCCTGCCACCCTGGCAGGTGGCAGCGTTTCTGGCACAACGTTGCCAATGCCAAAACATAGTGCGCAAATCTTTCAATTCCGCCACGTAGCTTAAAGCACGATTCAGGCGTCCCCTGTTGCAACAGGGCAGTTATGCGCCTGCCCTGTGGTTCAGGTGCCCACCGAGATGTGTTAGACAGATACAGCGCATTTCCTTTGCTCAAAAACCAATTTACAAATTTTACCCTCTGCTTTCCAAGCATCCGTTCTATTGGTTTCGCAGCTGTGGAAGACAGATACTGCGCATTTTTTTTCCTAAAAAAAATACCGAAGACACTGGAAATTCTAAAATGTGCTTAGCGAAGGCCTTGTGGTCAACCCACTGCCACTTCCCTGAACCACTTAGCGCGGAATCAGTGGGCCGTTTCGGAGTCATGCGTCTCACTCACTCGACTGCAACGAAACGTCTGGGGAAGGAGCGGCGGTGCAGCTGCCCCCGCCGACGCACGCGCTCTCGTTGCTAGGCACGGTTGCTAGGCTGAGCAGCGCCCACCACCGGCACGCCGGTTGCTAAGGAGGGGAGGAGGTTGCGCCGCTGCGCTGAGGAGAGAGCTCAGTTGGTACGATTCCAGCGCATGGACGGACACCGCGAGCATGAGCCTTTAAAGGCTTTCGCCGCGAAAAACACTGCGTTCCAGCGTGCAGCGTGGAAGTAGACCACACCTATGCTCCGCTGGCGCAGCCACTGCGCTCGCGCCCGACCAAGTGGTGACGTGTTCATGTGAGGACACACAGCGACGGCACTATCCCCGGACGCTGTCCTCCCCGTCCAGCCCCTGTGAACAGTTTGTGAAAAACATTGCGTGTGGAGGACTTTTGGGGCTAAATTCGAGAAAGTGTTGCAATTATTCGCTGGTATACAATGCATCCAATTGTTTGCACGTGGGCGACGCATATTGAACCGAGAGTTCCTTTGTAATAAAGAGTGTATGAAGCCAAAACACAAAAAATTCGTCGATTGCAAACCATAATGTAGAAATTCTAGCGCGTTGGCTGCCGCCTATGCAGCCCACTACCGATTCAATGTGGTAAGAAAACCTGCATTCAAAAGAGCGCAAAGCTCCTGTAGTGGGATAGAAAAGATGAACAGTTCAGCACAATGCACCATTTTCCTCGCCGTCCTCTATTCCACCGCCGACCATTGAGAACAATAAACGAAATGAGTTTGTGGACCTTTTTAGCCAGGCGCATAAAAAACTATTTTCTAAAATTCGTCAAGCATTTGCAACAATTTAGCGCACAAGACGGGACGAGAAGAGAGACGGCAACAATAACTCTCTTGTGGCCGTCTCTCTTCTCGGCCTGTCTTGTGCTCTAAATTCTTGGCAATGCAAAAGCAACTAGCCCCCCTTCATGCATTTCCACACTTCATGCATTTGTCTGGAGGTTACATTTTCTTTTAGCTAACAAGAAAAACTTTGAACAGTGAACTAATTTGTGCCACGAAGGAATTCTGTGGGCCGGTCACTACAGCCCTTAAGCTGCATCCGGTTACAGCGCCTGCATTACGTACATTCATATTGACTCGGAAATTAATGATGAGCGACTGAAAGTCGGGTCCCATTTCAAAATACATTCGCCTTTCAAAGCCTTCCCGCTGTCCGGCGAAACCCAGACAAAGCTAAGGTAATTACTTTGTGCGCGCACCATTCTTCAAAAAGACTGATGTCACTTTTTTTCAATTATTTTCATTTGTTTTTGCTCGCCATTGTCGTCGACAGCACCTAGTGCCCACTTCAGAATGCGCTAGTTCACAGCCAGGTCGGGGTTCGAATCAATAGGAAAAAAAAGTGATTTGCATTTCTGCAGTTCGAATTGATGTCAGGAGAATGGCCGCGGTTCTCTTCGACTGCAAGGCAGGAGAACACGCTTTGCACTTGACACTGCGACCTCGAAGTGATACGCAGTATGCATCTCCTCGTTTCGGTCTTGTTCTCTCTGCTAGCAACAGCGACCTGTGGACTGTCTGCAACCTCCATCGCGGTTTGGCACGATCCTGTAGAACGCACTTCAACTTCGATGGAATATTGGATGTCATTTCGTGAAGACGTGGCGTTTCTGCTTTGCGCTAACCAGAAGAAAATATTCGAGCACCCCATATCTCGAGTTATTCCAATGGTAACAACGCTGTGGACTTTTCCAAGTAACCAATTTTACCAGATGCTCAAACAAAACACGGCTAACAATGTGAGAACGACAGTTTTTCTGCTGACCTCCACTGGAGAGCAGGCGTTGTGTGCGAAGCGCATTCGGAAGCATCCTTTCTGGGTATACATCACAAACTGGATCGTGTTGCCCGTTGATGACACTGAGCCGAAGTATAGGAATGCCGTGGTGTCCAAGGTAGGCTTCCCATTGGGAAGGCATGTTGCCTCCGCACCCTCACCGAAAGAAGGAAACATTCGCCTGTCATTGGCTGGCGCGACAGCGTTGTCTATGAAGTACGGCTTTCCCGACAGGTGTTGCGACAAGACGTTTGCGGAGGAGTTCGCAGGACAGCGCATCGTAATTGCCTGCACGCCTGCACAAGCAGACAGAAAATTATCTCAACATAACTGTGCGCCGGGCGTATTTGAAGGAATTAGGGACGCGCTTCTCGCCCTCAACGCAACCATATAAATCAAGATGTACACAGGAATGGCCACAACAGTTAATGCTGCCATCGATGGCGCCGCGGACCTGCTTATGGCGCTCGCCAAGGCGGACGAAGAAACTTCCTCTTTCTTCCTTCTTCCACACCCGGTCCGCTTCACGTACGAGACCTTTTACGTTTGGAAAGACAACAGCATAGCAGAAATAACCTTCTTCGAGGTACTGAGACATTCCGAGTTGGCTTTTCTAGCTCTCATGTTTGCCATGGTCGCCGTGTGGCTGGCACTGAGTCTCGGTGACTACTTTGACCAGCGTCTTTGTCGAGTAGACTCACTGATGGACACGACACTATTCCTGATTTCTTCCTTCCTCGCATCTTCGGCGCCATTGGACACGAGACACGCAGAACATAGGAATAGGAATAGCCCAGGTAGGCTAGCGCATATCATAACGTTGACTGTGTGGAGCCCTGGTATTATGCCGTTGTCAGTTTACTTCCGAAGCGAGCTCACATCGCGACTCGCTGTGTCGGTCGCACCAAACCCTCTAGACACACTCGAAGAGCTTGAGACGGCTCTCGACAAAAAAAAAGGTAAAGATCTGTGTCAATGCAGACGGGTGCGTGCCCGCAGAAGTCGATGGATCGTTGAAATTGACGCGATACAGTAACAACACACTGTACACCAAGTTGAGACGCGCCTTCGGGCGGAAACATGGAGGCATTGCTGTACCTTCTACATTCCACGGCGAGTGCCTCAAATGCGCACGTAGGCCTGGATTCTTGTGCCTTTTGTGCGGCCTGGAGTACTGCTCCGCCCAACGGGCAGCTACACAGTACTACGAGTCACGTGAACCATTAAACCTCGCTTTTGCTTCGACTCCTGTGAGTAAGCACTATCGCTTCGCCAGAGCTTACGATCAACTCCTCCAGAGATTGTTCGAGACAACGCTGCGTCCCTACTACAAGCTGCAGCGGTGTGATGCTGAACCAGAAGCAAGTGGGCCCAGTCAGGATAAAGGGGGTCTAATCTCCCAAATGCATGAATTATCAGCGTTCTTCGTCACTTTCGTGTCTTTGACGTGCTTTTCGAGTGCAACATTGTGTTTCGAGTTGATTCTCGGTAATCGTAGTAAATTCCTTGTTCACGGCTAGACTTACATGATACTATTGGCAGAAGAACCTCTGCAATGCTGCCGCTGATTGCGATTCTTTGCACGTTGCTAGTCACAGACCTCGCGCAGCCACGTTTCCAGCTGAACTACCAACGAATGTAGCTTGGCTCTTCGTAACCAGCTTCTGCATTCTGGGTTCTTGGTCACCGTTGTGTTTTTCTTTTACATGTAGAACAGCAGTTGTAGGTCGGCCTGCCTAAATATCAATCTTCACTTCATGAGCATGCAATCCATACACGACTACGAATAACGCACAACGCATATATACCCGCGTAGTTTGGAAACTATGCTATCCCAGCCGTGTGTTATGAATCGTGCTCCGCTTTGTGTTTCAGCATACTGATAGGTAGAAATGAATACAAGGTCATCGAGGTGTTCTCAGATTAACAAAGAAGTAAAATCGGAGGATGGGGCTGCTAGTTTTGGGATATACCAAATTCTTGAAGTGATAATTTGAGGGCATCGTGCATCTGGGACTGTTGTCGTAACGAATGATGCAGATCAAGCTAAGAGCTTCGTATGAGATGCGTCGCGGGAGTTGTGAAAGTAGGTTGAGGTGCCATGGCAGCAAGGAAAAGAAAGTGTTGTACCATCGCGGGCTAGACCACCAGTTGGGGCTAGAGACAGGGTTAGGCAGAACAAAC